>NC_141992.1:4618071-4973071 GCF_049901715.1 Pseudonaja textilis | reverse complement strand
AGTAAAAACTTTTGAATCCCACGACTGAGCAGCTCCTTCCCAGTTGTGCTTCTCAGGGTTTATTATTTTTTTTAAAAAAAAAAAGTTTTATTTTTTAATCAGGGTTTATTTAAAAAAACCCACAAAGTTTTGTTTTGTTTTCTCCTTACCTGTTTATAGGAGGGAAGCAAACCTTACAACTCCTTCAAAAGTCATGTACCTAACGAATCAGGGTGGAAAGAAAGAAAGAAAGAAAGAAAGAAAGAAAGAAAGAAAGAAAGAAAGAAAGAAAGAAGGAAGGAAGGAAGGAAGGAAGGAAGGAGGAAGGAAGGAAGGAAGGAAGGAAGGAAGGAAGGAAGGAAGAAAGAAAGAAAGAAAGAAAGAAAGAAAGAAAGAAAGAAAGAAAGAAAGAAAGAAAGAAAGAAAGAAAGAAAGAAGCCACATGGAATCGGAGGAGACAGACGGATCTCTATTTCCCATCCTCCTTGACATCAAGGTTTAGGTTAATAGAATTCAAAGTCTGGAGAGATTTGAGCAGAAAGCTGAATGGCCCCTTTGACATGCCTCCATTTCCGTCGGACGAGAGTCATGGTTCCCCTCCCCACCAAGTTATCTCTTACTGCTTCTTTCCTGACATCTGGAGGGTCCTTTACACAGGCTTTCTGGAGAAGTAATTGGATTTTGCTCAGGGGAAGCAGCAGACGCAGGATGGCCCGGTGAAGGACAAGCCGTGTCACGGAACAGATAGCCACATGGGTGGGATTTTCCCTCCAGAGCCCAATTACGGGGGACCGAAGATGCTGGTGGCATCGGTGGCTGGCAAGATCCATTCCTGCGGGAGGAGAGTTTGACCTGTCCAGTCATCACTATTGCAGCTCATTACAGAACATTTCCCTCCCAATTCATCCCTCTTAAAAGCCCCCCCAATCCTGCTGGGAGTCTTCAACTTACTACATGTATGGTATTCGGCTTTGTTCGGGTATTTTCCAACGTCATTATAGCTGTGCTTTTAAAGTTGTAGCAACGTTTTGGCAGAATCTCATCTGCCATCATGAAGCTTCTGTATTGTGTTCGTCTGGCAGACGAAAGAACACAATGCAGACGAACACTATACAGAAGCCTGATGATGGCAGATGAGATTCTGCCGAAACGTTGCTACAACTTTAAAAGCACAACTATAATGTCGTGGGAAAATACCCGAACAAAGCTGAATACCATACATGTAAGTACCCACGAAAACTTAAGAAATATCTATATCTGTATCTAATCTATATCTATACCTATATCTAATCTATATCTAATCTATATCTATATATCTATATCTATATCTCTATATCTAATATATATCTATATCTAATATATATCTAATCTATATCTATATATCTCTATCTCTATCTCTATATCTAATCTATATCTATATCTAATCTATATCTGTATCTAATCTATATCTATATCTAATCTATATCTATATCTATATATCTATATATCTATATCTAATCTATATCTATATCTAATCTATATCTATATATCTATATCTAATCTATATCTATATCTAATCTATATCTATATCTAATCTATATCTATATCTCTATATCTAATCTATATCTATATCTAATCTACATCTAATCTATATCTATATCTATATCTAATCTATATCTATATCTAATCTATATCTAATATATATATATCTAATCTATATCTATATCTATATCTAATCTATATCTAATCTATATCTATATCTAATCTATATCTAATCTATATCTATATCTAATCTATATCTAATCTATATCTATATCTAATCTATAGCCATAAAAAAGGCACCAGGTCTTATTTTGGGAGAATGTCATCCACTGACTAATTTCACTTACGCGCATCGCTCCCAGCCTCCTTTTCTCTGTCAGGGGCCTTCAGGAACTTCTTCTTCTGCGGCTGACAAGTCTTTTCTGGAGGCCTCTACAGCCAATAATGGAGTTCTGGATCAATCCAGACCTTTGTTCTCAGCTCCAGAGGCCTCCAGGAAAGCCTTGCCAGCCTTGCCGGCTGCAGAAGAAATGGGCCGGCAAGGCAGGTGTCGGGGTGCGTAAGGCCTGGCTACAACTGTCCAAAGTTAAGTAGTAGGGCAGCTCCACCCCACCATCCCTGCCCTAGTTTAGGGTGATTGCTGGAATCCTGACACTTTCCTTGCATTTGCATAACAAGTTAGTTATGATAATACCCATTTTCTGGATGTGTATAGTGCAACTGAGTGAGCGGTATTTGCATAACATAAGGAAAGAGAAAGGAAGGGAAGGGAGAAGATATGGCAATAGAGAAAAAGGGAAGGGAAGGAAAAGGAAAGGAGGTAGAAGAGAAGGAAAAGAAAGAAGGAAAGGAAAGGGAGAAGAAAGACCTGGCAATAGAGAAAAAGAGGGGAGGGGAGGCAAGGAGAAGGGAAGGGAGGAGAGGAAAGGAAAGGAGAGGAAAAGAGAAGAGAAAAGGAAGAGGGAAGGGAAGGGAAGAAAAGTCACTTTAGTGCAATGGTGAAGGTACTGCGATGGTGAGTTCTAATCCTGCCTTTGGCATGAAAGCTGACTGGGTGATTTGGGGCCAATTACTAGGAGACTATGAGTTCTAGTCCTGCCTTAGGCATGAAAGCTGGCTGGGTGATGGTGAGCCAATCACCAAGGGCCTGAGAGTTCTAGTCCCACATCAGGCCTGAAAGCCAGCTGGATGACTTTGGGCCAATCACCAGGAGACGGTGAGTTCTAGTCCCCCATTAGCCACCAAAGCCGGCTGGATCACTTTGAGGCAGTCATTTCAGCCCAACCCACCTCACAGGGTTGTTGTTGGGAGGAAAACAGGGGAGGAAAGAGCATGCATTAGGTATCTATTGCCCTGAGTTGTCTGTAAAAACAACACAGATGGAATGACGATAAATAAATGAGCAATAACCCAGTTTAAAAAGTTGGGGGAAACGGAAGTGTGTGTAGCGGCCCGCCAGCGTCCAGTGGGGCTGGTAGCAGATTCGGACACTGAGGAGGTTGTGGAAGAACCTGGGCCTGTCCTGGAGTCTGGGGAAGGCTTTGATGAGTGCTTTGTATCAGAGGCAGAGATGGGGCCAAGGCTGTCTGACAGTTATCAGCTGCCTTCGGAATCGGAGATCAGTGAGGAAGAAGAACAGCTGGAGCCTGTTCCCAGTGGGCTCACGCACAGAACTGCCAGATGAAGGGAACAGCTAAGGAACAAGGGCCCACTTGGACAGGTGGACTGTGAATGGCTCCTCCCATAGGGAATAAAAGAAGAGCGAAATGGGAGTGGGATTTTGCAGGAGACAATTATTTCATTTGGGTGAAGATCTGTTCTTGCATTCTTGCCAAGTATTGCCTGATACAGTGTGGCCTCTGAAAGATATCGGCCTGGCAACTCTCCAAGCCTGATCAAGGTCTGTAATTGTGAACTCTCTTGAAAGACTGTTGGCCGGGACTTCGCTGGAGAGGAATTCACTTTAACCTAAATAAAAGGGGTTTATCAGGACGAGGAATCGGCTTCGTGCTGTTGGAGAAACTTAGGCCAGAACAGTGCGCATCCCATGTACCCGATCTGTTGTGCGAACAGTCTCAAAACTTCCCGAGGCGAGAGCTGTTTTGCAAATACACCAAAGCTGGCATTGTGTAACGTTGTGCAATAAGGAAAAAAAAAACAACAAAAAACCCAGAGTGCAAAATCAATTCATAACGCCGACGATTATGCGAACAGATGCAATCCGAAATTACAGAAAGCTGTTTTGCTTACGTGCAAGTTTTGGAAGATGCCACTCCAAAAAAAATAAAAATAATAATCACAATATTTCTGTTCTTTTTTCTTCTTCTTCCTAAAGATGGGTGGGTTGGGGAAATAAAGAACCTCAAGACCCGCTTTTTCCCCCCCCCCCATCTGTCCCGTGCCTGCTAGCCAAGCGATAAACAGCTGGAGCTGAAGTCCAAACAATAATAATTAGAACGATTGTTCTCCTTCAGAATGGCGAATAAGCTGGGATTGGACTTCCCATTCAGCCTAGCACTTCTGCGTAATTGTAGATTGCCTTTTGCGATAATGACTGGTTTGTGCCAGCCTGGAATATATATGCCGTTTTTTGTGTGTGTTTTTTGCAACGCAAGCTATTTTTCCTATTTTGCATCGCTGAGCTCAAATATTTGGGTGGACGGCCGAGATCGGACTTTCTTTCGAATTCTGCTTCTCTGGTCTTCTCGCAAGGAAGCAGAAAAGATTTGTTATTTTCATACTTCATTAAGCGACCGTCCGAAGTTACAATAGCCCTGAAAAAAAGTGACCACGATGACTGCTTTTCACACTTACAAACCGTTGCAGAGTCTCCATGGTCCCCTGATCAAAACTCAGACACTTGGCAACTGACTTGTATCTATGACGGTTGCAGTGTGTGTGTGTGTTTTATGAAGTCGTGGTTTACGGTCCTGAACCATTAGTGTTGTGGCCGGCCAGCAGAGCTGGCGGCAGACTTGGACAGTCGGCAGACTCGGGACAGTGAGGTGGTTGGGAGGAACATGGGCCAGTTCTGGTTCTGGGGAAGGTTCTGACGGGGGCTCTGCGTCAGAGACAGAGATGGGGCCAGGGCTGTCTGACAGTTATCAGCTGCCTTCGGAATAGGAGATCAGTGAGGAAGAAGAACAGCTGGAGCCTGTTCCCAGTGGGCTCATGCACAGAACTGCCAGATGAAGGGAACAGCTGAGGAACAAGGGCCAACTCGGGGAATAAAGGCTCAGGTGGACAGTGAATGGCCCCCAGTGAACAAAGAGGAGCGAAAGGGGAGTCGGGTTTGCAAGAGACAATTAGTTCAATTCATTCGGGTGAAGATTTGTTCCTGACTTCTTGCCAAGTATTTGCTGCTACAGCATGGCGTTTGGAAGATATCAGCCTGGCAACTCTCCCAGCCTGATAAAGGTCTTTAGTTGTGAAATCTCTTTAAAGACTATTGGCCGGGACTTTGCTGGAGAGGAATTCCCTTGAACCTAAATAAAAGGGGTTTTATCGGGACGAGGAGTTCAGCTTCGTGATCTTGGGAAGGTCTAGGTCAGAACAATTAGGTACAAATTTATATTGAAGGAAAGTAGTTTCTCCTCGGCTTAAAACCATATTTTTAGTAACTGCTCTAAGTTACAACGGCACTGGAAAACAGTGACTTATGACCGTGTTTCATACTTACAACCTGTGCTTCATGGTCACATGATCAAAATTCAGACCCTTGTCATCTGACTCACATTTATGATGGCTGCAGTATCCTGGGGTCTTGTGATTCCTTTTTACGACCTTCTGCCAGAGTCACTATAACCACCGTGTGGCTAACTCAACGACCACCATGATTCACTCAACAACTGTGGGAAGAAACGGATGCCAAATTCACTTCATGGCTTTCTCACTTAACAACAGAAACGGGGAGGAGGCACTGTTGTGGTCGTAACTCAAGGACTACCCGGGTGCCTTTAAATCCCGCTCAGTCATGGATCACGCACACAAATCTGAGGGATGATGCAGAACCTTTTATTACAAAAATATCTTGCAAGCGAAAAACAAAACAAAACAAAACAAGAGTGAAAAAAATTATTAAGGTGCAAATTCATACAAACACATACTTTTCTGATCCACGACAAATATATCCCAACGACTTCAATAATGCCTCCCTCCCCCCCTCCCCTGGCCTTAGTTCCATTATCCTTCCTGCAAACCGAGGCCAAGCACTGAGGCTATTTCACAATCTGAGAGGGATGCTCACGGTTGTTTGGACTCCATGTCCCAGAATTCCTTTAGCTGTGGAGGATGGAATTCTGGGAATTGAAGGCCAAGGCTTCAAGCAGGCAATGCCAGGTGGGTGAAGGTTACTCTACATCAGGGATGTCCAGCCTTTTAAAGACTTGTGGACTTCAGCTCCCAGAATTCCCCAGCCAGCCATATTTTTAAGACTTGTGGACTTCAGCTCCCAGAATTCCAGTCAACTATATTTTTAAGACTTCAGCTCCCAGAATTCCCCAGCCAGCCACATTTTTAAGACTTGTGGACTTCAGCTCCCAGAATTCCAGAGTCAGCCATATTTTTAAGACTTGTGGACTTCAGCTCCCAGAATTCCCCAGCCAGCCACATTTTTAAGACTTGTGGACTTCAGCTCCCAGAATTCCCCAGCCAGCCATATTTTTAAGACTTGTGGACTTCAACTCTCAAAATTGCCCAGTCAGCCATATTTTTAAGACTTCAGCTCCCAGGATTCTATAGCCAGCATGACTGCTGGGGAATTCTGGGAGTTGAAGTCCACAAGTTTTAAAATATGCCCACAAGTCATCAAATATGGCTGACTGAGGAATTCTGGGAGCCGAAGTCCACAAATCTTAAGAGTCCCCAAGGTTGGACATCCCGGCTTTACACAATCATTAATCACTTCCCCATTCTCTGTTTTGCAGAATATTGGACCTGCTCACATTTTGACAACCCCCTTCCAAGCAACAGGCTCTTAAGCTTCCTTGTCACTGTGGGAGCGCTCGTAAGTTAAAGCAGTCAAACAGCTGGTGTGTGAGATCTTCGCCATGCTGGTGTGTCAGCCCCCAAGGGCAGCTGTGAGTCAACCCAAAGAGGCCACCTCCTTCTCCGTTGCCTTCATGAGCCTGCAAGCATCACAACCAGCTTTGTTCCACTCCACGGTGTGGCACAGCACGAGGGAGTGAGAACTCGGAGCCGAGCTGGATGAGACAGAGCAGAAGGGGAGGTGGAACGAAAGAGTCAAGCTTCAACAGTGGTTGCCTGCCAGAAGGAACATCTACCTTGGCTTTGTGGGACATGCCAAACCATTGTCTTTCCCAAAGGACGTGCCGTCCTTTAGTCCTTCCTCAGCAGGGATGGAGAAATGGAGGCCTTCAGATGTTGTAGAACTACAATGGCGAGAATGAGACCTCCTGGGAGATGTAGTTCTTCAAGGTCTGGAGTGCCTTGAAGTTCTCCCCTCACTTGGTTTCTGCAAACTAGGAAGGTCCGTGAGGATTTGATAGCTTGCCCCGATCCCTGAATTCCAGCCTCACATCTTCCCTCTTAGATCCTTAACATAGATACGACTTCTCCCCTCGTGTTTAAGAAAAAGCAGGGACCCTCTCCCCCCACAGCTCTACCAGGTGAACCTCCAAGGAAGGGTCAACTCCAAGGTTCTCTGATGGGCTCTTGAATGAGCTATGGTGAAAAGGGGATGTCATCGAACCCAAGATGAAGGAGGCCTTCAAAGGTTTGACGGGGAGCCAACCCAAAAGCAGCAGAGGACAGGAGGGAAGGAAGGTGAGAGGAATCTTCTGCCTTTGGAAGGAATGGCAGATCCCTCAAGAAGGTCCATGTCCTTTCCTGGGACCTGTTGAGATCTTTTGGGGATCCTCAAGACGGACACTGGTTGCAAGATGGACACGGGACTATTGGAAGACATCCCTTCTGCTTCCCTTCCTCCTTCCACGTCCACCAAAATGGGCAGTTAGTGTCCCTAAACATTATAGTTAAGGAGGAACACAACAAGGAGGACCTTGGGAAAAATATACCATCAAGAAGAATGTCGGTTGCTGGTAGCAGGAGCCACAGACAGTGGGTTGCAAAGGTTCGGAGCAGCCTTCCCCAGCTTGGCAACTTCTCAAGTAGTTGGGACTACAGCTCCTATCACCATCTGGAGGGCGTTGGACTTCTTCCCCAACGCTCAGGCCCTTCCTTGTTTTTTTCCCCCCTAATTCTCTTTTCACACTAGTGCTAAGTACACAGTACTACACTCACTTACAAAGAACGTACACAAATATTGGTATTTTTTTTTTTTTAGTTGTAAAAGGAGTATACAGTTATAATGTTGAACAGTCAACATAGCAGTACAGCAGCATCTCGTGAGGTGCCCCTAAACGGAGAGGTCTTCCAATCTTGGCAACTTTAAGACTGGTGGACTTCAACTCCCAGAATTCTGGGAGTTGAAGTCCACCAGTCTTAAAGTTGCCAAGTTTGGGGACCCCTGCCCTAACTTGTAAGGTAGGCAAAATAGACCTCCGTGTTTAGGGAGTGTCTTCTCCTTCCCTCTCTCTTATTCAACTGGACTTCCAGAATGGAGGAGTGAAAAAAAAATATATGAGTGACTTAAGGAAGATGGGAGTGAAAGAAAAACCAGCTCCACAGATCTGACGGGTCGGAAGAGAAGAAATCACAAAAATGAAGGGATGGGTTGACCTGCCCAGGTCAAACCACATCGAGCCCCCGTTTCTCCCTCTTTTCATCTGGAGATGTTTCCCAAAGCTCCATCCGCTTGGAAGGAGATCAAGAAGATATCCCATCCTCCCAAAGCCACCCCCAGCCTCGTTTACTTGCTCAACTGTGGTCCTTCTCGACACCCACCGGATGAATTCACAAGCGAACGTCTACGGTGGAGCTACAGAGAAGACACGGTGCACAATGTTGTAAACTGGGAGGATCTCCAAACGTGGCCACTTTTAAGACATTGTGGACTTCAACTCCCAGAATCCCCCCCCCCCCCCAGGCCAGCCAGCCAGCCACACTCTGGTCTAAACGTCTGGTCCAAATCCTCAACGATAATACAATTTCTCTCCCTGCTACCTTTCAAATGAAGTTCTAAGACAACGGTCTTCAAACTTGGCAAGTTTAAGACTTGTGGACTTCCAATTCCCAGAATTCCTGAGCTAACAATGACTGTGGAGGAGGAATTCTGGGAGTTGGAAGTCCACAAATCTTAAAGCTGTCAAGTCTGAAGACCCCTGTTTTACGATCTTAACCCCACGAGATGGCTGGGGTGGGGATTCTGGGAATCTTCAAAGTGGCCACGTTGGGAGACCCCTGCTGTAGACTGATCTTTTGGGAGACATACTGTCTTTTCTACGAGGATGGTGGAAAGAGCAGGGAGAGCCAACTTTCAGAAACACACACACACACACGCACACGCACACACACTCACACTCACAGATCTTTACCATTAAAGAGTTACTCTTAGCTTACTATGGGAGAAGGCCAGTAACAAAGATCGTGGATGGGTCAGGAACCCAAGTGATTATTCAGCGAGGTTCCCTAATTCCCTAAGGCCCGAGTAGGCCACCGAGGCTGCGATCCATCGTTTCCTTCAAATGAGAAGTCCTTAAGGGAAGAAATGTTGCGAAGAGGAAGAGGAGGAAGAAGAAGAAGAAGAAGAAGAAGAAGAAGAAGAAGAAGAAGAAGAAGAAGAAGAAGAAGAAGAAGAAGAAGAAGAAGAAGAAGAAGAAGAAGAAGAAGAAGAAGAAGAAGAAGAAGAAGGGAGAGTGACACTTGAGAAGGTTTTTCTACGGATTGTGGCCTTGCCAGCAAAAGCCCAACTGAAGCTAACTAAGCTAAAGAGGCACGTCTCGTCAAAGGAGAAACCGAGGAAGTATCTGCGGGGTTAGAGTAAAGCAAAATGAAAGAGACACCATCTTGGCCAAACATGGAGGCGTCTTGTGCCCAGAAGCACTTGGGAAGGAATCTTCTTCCTCCTCCCCTTCTCCTGAAGTCTAGTCAAAGACCTCGGAAGGGGGCAGTGCCCAATCCCAAAGGTTGGCTTGTTTTAGTTTTAGGGGTGAGCAGGGTCCCCCGACGGGAGGAAGGAATAACCTCAAGGTGGCATCTCAGCTGCTTGGGTGATCTCCAAGGCCAACGAGAAGGGCTTCCCCCAGGAGGAGCCGGACGCGGCAACTGGCCTGCATCCCCAGGCCGCTCGTAGTCTTGCTCACCGTCCTCGGCGGCGCGTTGACGAAGTTACGAGGAAGAGCGTGGAGGTGCTCGGGTGAGGGAAAAAAAGCCATGTTAGATCCGTCGTGACGTCTTCCCATCCGCTTGGCGAGCAGGGGAGGAAGAAGCTCACAAATAAACAAAACCAGGATGCAGCTGTGAGTAGCACCAAACAGTTTGCAAGGAACCTCCTCCGGGACCTGGGAGGAGCACGACACCGAGAGTCCAAGCCCTAGCCGAAGATTTCCCCCCCAACTCACTGGTCAGAGGTCCTTTCAAGCCCCCCTTAAGCAGCCACCTCTTCCTCCTCCTCCTCCTCTTCCGGAGAATCACTTATTCTGCACCTGGACGCTGGCGTACTCCGAGCTCGCTTCCTCGGCCTTCGGGGACGGCCGCTTGGGGGCTTTGTTCAGCTGCACCATATCCAAGTCCGCGTAGGTGACGTTGTCCTCGTTGGGCAAGGGTTGCACTGCCTGCAGGGTGGCGTACTCCGACTGCAGGGGGCTTTCCACCCCTGGGCAGGGTCTCTTCTGGGCCACCTTGTCAAAGTTTAGGTCTGCGTAGGCCATGTTGTTGGGGTCAGTGTCCTGTGTGAGCAGCAGCGGAAAGGGAGGGAAGGGAGGGGCAGAGGGGGAAAAAAAGTGGGGATGGAAGGAGAAAAGAGACATTTAAAAAATGTGGTTTTTTTTCTTGTAAGAAGAGAAGAGAACAGGTCAGGGTTGAATGGGGGGGTCCTTGGTGCTCTCTGAGGTTTCTTGCGGACGTTGCGTGACCCAACTGTCTGGGCTCCAACAAATCCACCCCGCATTCAAATCATAAGTCTCTAGCCGCATCTCTCAGAGAAAATAAAATTGATTTATTAGAAGTGGCCATGTTGGTGTTAGTTGGATGCAGCCGATACTAAAATACATCATTCATTTCCCCCTTTCACCCTGGTCTTCCCCTCACCCTCTGGATATATATTCTCCAATGGGACACATCCATAGCCAAGAGTCATCAATTGTGCTCTCCAACAACTTTGGGCTACCAGGGTAATTATCTAGGCACGTAAGGAATGCCTTGTTTTCCCCCACTCCTTTCTGGCAGCTAAAAAGACCAAAGGAATATCTTTTTAGTTGACAGCAGGTTTGATATTTATAATAATTTTGTCAGGGCTCCAACAAATCCACCCCCCATTCAAATCATAAGTCTCTATCCGCATCTCTCAGAGTTAAAAAAAAAAATTGTTTTATTAGGAATGGTCATGTTGGCTTTAGCTGGGTGCAGCCGACATTAAAATACACCATTCATTTCCCCCTTTGACCCTGGATGTATATTCTCCAATGGGACGCATCCATAGCCAAGAGGCATCAATCAGGCTCTCCAGTAATAAACTTGCGCGCCAACAGCTTCGGCTGCCTAGCAATTATCTGAGGCATTTAAGGAATGCACTGCTTTCCCACACACCCTTTCTGCGGGCAACTCAAATCACCAAAGGAGTATTTTTTTTTTTAAGTTGACACCAACTAGGGAACATCATCAGGGCTAGAAAGGGGTGGAGGAGAAGGGGAGGAATAACAGAATTGGAAGGGACCTTGGAGGTCTTCTAGTCCAACCCCCTGCCCAAGCAGAAAACCCTATGCCAGGGATAAGCTAACCTTTCGTCGTTGCATGCTGAAAGTGCAGCGCATGCGCAACCTCTCCCCGGCACACGTGCGCACGCCGCTCTGTGCTCCCCCGCATATGTGTCTCCCACATGCGCCCCGCCCCTGTGCCTGCGTGGCAGACACCCAACGATCAGCTGGCTGGCAGGAGGCGTGCGTGCATTACGCAGTGGGATTGAGCTGGGGCGACGGCTGGTGTGCCGGCACAGATGGCTCTGCTTGTCACTTCCGGCACGCGTGCGATAGGTTCGCCATCATGGCCCTAGACCATTTTAGACCACTGGTTTGTCCCATCTCCAGTGATGGGGCACCAACAACATCTAGAAGCAAGCAGTTCCACTGGTTAATAGCCCTCACCGTTAGGAAATTTCTCCTTAGTCCTAGGTTGCTTCTCTCCTTGGTGAGTTTCCACCCGTTGCTTCTTGTTCTACCCTCAGGTGCTTTGGAGAATAGCTCGACTCCTTCTTTTTGGGGGGGGCAGCCCCTTAAATATTCGAAGACTGCTATCATGTTTCCCCTAGTCCCGTGATGGTGAATGTATGGCACGCGTGCCAGAAGTAGCATGCAGAGCCATCTCTCTGGGCATGCCAACCGTTGCTCGTTGCTTTGGCCTGAATACACGCAAGAAACCAGAAGACCAGGGGGCTGGCACGCATGCGCTCACCGGAAACCGGAAGCTCAACTTCCCACGCGTGCATGTACTTTGGGGACCTGCTCTTCGCGCTGAAAAGGTTCGCCAACACCTGCCCTGGTCCTTCTTTTCATTAAAGTAGACCTACCCAATTCCAGCAACCATTCTTCATATATTTTAGCCTCCAGTCCCCTAACCATCTTCGTTGCTCTTCTCTGCACTCTTGTTTTTAACAGTCTCAACATGTTTTTTGTACGGTGGCAGCTAAAATTGGATGGAATATTCCAGATGTGGCCTTATACCACACTTGGGATGAGGACTATGGGGTCCTTGGGGCTCTCGGAGCTTCTCTGTTTTCTTGCAGACGTTTCATGACCCAACTAGGTAACATCATCAGCGCTAGAAGGGATTGGGATTTGCAAAGGAGAGGAGGAGGAGGAGAAGTGGGAGAAGGAGAGGAGGAGGAGGAGGAGGAAGAGGAGGAGGACTGTGGGATCCTTGGTGCTCTCTGAGCTTGGTTTTTTTTTCTTGCAGTCGTTTCATGACCCAACTAGGTAACATCATCAGTGATAGGAGGGAGTGGGTTTGCGAGGAGGAGGAGGAGGAAGAAGAGGAGGAGGAGGATGGTGATTGTGCGGTTCTTGAGGCTCTTTGGACTTGCTTGTTTTCTTGCAGATGTTTCATTACTCAACTAGGTAACATCAGTGCCAGGAAGGAGTGGGGGATTTGTTCTCTGTATATATCCTCCTCCTCCTCTTCCTCCCCCTCTTCTATTTCTCCTCCCCCCTGCAACCTCCTCCCCTTCTAGCACTGATGATGTTACCTAGTTGGATCATGAAATGTCTGCAAGAACACAACCCAGGCAACCAATCTCTGGGCGCCACAAGAAGCACAAGTGTTGTGCAATCCCGGGAGCTGTAATCCCGACATCTTCAAAAATGGCTAAGGTTGAGATCCCCTGGTGTAAATCCTCAAATATAAGGCTCCCCGCTGCTTTTAAATTAAGGTTTAAGATCTTAACACCACCGGCTTCGATCTGTCTACGCATGGTAGAATCCACGTTTTCTTAGCGAGCAATTTGAGATAAACAACATATGGCTTAGAAAGAGGCGTAAATCTGCCGGGGCTGCGATTCTAATTCTTCCCCCTTCCCGCTAAGTGAGCGGTCTTTCGAACGGGGAGCTTGTGTATGTGTGTGTGTGTGTGTGTGTGTTGGGTGGGTTGGATCCACTAGGCACAGCTCCCAGCATGCCTTGCAACAGGACACTAGGCTTACGGTTTGCAAGAACATAGAAGCACCAAATCCTAGGGCTGGAAGGGACCTCAGAAGGGTCGGCTAGTCCAAGAGTTGCCAATCTTTTAGACCCCCAGGGACCACCAAACTTGTAATTTTAAATCCTGAGGACCAGAGACCCTGGGAAAATCCCCCCAAAAGTCTGCAGGAAAATTCCCCACGCACTTTTCCTACAGGTCGATCGTTCTTTATTTGGGATCACAGGATACTGTCTCCAGCTCTGTCCTCAGGGGATGAGAGAGAGAGAGAGAGAAAGAGAGAGAGAGAGAGAGAAAGAGAGAGAGGGAGAGAGACTTTTGGCTTCATGCAAGGAAAGCAGCAGAAGCCGCAGAAGTCTTTCTTTCTCTCCCCCAAACTCTGCCAGAAATGAATCTTTGTGAGATTTGTCATGCCGGCGCAGCCTCTTGGAGCAGGAGGCCTTGCAGGGCCCCAAAGACTCATTTCTGGCAGAGTTTGGGGGAGAGAAAGAGAGACTTTTGCTGCTTTCCTTGCGTGCAGCCGAAAGCAGACGAAGAAAGGAGCGGAAAGAAGCAACCCAGAGGCCAGGTGAGGCGCGTGGGGTGAGTGGGGCAAGTTCCCCCCCTCTGCCCTTTCCCCCCTCCCCTCACTACCTCGTGTTCTTCGCAATGTAAGCGACGCAAGCCTTGTGTTCCCGCGGGCCATGTGGGCGGCGCTGCCTTGTGTTCCCCTGCAGCCTGGATTAATTGTTTTGGTGGCCACATTTCTCTACAGACCACCAAAAATTTATCACAGACCACCAGTGGTCCCCGGCCCACTGGTTGGCGACCACTGTTCAAGTCCAACCCGCTGCTCAACCTTATACAGGGAGTTGTCAACTTACAACCGTTCATTTAGTGACTGTTTTTAAGTTACGACAGCCCTGAAAAAAGGGGGGACTTGTATGACCGTTTTCCACACCAACGACCCTCGTAGCCTCCCCGCGGTCCTGTGATTTACATTCAGGACGATTGCCACCTCACAAATGACTCGCATTTACGACGGTTGCAGTATTGTCCCCGGGGACGGGCGAGATCCCCTTTTGCGACCATCCTGACGAGCAAAGTCCCCGGGGAAGCCGGATTCACTCTTAACGACCACCGGACTCATTTAAAAACGGCAGCGATTCACTTCACAAAAGCAGCAAGGGAAGTTGTAAAACAGGGCTAAACTCACCTAACAAATGTCTCACTGAGCAACATCAATTCTCTGGGCTCCATTGGTGGTCATAAGTCGAGGACTAACTGCACCATCCTGGTCAAATGGCTTCCCAGACATTTAAAAAAGAAAAAAAACACCCTCCAGTGATAATCTCTGGAGGCAAATAGTTCCCCCGTTTGATTCCCGCCTTCCTCACTGTCAGGATTTATTTATTTAGCATACGGCAGATCGTACATGGACTGCCAACACGGATTACCCTTTCCTCTAGACCAATAAAACACAATCAAATACAAATGTTAAAAAGATCTATATCGAAATACCAACGCGGTCTTCCAATATATGAGAGGCTGCCCCAGAGAGGAGGAAAGCGATTCTCCAAAGCACCCGAAGGCCAGACAAGGAATAATGGATGGAAACTGAACAAGGAGAGAGATTCAACCTGGAAATAAGGAGGAGGGATTTTCTGACAGGGAGAATCAAATATCATCAGATTTGGAAGGGGCCTTGGAGGTCATGGAGTCCAACCCCTTGCCCAAGCAGGAGACCCTACACCGTTTCCAGTGGTGGGATTAAAAAAAATAAATTACTACCGGTTCTGTGGGTGAGGCTTGGCGGGCGTGGCAGGGAAGGTTACTGCAAAATCCCCATTCCTTCCTCACCCCACTGACCTGCTTTCCAGCTCCGTTCTCCTGTGCAGGGCAACCCAAGGAGACAACCAGCCGATCAGCTGGGACTCAATGGGAGGCAGAGAAGAGATGGGGGTTGGCGGGGCCAGTCAGAGGCGGGATTTTCCGGTTCTCTGAACTACTCAAAATTTCCGCTACCGGTTCTCCAGAACTGGTCAGAACCTGATGAATGCCACCTCTGACCATTTCTGACACGGAAGTCCGGTCTCTTCTTGAAAGCTTCCAAGGGATGAAGCTCCCACGACTTCCAAAGGCAACTTCTGTCCCATGGGTTGATTGTTCTCACGGTCAGAAAGTTTCTCCTTGTTTCCAGGGGTTGGACTGGATGACCTGCAAGGTCCCTTCCAACTCTGTTAATCTACTAGATGGAGACTTATCAGCAACCTAGAACTGAGGAGAAATTTCCTTCCAGTGAGGACAATTAACCAGTGGAACAGCTTGTCACCAGAAGTTGTGGGTGCTTCAACCCTGGAGGTTTTCAAAGAAGAGACTGGACAACCCTTTGTCTGAAATGGTATAGGGTCCCCTGCATGAGCTGGGGGCTGGACTAGAAGACCTCCAAGGTCCCACACTCTGTTATTCCTGTTCCTGAATCTCCCCCTCTTTTTCCCCTTCTGCACTGATGTTATCTAGTTGGGGAATGAAACTGAGATGAGCCGGAGCGTAACACAAATGTAACAAAATCCAAAGCACAAATAAATGTCCTTTAATGCCTCCAACTTGGCCTCACCGTTCAATAATTGTCAGTTGGAGATAAAACATACTCAAAAATAGCCTTCAAAAAAAGCAATACAGTCCAAACTTAATGAGCAGAGAGCAGTGAAATAAAAAAACCAAACAATCTACAATGAAAAAATCTCCACAACGGACCAGGATAAGTAATGACCAACTCCAAGGAGATAACAAGGCACAGTCTGTTGGAACGACACCAACCAAGATAACTTCAGCCCAAAATAACACACGCTTTGCTTCTAGCAGCGCTGTGTTGTAATAGTCTCTCTTATAGTCTAGTCTCCCCAGCTGCAACCAATCAGGGGGATCATGGCCGCTTCCTCTCTCATAAGCCAAGTTGCTCCCTTCTCTGTTCCTCCCTGCTTGTTCTAGGATGAAGAGGGGATGGGCCTGGTTCTTCCTCTGGCTGCCCAGCTGGCCTCTGACACAACCTCGGGAGCCACACCTCCACTCCCTCTCGGCTGTTCCTCCCCTCCGTCAGAGTCCGACTCTACCAAGGGCACGACAGAAACTTCTGCAAGAAAACCGACCAAGTTCAGAGACCACCAAGGACACCCCCCCCTCCCCAGTTCAACCCCGAGCTACCCTCTTCTGATACAGGCTCTCCTGCTTGAGCAGGGCGGGGTTGGACTAGAGGACCTCTAAGTTCCCTTCCAACTCGGCTATTTCTGGTTCATCCTATGATTTAGCTCTCTCGATCCCTTTTATCATCTTCGTTGCTTTTCTCTGTAGCCCCCCCAGGAATGGATATCAGGGCTGGGGAGGGCCGGGCAGCTGTTCTCCCAATGATTCCAGCAGTTCTGGGATTTATTTCCCTGGTTCTTTTTGAAGACAAAGCCAGCCAGGCCTTTATTGTGGCAGCAAAATTGTCCCGTTTCTGCAGACAGCTGGAGACCCGCCGGGGATGGCGAGAAAGCAGTGACGGTGCCCCCCCCACCTCCCACCCGGGTGAAAGGGGGTGAAAGGAGGATTGGGGGAAAGCTTGGTTGGCTCAGCAAAATCGCACAATGGCGCCATTCAAAAACCTCCCTCTAAAAATACAACGCACGCACGGCTCTTTTTTTTTTTTTTTTTTTGCGCAGCTGGGCCTTTTCATAAAAAAATAAATAAAAACCTTTCGGGAAGACGGGGGAACGAAAGAAAATAATAATAATAAAAAACCAAAATCTGTGCAGCCAGCAATCTTGTGGAAAAAGGGGCCGATTTCTTCCCTCGACGACTTTCCGTTTTGTAACGTTACAAATATCGAGTTTGGAGGAGACGGATGGGATGGTGGATAGAAGGGAGGAAAAGTGGCTTAAAGGAGGGGAGAAAAAAAACCCCGTCGTTTAAAAAATAAATAAACCCAAACCAAGTTTTTAAAGTCCTCATGATGAAAATGCAAAGCTGCGGGGCTGGTTAGGGCCCTGAAAAATCCCTCTGCCCTGCCTTCGACTTCGTTGTTTTAAAAACATCCTTTGCCTGAAAAAAACAATTACTACCAACCTACTGACTACCTATAGTGAAAACTCCATTGACTCTGCTTCTAGTGGTTTACAATTACTACCGACCTGCCTTCCATGGAGGACCTGTATCCTGCACGAGTCAAAAAGAGGGCTGTGAAAATATTTACAGACCCCTCACATCCCGGACATAGTAAACTGTTTCAACTCCTTCCCTCAAAACGACGCTACAGAGCCCTGCACACCAGAACAACTAGACACGAGGGGAATTTTCCTCCGAACGCCATCACTCTGCTAAACAAATAACTCCCTCAACATTGTCCAACTATTTACTAAGGCTGTATTACTATTACTGTTAATCTTCTCATCATCACTCCTTATCACCCATCCCCTCCGACTTGTGACTGTATGACTGTGACTTTGTCGCTTGTATCCTTACGATTTATATTGACTGTTTCCTAGTATGATTTGATTGCTTATTGTACCCTATGACTATCATTAAGTGTTGGACCTGATGATTCTAGAAGAATGTCTCTTTTCTTTTATGTACACTGAGGGCATTTGCACCAAAGACAAATTCTTTGTGAGTCCAACCACACTTGGCCAATAAAGAATTCTATTCTATTCTGTTCCGTTCCGTTCCGTTCCGTTCCGTTCCATTCTATTCCTATTCCATTCCACTCCACTCCGTTCTAATTCTAATTCTAATTCTAATTCTAATTCTAATTCTAATTCTAATTCTAATTCTAATTCTAATTCTAATTCTAATTCTAATTCTAATTCTACTCTACTCTACTCTACTCTACTCTACTCTACTCTACTCTACTCTACTCTACTCTACTCTACTCTACTCTACTCTACTCTACTCCACTCCACTCCACTCCAGTCTAGTCTAGTCTAGCATAAGTACTATGTCAACTCATAAAATATTTCTATGGCTTTTTTAGAGTTGCCAACAGAAAGGGAGGGGGGAGCAGTGTGGCAGCTTGCAAACTGAAAGTGCATCCCATAAATAGTTTTTCAAAGATAGTAACTAGGTGACTGAAGTTTCTGCCCAGCAAAATTCTAACTGGAGAGCATGACTGATGACTCTGGGCTATGGAGGTGTCCCATTGGAGAGTATGAACTACGATACACCCAGAGGGAAAACCAGGGTCAAGGGTGACAATGAATGATGTGTCTCAGAGTCGGCTACACCTAGGTAGTGCCGTCATGTTAACTCCCAATAAATCTTTTTGGAGTTTTGGAAGTTTGGCCCAAGACTCATTATTTAAATGGGGGTATCTACTGGAGCCCTGACATACTGGTTTACTGAGTACAGAGAGTCCTCAATTTACAACAGTTCATTTAGTGAGAGTTCAAAGTCACAACGTCACTTAAAAAAAGGGACCGAGGACCGTTTTTCACACTTGTGACCTTTGCACGATCGGGTGACCAAAATTTGGAGGCTTGGCAAGGGGTTCATATTTATGACAGTCACAGAGTCTCCAGCTCACAGGAAACACCTTCCGTGACTTTCGGACAAGTGGGGAAGCCAGAAATGTTGGGCTCAATTACGGTCATAAGTTGAGGACTACCTGTTCACAAAATGTGACCTTGGGAAGGGGGGAGAAAATGGATGTCGGAGCTTCAAATCCGGGTCGTTTTGGAAATCCAATGTACTGGTAGCTTAACAACCGTGCCACAAATTGAACCACTGCAGGGGTTCACTTAACAGCAGCAACCAGAAAGCTATTGTGTCATGCCCCTGTTGGAATCTGATTCGGAGGGGGAGGCTGAGCAGCTGACAGGAAGTGGGAGTGTGGCTCCATTGGCTGTGGAGGAAACTGGGGAAGGGCACAGTCTGGCTGGGCAGAGTAGGGAAGAGGTAGAACAAGGGAGAGTTCAGAGGAAGACCCAGGCCCATCCCCTCTTCATCCTAGGGCACGCAAGGAGGAATGGAGAATGGAGCAACATGAGTTGCGTGGCTTATGAGGGAGGAAAGGGCCCTGATCCCCTTCATTAGCTGCAGCTGGGAACACAGTGTTTAAAAAGGGAGTTTGCGCACAGCAACTTGTTGGGAACCAATCATGTATTATCTTGTTTTGGCTTATCTGTGTTCCTGGCGTCTTCCCAACTATGTGTGTTTTGTTGGCCTTTCAAGCCTGCAATTCCTTCTCCTGCCCTGTCAAGTTAATTGCCGCAACGTGGTTTATTTGGATTTTTAGTTACAGTTTGTATGTACTTTGTTTTCAGACTGAATTTCCTCTACTTAAAGGCTGTTCCTGGGAGAGTTTTTTCTCCAGCCGAAGGTAACCTGGACATTGGGGGCAAAGTTGGAGGTATTAAAGGGACTTTTCTTACATATGTGACTGTGTTGCCTTTGTGCCACGACCCTTTGGGTCATCACAGGTTGTAAAATGGGGGAAAAATGGTCACAAGCCACCTTTTTCGGTGCCGTTGTAGAAACAAACTATTGGGGATTACCTGTCATTTTGATCGGCTGCTAAGCAACCCATCGTAAGTTGAGGACAACCTAGATGACGGCCAGCCGCAACCCATGAAACTCAATGTTGTTAAAAAAAAAAAGAGAGAGAGAGAGAGACAACCAGCCTAACTCATCCACCCCAATTATTTTCCTCTGCACCCCAAATTGTGTCCTCTTTTCTAATCCCCGCTACACATTTTAATCCGAAAAAGCTAAAAGGCCATTCAGGGTCACATTTGCCGACTCGCTTTGTCCCCCGTATAGTTTCCTGCTTGAGTGCGGGCAAATCTGGAACTTTTTAAGCCTGTTTGCCATTCGCCTGAAAATTCTGCTGAGTTGCAGAAAAATAAAGAGGAAGATTTTTAAGCTGTAAGATGAACCTCCTAGTCGGGCAATGAAAGCAGAAGCAATAAGCGAGGATTTCGGATTATTCCTGGCTGGTGATGACAACTATACTGAGAATTATTTTCCCCACTAAAAGAAATCTTTTTAGGGGCGTGCCTCGTTCCTTTATCTAGCTACTTCTGCTGTCCTATTAATTCCTAATTATAAGAGAATAACAGAAGAGTTGAAAGGGACCTTGGAGGTCTTCTAGTCCAACCCCCTGCTCAAGCAGAAGACACTATACTACTTCAGAAAAATGGTTTTCATGTCTCTTCTTAAAAACCTCCAGTGTTGGGGCATTCACAACTTCTGGTGGCAAGTTGTTCCACTGGTTAATTGTTCTCACTGTCAATAAATTTCTCCTTAGTTTTACATTGCTTCTCTCCTTGATGAGTTTCCATCCGTTGCTTCTTGTCCTGCCTTCTGGGGCTTTGGAGAATAGTTTGACCCCCCCCTCTTCTTTGGGGCAGCCCCTGAAATATTGGAAGACGGCTATCATATCACCCAAGTCTTTCTTTTCATTAAACTAGACATACCCAATTCCTGAAACCATTCTTCATATCAATCAATCAATCAATCAATCAATCAATCAATCCATCCTTCAATTAGCATAGACCTGAAAGGGACCTTGTAGGTCATCTAATCCAAACCCCTGCCCAAGCAGGAGACCTTACACCATTTCTGACAGATGGGAATCCAGTCTATTCTTGAAAGTCTCAAGGGATGAAGCTCCCACAACTTCCGAAGGCAACTTCTGTTCCATCAGTTGATTGTTCTCACTGTCAGAAAGTTTCTCCTTATTTCAGGGTGAATCTCTCCTTGGTCAGTTTCCATCCATTATTCCTGGTCTGACCTACAGGCGCTTTGGCTAAGAGCTTGACCCCTTCCTCCTCTCTGTGGCAGCCCCTCAAGTATTGGAAGACTGCTATCCTGTCTCCTTCTCTTCCCTAGACTAGCCAGGCCCAGTTCCTGCAACCGTTCATTGTATGTTTTAGTCTCCAGTCCCCTAATCTTGGTTGCTCTTCTCTGCCCTCTTTTTTTAGAGCAGAGGTCTCCAAACTTGGTGACTTTAAGACTTGTGGACTTCCACTCCCAGAATTCCTCAGCTAGCCATGCTGGCTGGGGAATTCTGGAAAGTCCTACAAGCCTCAAAAGCTGCCAAGTTTGGAGATCTCTGTTTGAGAGTCTCAACCTCTTTTTTACATCATGGTGACCAAAACTGGGTGCATTATTCCAAGTACGATTTTACCTAAGTATAAACACATGATCTTGATTCTATCCCTCTGTTAATGCAACCTAGGATTGTGTTGGCTTTTTTGGCAGCTGTCGCACTACGCTGGCTCATATTTAAGTGATTGTCCACTAGGACTCCAAGATCCTTCTGGAATCCTGCTTGGTATGCAAACCTTTCCTTGGTTGTCAAATCCACTCGTTGCTGTGCACAAAAACTTGCAGTTTTTCTCATCCCTGACAAGGTTAAAAATGTGTGGAACTCCCAGAATTTCCCAGCACCCATGTTGAATTTCTCTTATCTTCCTGGATGAGAAGGAAATGTCTTTGAAGAGAAACTCAGAAAGTCCAGTTGCCTCTTGGATGAAAAAACACACACCATCTTTGGTTCCGTTGTCTTAACTAAAAAAACCCACAACTATGTGTGGTGCTGTCACAACTCGAAACCCACCACTTCCCTTTATCTGCGTTGTGTTACGTGTCCAAAGAAGCAACATTTGTTTTTGTGATGTTTGTGTGTTGTATCACCGCCATTCGTGACTATTCGAAGTTGCAACGGCCTTGGAAAAAAGGGACTGGTGACCACTCCTCGCATTTATGACCGTTGCAATATCCCCCATGGTTACATAATCAAAATTTGGGAACTGTAGGACAATGGAAGCATCCCAGGATCACGTGATCCCAGCCAGCTTCAGACAAGCGGGCAATGGAGGAAGCCAGATCTGCTTAACAACCTCATGACTCACTTAACAATTGTGGTGATTTCCTTAATATCCATGGCTAAAAAAACCTGGTAAAACCAGGTATATCTTATTTAACAACCACGTTGTTTAGCAACTGCTCCAATTGTGGTTGTAAGTCAAAGACTGCCTCTAAAGGACCGGCTATTTTTTTTTATCGCCAAGTTTATAGTTTAAAATTTAGCTTCCTCCAATATGGGTAAGCCTTCGCTGTCTCTATTTAAGACAGGGGTCCCCAAACTTGGCCACTTTAAGACTTGTGGACTTCAACTCCCAGAATTCCTCAGCTAGCAAAGCAAAGCTAGCTGAGGAATTCTGGGACTTGAAGTCCACAAATCTTAAAGTGGCCAAGTTTGGAGACCTCTCTGACTTAAGACATATACCCCATAAATTAATTCCCCCCCTCCCCCAGCAGCTTTTAATAGGGCTTCACTTGGCAAGTACTTTACTTACATTTTAGTCCATTTAATTCCTTGCCGATTAACTTTGGAAAGATCAACAGGTTACAAAATTTACTTTGGCCTATAATTTTCAGAAAAGGGTTGTATTTTCCGGCATTTAGGTCGGTCCAAACTTCCTAAACCTCCCTTTAAAAGGTCTGAATTATGGCCTGCGAAAGAGAGCCTGGGCACTTTAAACCAATTTAATCCTTTCCCCATCATGTTAGGGTTGGTCCTTCCCTGGTTAGGAAGTCCACCTGGCCACATTTAAATTAAGTGTTCTGAGTATGAACAGGGCTATGATGTTTCTTATAGTAGAGAGCAGACAGCAAGAAAACACACACACACACACACACACACACAAACACACACACAAATAAAAGCTTTCAGAATATGTCAAGCTCAGTTCTTAGGAACTCAGCCCCTTTAGAGAAAAAAGGCATTGATTTAATTTTATAGCTGGTTTTTAGAAGCCCCTTTTGGATTGTCTGCGTGAAACAGAAAGAAATGCAATTTTTTCCACCACCACCACCCGCTTCCTTCTTATTGAAAATGTGACAAGAAGCAACGGGTGGAAAACGAGTGAAGGAGAAAAATAACCGAGAACGAAGGAGAAATTTCCTGACAGTGAGAGAGAACGATGAATCGCTGGAAGCTTTCGAGAAGACACTGGACTGGGCCACCTGTCAGAAATGGAGAAGGCTCTCCTGCTTGAGTTGGGGTGGTGGTGGAGGGGTGGACTAGATGACCTCCGAGGCCCCTTCCAACTCTTGTTATTCTGTTATCGAGGAGAGATCCGATCTTAAAACGAGGAGAAATTTCCAGACAGTGAGGACAATTAACCAGCGGGAACAACTTGTCTCCAGAAGTTGTGGGTACTTCATCTCTGGAGGTTTTAAAGAAGAGATTGGACAACCATTTTGTCTGAAACGATACAGGGTTTCCCGCTTGAGCAGGGGGTTGGACTAAATGACCTCCAAGGCCCCTTTGTCATGCCCCTGTTGGAATCTGATTCCGAGGGAGAGGTGGAACAACTGACAGGGAATAGGAGTGGGGCTCCGGTGGCTGTGGAGGAAACGGGGGAAGGGCACTGTCCGGCTGGGCGTTCAGAGGAAGACCCAGGCCCGCCGCCTCTTCATCCTAGGGCATGCAGGGAGGAACGGAGAAGGGAGCAACGTGAGTTGCATCGTTTACGAGGGAGGAAAGGGCCCTGATCCCCTTCATTGGCTGCAGCTGGGAAGACTGTTTAAAAGGGCAAACTGCCCAGGGCAACGTTGCTGGAAGCAAAGCATGAAATTACTTTGGTTTGTCAAGTCTTATCTGACTTCTGGTGTCCTCCCAAGTGTGTGTGTTTCATTCTCTTTTGACGTCTTCAATCCCTTAACCTGCCCTGTTTCGTTAATTGCTGCAGCTGTGGTTTGTGTTGGTTTTTATTTATAATTTAGATGTACTTTGGGTTCGGACAGAATTTCTTCCTTTTAAAAACTATTTTTGGGAGAGTTTTTTTTTTCTCCAGCCGATGATAACTGGACATTGGGGGCCAAGTTGGAGGTATTAAAGGGACTTGACCTATTTTTGTTGCTTTTGTGCCACGCCCCTTGTTATTCTCTTATCAGGGAGAGATCCAATCTTAAAACAAGGATAAATTTCCAGACAGTGAAGACGATTAACCAGTGGGAACGACTTGTCTCCAGAAGTTGTGGGTACTCCAACTCTGGAGATTGGATAACCATTATGTCTGAAACGATACAGGGTTTCCCGCTTGAGCAGAGGGTTGGACTAGATGACCTCCAAGGCCCCTTCCAAGTCTTGTTATTCTATCAAATTGCAAAGCGGGTAGTCCTCCACTTACAGCTATTCACTTCATGACCATTTGAAGTTACAAAGACACTGGAAAAAAAAAGTGACTTACGCTTACGACCGTCCTCGCGCTTACGACCGTCGCCCGCATTTCCCCACAGTCATGTGATCAAAATTCGGGCGACCTAACAGCCGGCATAGAGTTGCAGCATCCCAGGGTCGTGCGATTGTCGTTTGGGACCCCTCCCGGAGGGGGAGGGCTTCCCAGAAGCATGGGGAGGATGGATCTGCTTAATGGCCATGCAATTCGCTTAACAACCATGGCTACAAAGGTTATAAAAAATTTGGGATGAACCCCCTTGGAACGGTGTGGGAGTAGGAATGGATTTCCAGAGCAAAAATGGCAGACTACGGGAACCAGAACCACCGCTCAGGTGGCCCTGAGGACACAGATCAACCTCCAAGTGGCCACAACGACCCTCTAAAAGGATGCAAATGACCAGCTGTCTGCAAGGAATACGGATCCTCCTCTTTCCCCATCATCCTGTCAGAACTGAAAAAGCTTCTTGGATGAGAAGCGAAATGTCTTCAAAAGAAAACAAACAAACAAAGGAAATCCAGTTGCCCCTTGAAAATAGCACCTTTGGGACAAACCCTGACCTGGATGACTGAGAATATTTACAGACTTTTACCACCTCTTCGAAAATCTGCCCTACTAAAAAGATTTATGGTGTTAGGATAATGAGGCGTTTTCCCCCCTATTTTAATACAGTGATCCTTCAGAAAAAAATAACACCATTAATCACAGGATAATAATGGCCTATTTGTCTAGGCTGATCACATGTTCTCTCTCTTAAGTGCAAAAAAAAAGAAAAAAAGTTACACCAATTTAGGATGAAAATAATTCAGTTAGCTGGCTCAGTGTTACTGACTTGGAGAGGGATCTTGGATCTTGTGTTGTAAAGCATCTACAGTCATTCCATATTTTCCCAACCATTAGTGCCTGCTGTGGAATATTGTAAACACAGGCCAGATATGAATGGTTTTGATTATATTATCATCATTCAACTTCCTTTTTAAAAACTTGCCCCGCCTCCATCTATTCTCTGCCTCTAGAGTCTCAGTTGGGTCCTCTTTGGTTGCCCTGAATAGGAGAACGGAGCTGGAAAGCAGGTTAGTGGGATGGGGAGGGAATGGGGACTTTACAGTATCCTTCGCCTGCCACACCCACCAAGCCATGCCACACCCACCAAGCCATGCCACACCCACCAAGCCACACCCACAGAACCGGTAGTAAATTTTTTTGAATCCCACCACTGTTTTGGGACAATCTAAAACAATTATGTCCATTTGTCCAAAATAGTATAGGGTCTCCTGCTTGAGCAGGGGGCTGGACTACAAAACCTCACAAGGTCCCTTCCAACTCTGTTACGTTGTTAAAGGGTGTTCTGTTCCGTTGGTTAAAGCTATTTCACCCACCAAGAGCTGACCTCTATAATTATTATTTCTACGCAACATCTCCAAAAAAAAAAAAATTCTACCTGATTCATCGGCGGTGGAGACTTCTCAGCTTCGTGGAGCCTAAAGATAGAACCAAAAACTCAGATCACCAAGGGAGTCAATAGCAAATTTCACACGGTGACTTTTTAAAAACGAAATTAGAAACAACACCTAAAAAAATAAATCCAAAGTGGCCCAGATTTCATATAGGTCTCCATCTTGATCGTTGGCAGCTGCTGCAAAGGAAATGTGATATATATATATATATATATATATGAACCTTTGGGGGGTTTAATGGATAGAGAGCTTGGGGGAGGTGAAAAGGAATTTTCATGTTATCTATTCTGAAAGCAATAAGAATACAGGTTGTCATGGTCCTGTCGTAATCTGATTTGGAGGGGGAGGCTGAGCAGCTGGCAGGGAGTAGGAGTGTAGCTCCATTGGATGTGGAAGAAACTGGGGAAGGGCAAAATCCGGCTGGGCAGAGCAGGGGAGAAGTAGAACAAGGCAGAAGGAGTTCAGAGGAAGACCCAGGCCCGCCCCCTCTTCATCCTAGAGCACGCGGGGAGGAACGGAGAAGGGAGCAATGTGAGTTGCGTGGCTTATGGGAGAGGAAAGGGCCCTGATTCCCTTCATTAGCTGCAGCCGGGAAGACAGTGTATAACAAAAGGCAAGCTGCCTGCAGCAAGCTGTTGGGAGCAAATGTGAATTTATCTGATCTTGTTGTGGGTTAACTGGGTTCCTGGCGTCTTCCCAACTGTATGAGTTTTGCCGTGCTTTCAAATCTGAAATTCCTTCTCTTGCTCTGTCAAACTAATTAGTTCAGTTTGGTTTGTTTGGATTTTAAGTTGCAGTTTGTGTGTACTTTGTTTTGGACTGAATTTTCTACAGTTAAAAGGCTGGGAGAATTTTTCTGCAGGACATTGGGGTCAAAGTTGGAGATAATAAAGGGACTCTTCTTGCTTATTTGACTGTGTTGCCTTTGTGCCACGCCCCTTTGGGTCATCAAACAGATAGTCCTTGACTTGGAACAATTCGTTTAGTGACCGAAGTTAGAATAGCACTGAAAAATGTGACTTGTGAGAGTTTTTCACTCTTGATCAGCCACCATTGAACAAAATGGAGACACTTGGCAACGGATTCATATTTATGATGGTAGCTATGTCCTAGGATGACGTTGATCAACTCCTGAGACTTTCTGGCAAGCCAGTGTAGAAGCCAGACTTGCTTAACAACTGTGTGACTAACTGAACAACTGCTGTGATTCACAAGGTCGCAAAATGGGGCAAAACTCAATAAACGTCTCACTTAACGGCAAAGGTTGTGATTGTAAGTTGAGGGCTTATCTGTATTCTGTGCACAAAAATGGAAGGATACAGGTAGCCCGCACCTTACGACTGCAATTGAGCCAGTTATTAAGTGAAGAGACAGTTATTAAGTGAATTCTGGGAGTTGAAGTCTACGCATCTTCAAGAGTGAGCTTCAGCCATGAGCAAGGCTGTCTGGGGAATTCTGGGAATTGAAGTCCACACCTTTTCAAGTTGCCAAGGTTGAGAAGCACCGCTTCAAATTCTCAGATTCCAAGGAACTGATCATAATCTATGGGATATCGTCATTGGAAAGGCTGGATTTACCCTCACCCCTTCTTTCTAGATTAATTGGTCCACTGAAGCCACCTTCAGATTAATTGAGTTGGGTCATCTAGTCCAACCCACCTGCCCAAGACCCTACACCATTTCAGACAGACAGCAGTCCCAGTCTCTTCTTGAAAGCCTCCAGGGATGAAGCTCCCACAACTTCTGTTCCATGGGTTGATTGCTCTCGCTGTCAGGAAATATCTCTTTAGGGGCTTTAGAAAATAATTTTACCCCTTCCTCTCTGTGGCAGGCCTTTCAATATTGGAAGATTGCTATCCTCTCTCCCCTAGTCCTTCTCTTCCCTAGACAAGCCAGGCCCAGTTCCTGCAACCGTTCGTCGTATGTTTTAGCCTTCATCATCCTGGTTGCTCTTCTCTGCACTCTTTCTAGAGTCTCCACATCTTTTTGGTGACCAAAACTGCATGCAGTACTCTAGGTGTGGTCTTACTAAGGCTTTATAGAGGGGTATTAGTACCTCCTTTGATCTTGATTGTATCCCTCTGTTAATGCAATTTAGGATTGCATTAGCTTTTTTGGCGGCTGCCGCACACTGCTAGCTCCTATTTAGCGGGTTGTCCATTAAGACTCCAAGATCCCTCTCCCAGTTCCTGCTATTAAGCCTGGTTTCACCCAATCTATATGTGTACTTTTGATTTTTCTTGCCTAAGCGTAAGACTTTACTTTTTTTCTACATTGAATTTCATTTTGTTAGATATGGCCCCAGTGTTCTAGTCTGTCAAGAACCATCCATCCCTCCGAGCATTGCTGAACTACGCCTTCCACCATACTTCAGTAATTTGCATTTTGGCTGCTGCTGACTGGGAATACAGTTCAGCAATACATAAATGCTAGAGGTTCCTTAACCTTGATTTACAAGGAGAGATATCAGGGTTTAAGTTCCGCTCCAGCCGTTTTTCAACAGAAATCTTTAGACCAGCCATATAACAGGAACTTCTGTGAAGTTTTTCTGAGTCATCTACCTCAAGAGATTGGTATGTGGTTAATGTGAAATATGGAGATGGAAAAATATTACATATTGTTTTATGTTAAAGCCCCATATTTTAACTCAACTACGTTTTCATGTTGACTGCGGCTATTAGGTTTTTTTTAAAAAAATCTGCATATATTTTTTATTGATGACTTTCTTCTCTACTTTATTATGCATTTTGCTATTCATGTGAAAACACAAGGAACAGATTTAATATTAATCAATAAGTAAATATGTGTTTGCTACAAAGCCTTTAGCGACATAAATTCATAGACCCAGCTAGGTTCCCTGGAAAACATATTCAGGCCCTTAATAAAAGACCTGACATAAATTAAGTAATTAAACTTTATGGTTTGGATCAATGGGTTAGGATGCAATCATTTCTTTTTAAGGGCTGTATGTATCTCAGCTCTGCTCTCACTCAAGGTATCTGGCATTGCAAAAGGTTAATACAATCATAAATATACCCAGCACGTAATTAAAATGGAGGCCAAAAGAATAAAACACAGTTAATGAGAATTCCTGCTGAATGGGGAATTTTACCAGCTGGGGTGGCTAGGAAATACAGCGAGTGTTTCTGGGAAGGCAGTGGAGGCTTCTGGGAATCGTAGTTCCAAGTTTTTCTGGAAGATGGCTAGGTTGGAGAAAATGGATAATGCAACCTCCAAAAATATAGAGAACAATCTAAACCAGTGTTTCTCAAACTTTGCAACTTTAAGAGAGATGAATTTCAGCTCCCAGAATTCCCCAGCCAGCCTGGGGAATTCTGGGAGCTGAAGTCCATGTCTCTGAAAGTTACAAAGTTTGAGAAACATTAGGCATTTTTTGAAAAAGTGTAACATTAGATCCTTTTCCTAGCTGAGTTATTTTAGTCCCTGCTGTTGTGATTCTGAAATTGTTCCAACTTTTTTTCCATTATGTGCTGGGTTTATTTGCTTTTATTACGGTTGTGCTGTGATTGGATCACAATTCTGCCGGTTTTAATGAACGCGTCGCAGGTTTAAGAGCATGGTTGAGGGGGAATTTCTGACTGATTTTTGTGTTATGGCTGTTTCAATTCTCCCTTTGTCTCAGAAGTAAATCTAAATTGTCGAACAAGCAAAAAAATAATAATAATAGGGGGACTATTTCCCTCTGCCAGAAGTTTCCTAGAGCAGCGGTTGCCAACTGGTGGGCCACAAGAGAATTTTGGTGGGCCGCAGAGAAATCTCACCCCCAGAGCATCCTCCCCAAAGCAATTAATCCAGGCTGTGCAGAAACACAAGGCTACACCACCCACATGGCTCACGGGGACCCTCCCCACCCACTCAGTCCTTACCCACTAAACCTGCCCGCTAAATTGCTATTTTTCCTTTTTCCGACCATCAGCTGTCCTTCTGTGCCGGGAGATTTGGATTAGCTAGGAAGCAGGAAATGGTTGGATTTCTTGCTTTCTAGATCTTATTTAGATCTTTGGCTCTGCTTTTAAGCACAGCTGAACCTCCCTTAGGACTGAAGGTTCTATTATTCAGTGCAGACTCACGGCAAGCAAATTTGAGAGACCGAGCTAGTCGATGGCAGATAGATAGATCACTGAATGATTCTGTGAGCAACTCAATCTGCCTGCCTTTGCCTGCTTTGGGGTAAAAGTTGCTCTGTTTTTAATAAAAAATTCAATGGCCATAAAATGGAGCCAGAAACCTGGATTGTTTAGTCTTAGTCCCAGTGAAATCTCAGTGAGTCTCTGTTTCCTTCTGTTGGAGAGTACTGACGTTCCTCCATTTTTCCTTCTAATTGACTGATATTCTTGGATTTGATGTAAGTCTGTTACTGAACTGGTTTTGACACTGGACTTTGTTATTGGATTATCCCTGGACTAAAAACTGACTGATTTAACCTGTGAATGACTTTGGACTTATTTTGAACTTTGCTTAAACCTTTATTGAAAGTAAACAAACTACATTTACTATACAGTGTATCTGTGTGCTGTGTGTGTATTATTCAAACACTACTCTCAGATATGTCTCCCTGTATGCTCTCATTTCTCCTAACGGGGAATTACCTCAACAGTTGATACCCTAACATTTGCTAAGTAAAAACATGGCCCCAAATTTAACTTCACATCAGAAATAATGTCGGGCATTGTTGCTCAATCTTGGCATCTTTAAGATGGGTAGACTTCAACTCCCAGAATTCCCCAGACAACATGCTTTAAGATGGATGGACTCAGGGGTGGGGTTTAAAAATCCCAGTAAATGGTTCGCTGCCCAGTTGCTGGGTGGGCGTGGTCTACTGGTATTTCCGGGAGGGGCGTTTTTCGCCTTCCCAAGGGTCCAGAGGCTTCCCTGGGCCTCTGGGAGGGTGAAAACGGCCTCCCCCGGGCTCTGGAGGTCCTCTGGAAGATGGAAGCAGGCCCATTTCCGGACTTCCTGAAGGCCCGTTTTCCCTCTTGCCAGAGCCTCTGCGCACACCCTGCACTTACCTGCATCCAAAACAGGCTGCATGGAGACTCCTGGGAGGAAAGGGGAGGGTTGGGCAGGACCAGCCGGTTGGTTCAAATACTGGTTCAGTGAGCCAGATGCAAATTTAACATCTGGTTCGCCTGAACCGGTAGAATTCCACCTCTCGGTGGACTTTAACTCCCAAATTTCCCCAGCCAGCAAGCTTTAAGATGGGTGGACTTCAACTCCCAGAATTCCCTAGCCAGAAAGTTTTAATATCGGTGGACTTCAACTCCCAGGATTCCCCAGGCAACATGCCTAAAGATCGGTGGACCCCAGAATTCAACTCCCAGCAAGTTTTAATATAGGTGGACTTCAACTCCTAGAATTCACCAGACAACATGCTTTAAGATGGGTGGACTTCAACTCCCAGAATTCCCTAGCCAGCAAGTTTTAATATAGGTGGACTTCAACTCCCAGAATTCCCCAGGTAACATGCCTAAAGATCGGGGGACTTCAACTCCCAGAATTCCCTAGCCAGCAAGTTTTAATATAGGTGGACTTCAACTCCTAGAATTCGCCAGACAACATGTTTTAAGATGGGTGGACTTCAACTCCCAGAATTCCCTAGCTAGCAAGCTTAAGATATAAAGCATGCCAGATAGGGAATTCTGGGATTTGAAAGTCCACCTATCTGGCATGCTTTAAACTGAGTCCACTTCAACTCCCAGAATTCCCCAGCCGGCATGTTTTAAGATAGGTGGACTTCAACTCCCGGAGTTCCCCCAGCTGTAAAAAGGTCATTAAATCAGGTCGGTCACACAAGTAATCTGCTTTACGATCGTCGTGACTTACAACCTTAATGGGCCGGCTCCGCTACGGTTGTAATTGGAGGAGTGCCTATCTTTCCCAGTCAGACAAATCTGCCCATCGAAGGCTCAGTAAATGAAAGAGAAAAAAAGAGACTTCACACTTTTTATCTTGTTCCAAATACATGGCGAATTTACCCAATTACCTCCCCACAAACCTCCCCCGAAGTGCATTAAATGAATTAATTCCTCAAGCGCCAAAATGATAGATAGCGGAGAAATTCTTTTGTCTTCTTTCTGAAGAGGGCCGATCACATAGTGGAATAATTAAACTAATGTTTTGTCTGGGTGCTTAAATGGAATTTCCTATCGTCCGGCGCGTTTCGTGATTATCGGCTAAATCCAGAAGACATCAAGAGACGCGTTTGTTATTTTTTTTTTCTTTTTTCTTACATCAAGGAAAATTAAAGTAACACTTGGGAGGCTTCGCTCTCTACGATCAGGAAGAGAGACTCTTCAATGTAATTCCTGTGATTTTATGTTATTTTATTTTTTTAGACTCTTTTGCTCAAATTTTTTGGGACTTTTTTTTAAAAATAATCTCAGACGGTTGAAACACTCTCTAGTTAGTAACCTGTGAGATGGTTTCTGATCTCGTCCTCTTGAAGGCTGGAGTCGGGAAGCCGTTTTTTTTTTGGTAATCCTCTTTCCTATCGCAGGTTTTTCATCTCTCCGTAATAGCTTTTACATTCACGCTCTACACTTGATAAGTCTCTGCTTAGTCTGGGGTTTGTTCTTTATCGTAGCATGATGTCTGACCCAGGTTATTATGCTAATCCACAATACGCCTCTCCTTCTCTTTGTCCTTCTCTCTGTCCTTCTCCTTTCCCTCTTTTTTTTCTTTTTCTTCTCCTCTGCCTCCTCCTTTCTTTCCTTTCTTCTCCTTTCTTTCTTTTTTTTCTCCTCTTTCCCCTCTTTCTCCTCCCCATCTCACTTCTCTTCTCTTCCTCCTCCTCTTTTTCTCCTTCTCGTTCTTCCTTCCTCTTTCTCTTTTCTCCTTCTTCACTTTTTTCCACTTCCTTCCTCCTCCTTCCTCCTCTTTCTTCCTCTTCTCCCTCCCTCCTTCTCTCTTCCTCTTCCTCCTCCTTCTCTCCTTCACCTTTCTCCCTCCTTCTCGTCTTTCTCCTCCTTCCTTTCTCCTCTTTTCTTCCTCTTTCTCCTTCTTCCTCCTTTCTCTTCCTTCCTCTCCTCTAGTTTGCCACGTCCTTCCACTTCCTTTCTTCTCCTTCCTCCTCTCCTCTTTCTCCCTCCCTCCTTCTCTCTTCCTCTTTCTCCTCCTTCTCTCCTTCACCTTTCTCCCTCCTTCGCATCTTTCTCCTCTTTCCTCTCCTCTTCTCTTCCTTCCTCCTTCTTTCTCTTCGTTTCCTCTTCTCCTCTAGTTTGCCATGTCCTTCCTCTTCCTTTCTTTTCCTTCCTCCTCTCCTCTTTCTCCCTCTCCTCCCTCTCTCCTTCTTCTCTCCTTTTCTCTTCTCTTTTTCCTCCTTCTCCTCTTTCCTTCTTCCTTCTCCCTTCCTTCTTTCCCCCTCTTTCTTCTCCTCCTCCCTCCCTCTTCTCCACCACGTCCTTCTCCTTCCTCCCTTCTTCCTCTTGCACCATGTGGTGTGATTACACCCCCACCCCCGGAATGGCTTGCTAACCTGACTTTGAGTTAGCATGTTGTCTGCTCCACCTTGCTTTCCATAAATCCAGAGCGATGTCCAGATTGCAAAACGGAAACAGATTCGTGGTTTTCATCGAACAAAATTAGCCGCTGTTAAACAAACCAGTTTTAAACCCTGAATATTAGCCTAACTTTGGCCCAATTTGGTACCATCCATGGAACTGGTTGTAGAACCTGGGGGCTAAGACAGATGGAAACTATATTTCCATGCACCTGAAGTACAAACCAGGTTGCAATGGCCTCTTTAATTTTATTTTATTTTTTCCCCGAATATTTTGATTAAAAGAAAAAAAAAAGAGATTTACCTTACAGACGTGGAGTCTTTACCTAAAAGAAAGCAGGAGAAAAAACACATTAGAAGGAAGATCAATTTTGAAGGTTTCCAAAAATATCCTGCAAAACTTAAGATTCTCACAATAACAGGACAGCAGGAGAGCAAAGCAAATTTTTTTCTGAATTTTCTGACACTAGAGGTAGTCCTCGACTTACGACCACACGGGAGCCCAAAATTCCTATTGCTAAGTGAGATCACCAGGACTCCAACAAATCCACCCCCCATTCAAATTATAAGTCTCTAGCCGCATCTCAGAGAAAAGAAAATTGATTTATTGAAAGTGGCCATGTTGGTGTTAGTTGGATGCAGCCGATATTAAAATACATCATTCATTTCCCCCTGGACCCAGGTCTTCCCCTCACCCTCTGGATGTATATTCTCCAATGGGACACATCCATAGCCAAGAGTCATCAATCATGCTATCCAGTAAAAATCTTGCCTTCCGACAACTTTGGGCTGCCAGGGTGATTATCTAGGCATTTAAGGAATGCACCGTTTTCCCTTACTCCCTTTTTCTGGCAGCTAAAAAGACCAAAGGAGTCTCTTTCTAGTTGACAGAGACATTTGTTAACTGAGCTTTGCTCTGTTTTACGACCATCCTTGCCACGGTTGTTAGGTGAAACTGCTGCAGTTGTTCAGTTGGTCACGTGGCTGTTAGCTGAATCTGGCTTCCTCCTGGACTTTGCTTGTCAAGATGGTCGCAAAAAGGGGATCGCATGACACTGCGACCATCATAAATACCAGCCAGTTGCCAAACGGCCAAATTTTAATCACGTGACCACGAGGGGGAGGGCGTGGGGATACTGCAACAGTGTGAAAAACGGCCCTGAGCTAAATTTTCAGTGTCGTCGTAACTTCGAGCAGACCCTCAAACAAACTGTTGTAAGGCAGGAACTATTTGGATCAAAGGATCAGAATTTGAACTGGAAGGGACCTTGGAGGTCTTCTAGTCCAGCCCCTGTTATTTGTAACACCTTTTCCAGAAGTTCCTGCGGAACAAATTTGGGTGTCAGCCAAAACAGGCTAAACTCTGAGGCTAAATAAATTACAGCGAAGGCTGCCAGGCAGCTGAATCCTTAATAGCTTGGCGCCGTGCGATGCCAGTCAGGTTGGGAAAATGATCCGCCTTAGCCCATCCATCAGCTTCCTGCTCAAGGTGCTACAGATTTATCACCACAATGGGGTTTGTCAGGGAGAGCGTGTTCCTTAACAGCCGTAACTGGGAGAGGGATCTTGGAGTCTTAGTGGGCAACCAGTTAAATAGGAGACAGCCGTGTGCGGTGGCAGCCCAAAAAGCCAATGCAATCCTCAGCCGCATCACATCAGGAAAATTAACCATAGAAATTATGACAATTAGAGACACCACAGATAACAGATTATCAGAATTGGAAGGGACCTTGTAGGTCATCTAGTCCAACCCCCTGCCCAAGCAGGAGACCCTATACCAGGGGTGGGATTCAAAATTTTTAACAACCGGTTCTATGGGCGTGGCTTAGGTGGTGGGCGTGGCTTGCTGGTCATGTGACTGGGTGGACGTGGCTTGCTGGTTATATTATTGGCTGGGCGTGGCCAACTCAATAACACTCACATCGAGGCACGCATCTCCTTGCCTGGCCTCTCATGACTGTGGGGATGCTGCAACAGTCGTAAGTGTGAAAAATGGTCATAAGTCACATTTTTCAGTGCCATTGTAACTTTGAATGGTCCCTCCACACAAGCAAAGTACCAGCAAAGGAGGGGAAAAAAACTCCAGAGAAATTCCTGAGACAGGAAGTCTAGTCCTGCCAAAAATGTAATAAGGGTTAACTGAGAGGCAGTTTCTGTAAGCAACACCAGAATGTTTCCTTCCTGCCTTCCTTACAGGATTAGCCCAGTAATTTCTTCTAACAACTGGTTCTCCGAACTGCTTAGAAGGTTAACAACCGGTTCTAGCGAATAAGTGTGAACTGGTAGAATCCCACCCCTGCCCTACACCATTTCTGACAGATGGCAGTCCAATCTCTTTTTGAAGGTCTCAAGTGATGAAGCTCCTGCAACTTCGGAGGGCAACTTCTGTTCCCTCAGTTGATTGTTCTCACTGTCGAAAAGTTTCTCCTTGTTTCCAGGTTAAATCTGTCCTTGTTCAGTTTCCATCCATTATTCCTTGTTTGGCCTACAAGTGCTTTAGAAAATAGCTTGACCCCTTCCTCTCTGGAAGACTGCTATCATGTCTCCCTTGGTCCTTCTCTTCCCTAGACTATCCAGGCCCAGTTCCCGCAACCGTTCATTGTATGTTTTAGCCTCCAGTCCCTTCATCATCCTGGTTGCTCTTCTCTGTAATTTTTTCTAGAGTCTCAACGTCTTTTTTTATAATGTGGTGAACAAAACTGGACGCAGGACTCTAGGTGTGGTCTTACTAAGACCCTGTCCCACACAAAGACCCCGTCCTCACAATGGATGTAGATACCTTTAAAACATCATCAATCCAGGGGTGGGCTGCTACCGGTTTGCACCGATTTGGGCGAACTGGATGTCAATTTTACATCTGGTTTGACAAACTGGTAGTTGCAATGACTGGCTGGCCCTGCCCACTCTCCCAGGAGTCACCACATGGACACTTTGGGATCCCAGGTAAGCGCAGGGTCCATGCGGAGGCTTGGGGAGGGCGAAAAATGAGCCCCTCAGAGGCTTCGGAAGGCCGTAAACGGGCCTCTTTCTGGCCTCCAGAAAGCCTCCGAAGCCCATGGAAGGAGGAAATGGGCCTCCTGGAGGTTCTGGAAGGCCGTAAACGGGCCTGTTTCTGGCCTCCGGGGAGCCTCCGGAGCCAGCGGGGGGCATTTTTGCCTTCCTGGAGGCTCAAGGAAAGCCTCTGGAGCCTTGGGAGGCTGAAAAACGGGCCTCCTGAAAGTTCCCAAAGGCCAGAAACGGGGCCATTTCCAGCCTCCAGAGCCCGGGGAGGCCATTTTCGCCTGCCTGGAGGCTCAAAGAAAGCCTCTGGAGCCCGGGGAGGGTGAAAACAGCTCCCCCAGCCACGGTGCAGGAGGCCGACTAGGCCACGCCCACCCAGCAACCGCACAGAGAAGCGGTTGCTAAATTTTTTGAAGCCCACCCCTGCATCAGTCTCCAAGGTGATGATCACAGGATGGCCAACTTTCAGAACAGGCCCTCAAGCCACAAAGAGAACTGAACACGGATGTTTACCTTTGCTGTGTCTTGCTTGGATGAGGTAGATAACTGCAATCACCAACACAACCAGGAGTGCACACACCATCACCGCAATGATTACTATGGTTTTGCCATCTGCAGAAAGATTGCATGGGTTAGAGCGGCTTCCTTGAATGATCCTTTGACCATTGATTTACTAAATGTGTTTGTTGAAATATATACAGTATATGGATCTTTGGTTATTCGGGTTTTCTCCCGCGTAAGATTGGAAGTATCTAGGCAACGTTTCGATGAAGTCTCATTCATCATCTTCAGGCTTGTGTCTTCGGCTCTGTGCTTCTCAGAGTAATGTGAGCTTGCAGCTGCTTCTTCCTTTTAACTGCTAGTGGGGTTTGACTTGATTGGGTGGGGGCTTGGCTGTATTCTGATTGGGTGGGGGTGTGTTCTCATTGGTTGGGGTTTTGGCTGTGTTCTGATTGGGTGGGGGATTGGCCGTGTTCTGATTGGCTGGAGGTCCACCAAAGATCCACATACAAATACCCGCGAGAACCTCAGAAAACATATACAGTATATATATTGATTGTCCCAGTCCATCACGGTTCTGGGCACCTCACAAAATAAAAACCAAGAGAAAGCATCAACGACCTTCAGTGGAATAAAAACCTTCTCTAATGTGGTGGAATGTAGTCTGGATTCCGAGGAGGGAGGGGGCTGCTTTCCAGAGGGCAAGGAGGCAACAGAGCTTGCAATGTTGGCTGGCTGCAGGTGTCAACTTGTAAAGCATTCCTGGCCTGCTCTCGAGTTGCCATAGGCAGGAGGGGGAAAAAACTGATGGAGCAGCACTGCAGCCACAACCAGAAGCACATTCCACGCATACCTTCTTCAAGGCTGTATCCCAGGCTACCTGGACCAACCGGAGAGCCGTGATCGCTATAGCCCATGAAAGTGCTGCTCTGTTGGAGAATGTGATTTACGATACACCCTGGAGGGGGAGGGTGGAAACAGGGTCATAAGTGGCCCATAAATTACATGAGGCAGAGCTGACTTCATTTGGGTACGTGCTGACATGTTGCTCCTAATAAATAACTGGATTTCTTTTGAAACTTGGCTGGGGCTCATGGTTTCATTAGGGTATCCGTCAGAACCCTGACAGTGGAATTCTGGGAGTTGGAAGTCCACAAGCCTTAAAGTTCCCAAGGTTGTAGAAGACCCTGATCTGTAGCATCTCCAACCATGATGAGATTTATGGGTTAAAATGAGCTCTCTCAACAAAGCCCAGTCCTATATTACTCGTAGTGTCTACCTCTTGAGCTGGTAGACCATCAAGGCCACCATCAGAGAATGTTTCTGCTCCCTCCCTGTTATTTTCCGGAGAGTATAAGGAGAACCCCCTCTAACTACCGCTTTCTTTCTGTTTTACTAAGAGTTGTCACATCGTTTCTTCAAGGTCATCTCTGAAGTTCTCTACACTCAGCTTATTCTGACCTAGGCTTCCCCCAAAAGCCCTAAGCAGACTCTTTATCCCAGGAAAACCCCTTTTATTAAATGAAGGTGAATTTCACACATTCATTTTCAGCCAAAGGCCTGGCAAACAGTCTTTCAAAGGGTACAATTGGGAGCATAGAACTTATCTAGCCTGGAGAGCTACCAAGTAAATATTTCCAAACGCAGTGCTGACAAGGAAGGACTCAGCACAGAGTCTTTGGGATGCACAGACAGATCTTCACACTGCTGCAACGCATGAATTGTTTCCTGAAAAAGCCCCCTCCCCTTCTGCTCCTCTTTTAATCCCTATGGGAGGGGCCATTCACCGTTCACCTGTGGCTTTACTCCTGAGTCGGCCCTTGTTCCTTAGCTGTTCCCTTCTTCTGGCAGCTCGGCGCATGCGCACACTGGGAACAGGCTCCAGCTGCTCTTCTTCCCCGCTGATCTCCGACTCCAAAGGCAGCTGATAACTGCCAGACTGCCCTGACCCCATCTCTGCCTCTGAAGCAGAGCCCTCGTCCAAGCCTTCCTCAGCCTCCAGGACTGGCTCATGTTCCTCCCCAACCTCCTCACTGTCCGACTCTTGCTGCCAAGCTCCACTAGCCGCCAGCGAGCCACAACACAGCTGGGCCAACCTGCTCTAGTTCTAGAACTTCTCCACCTGGTCCCTGGGCTGAATCTTGGAACAACAGGCCCTTCACTCAAATATTTGGGAAGAATCTGGAGGGCCATGTTGTCCTCAAATGAAGAACGACCAAAGGATACATGACAGAATGAAACAAGGAAACAAGGTAGATGTGTAACAAAACCTCCGAAGAAGCAACCTCAAAGCCCACACTTACTTCCTGGACCACTGCCCAGATGTCTGTTGTCTTCAGATTGCTTGATCAAGAGCGTGGTGGTTTCGTTGACTGGAGACTGGGAATCATGCTGGACCTGGCAAAGGAACATGGAGAAATTCCTGTCTTCGGTGGCCAACATCTCAAGGTTGCTCTTGAGGGAAAAGGTCCCGTCGGGATTCGTGGTCTTCATGCCAACCTTTCCTTTTCTGGCTTGGGCATCCTTGGCAAACAACTCCACTTTCGCCTCTTTTGGATAAAAGCTTTCTGCGTTGCAGCTGACCATCACCGAGGCATTCAGCTGGACGGGGGAAGGTGGGTTGATCTCAAGACGTACTTTGGGAGGAACTGAGCAAAGAAAGCCAAAGAGATCAGTCAAAAGAACGTTGAACTCCTGGTTCCTAGACTGGCAAAGATTTAAACATCTTTTAAACATGTCTGCTAAATGTCGGAAATGTAATCAGACCCCTGGGTTTGTACTATCGTATACCCAAAGGCAAAAAAAATATGGGGACAAAAATACACATATGATTAGAAAAAAACAGTAAAGCAACATAAAACCAGAAATATTTCCTACCAGAAAAAAAAAATACAATAAAGGGAACACAGATCTAGTTTTACATGTGTTAACTGCAGCTAGAATTAGAATTTGCACAACAGTGGAAAAAATAAAGAGATCCCTACAGATGAAAATGTTATTAAAAAAATCAGAATGTGCAGAAATGGATAGACTAGCATTCAAAATTAAGGAGAAGGAATAAACTGAAAACCTTCTAACATGGGATTTGTTTTGTCAATGGCTAACTAATAGAAACAGAAGTTCGAAACTTAAAAGCAAGAAAGAATGATTAACTATATAAGGAAGGTTTATTAAAACGAATAAGTACCATTTCCCCCAAAATAAAACCCTGTCTTATATATATATATATTTTGCCACAAAAAAGGCACCAGGTCTTATTTTCAGGGGATGTCATCCACTGACCAACCTCACTTGCGTGCATCGCCCCCTGGCCTCCTTTTCGCCGTCAGAGTCCTTCAGGAATCTTTTCTTCTGTGGCTGGCAAGGCTTTCCTGAAGGCCTCTGCAGCCGATAACAGCTCTGGATTGATCCAGAGCTTTGTTATCTGCTCCAGAGGCCTTCAGGAAAGCCTTGCCAGCCTTGCCGGCTGCAGAAGAAATGGGCCGGCAAGGCAGGTGTCAGGGTGTCATCTCTCTCTGCAACCTACAGTTCACCTACCTCTTAAGATATCCCCAAGTGTGAAGGTCTGCTGTAGAGGACCATCCAATGATCTGTGTTGGATCTGGCAGGTCAGATGAGACTTCACGTCGCCTTCCTCCAGTGGTATTTCTACCGTGCTCTCTGCTCGGTAAGAGATGCTCTGCTTTTCATCAGAATTCAGGATGTTGGTTTGGGCACCCAGTATTTTTTTCCCATCCTTCAACCAGCTGACCGTGATCTCTTGTGGGGAGAATCCCCCTGTGGAGCAATTGAAGGAGGCCCGAGATCCCGCCGTGATTCTTCGTGTGGGGCCAAGAACCACAGGGTGGGATGGCTTGGCTGAAGGAGAAAGTAGAGAGAGAGAGAGACATCAGTTGATGTTCCTCACAGACAATACAAGAGGCCACGAGATGATTTTTGGCTGGAGAGACTCAACTTTCAACATGGGGATTACTCCCATGTGTCTCATGGTTGACTGGGAACACCTCCCTCCATCCTGTTGTGGCCCACCAGTGGTCAGTGGAGCTGGCGGCAGACTCGGACAGTGAGGAGGTTGGGGAGAAGCATAGGCCAGTCCTAGAGTCTGGGGAAGGCTCTGACGAAGGCTCTGCATCGGAGGCAGAGACGGGGCCAGGGCTGTCCAACAGTTATCAGCTGCCTTTGGAGTCGGAGATCAGTGAGGAAGAAGAACAGCTGGAGCCTGTTCCCAGTGTCTGCATGCACAGAGCTGCCCGAAGAAGGGAACAGCTAAGGAACAAGGGTTGACTTGGGAGCAAAGCCACAGGTGGACGGTGAATGGCTCCTCCCAGAGGGAATAAAGAGGAGCAAAAGGGGAGTGGGGCTTTGCAGGAGACAATTCGTTCAGTTCATTAAGGTGAAGATGTGTGTCTGACTACTTGCCAAGTACTGTCTGCTACAGTTTGGCATTTGGTAGTTATTGGCCTGGCAACTCTCCAAGCCTGATAAAGGTCTGTAGTTGTGAACTCTCTTGGAAGACGGTTTGCCGGGACTTTGCTGGAGAGGAATTCGCTGTAAACGAAATAAAGGGGGTTTTATTGGAACGAGGAGTCGGCTTCGTGCTTTTGGGAAACCTGGGTCAGAACACATACCCTGAAATGAAATGCGGAGGGCCACTTACCAATTACAGAGACCAGAGTGCCTTTCCCTGAAGCCAGCTCTCTCTCTTGGATCCCTGCTCTGAATTTCACACAATAGTAGGTCCCGGCATCTTCAGGCTGGACATTTTGGATGTTGATACTGAAGTCTGTGCTGGATCCTGGGATGACCCTGACCACCCGATTGGAAGCTCCTTCTTTATCGCTGTAAATGGGGGGCTGGCTTCTGTCCAACCCTTTGTACCACCGCACGCCTCCAGGTAAATTTCCTCCAGTCAGTCTACACCTTAGAGTAAGGTTCTCTCCAGCTTTCACCGATATGGTATCCGGAAGTTGGGTTACCTGTATATTCTGCCCTGTAACAACTGAAACAAAAAAGAGACACTTTTGTAACCGGGTTTCCTCTAGGAAGTGGTGACCTCTCTTCTGGAGACAGGGAACCACTCATGGTGCCCCTTTGGAGAAGAGAATCATTTGCCTTTTGTGAATGCAAACCACTTTATATACAGTTAAGGTCTTGGGATTTAAGAGCCAACCAGCAGTGAAGCTGATGCAATATAGGCTAGTACAATAAGAATGAATCGGCATAGCATGGTTATTTCCCTTTAAGACTAGGGATGGGTTCTATCCCTTTAAGAGGTGTTTATATAAAGGCAGCCATTAGAGGGCATGCTCTCTCTCCTTGTATCCTGTCTTCATTGCAGAGTTCTCCGTGTAGAGAAGATTGATTGCTTGTAATTGATTGCTTACCACGTATATTTCTGGATATAACTATTGTAACCATTGTTAAATGTCTAAATGTTTCTGTGTGCTCTGTTTTGCTCCTGGATTGTCCCATAATAGCAGTCAAGCTGCAGACACTCTGACATATACCACTTTATAATGCTTTGGTAAGGCCACCCTTAGAATACGGTATCCAGTTTTGGTCGCCAAGATGTAAAAAAGACGTTGAGACTCTGGAAAGAGTGCAACAAAGAACGGTTTCAGAATTTGGTATGTGTGTCTAGTCTAATGAAGGGAAGGACTAGGGTGACATGATAGCACTATTTCAGTGTTTGAGGGGCCACCACAAATAAGAAGTGGTCAACCTATTGAACTGTGGTGGCACAGTGGTCAGAGTGCAGTACTGCAGGCTACTTCTGCTGCCTGCCGGCTGCTAGCAATTTGGTAGTTCAAATTTCACCAGCTCAAGGTTGACTCAGCCTTCCAATCTTCCGAGGTGGGTAAAATGAGGAGCCAGATTGTTGGGGGCAATATGCTGACTCTGTAAATCACTTAGAGAGGGCTGTAAAAGCACTGTGAAGTGGTATATAAGTCTAAGTGCTGTTGCTATTCCCCAAAGCCCCAGAAGGCAGGACAAGAAGCAACGGATGGAAACTAATCAAGGAGAGAAGCAACCTAGAACTAAGGAGAAACTTCCTTGACAGTGAGAAAAATTAACCAATTGATTCATGACCAGTTGCTTAATGATTGTTCAAAATTAAGACAGGCATCTCCAGAGCCACTTACAACCCGTTTCTGGAATTGTCTAGCCTGTATAGACGCACACACACAGGCACATGGTTGCATTTTGGGCACTTGGCAATGAGTTCAGCTCTGCAGTTGGGTCTGTGACAAATTGCCATGGGACAACTCATCACAGCCAACTCACCCGACCAACTCGCCAAGTCACCATGCCAACGAGCCATGATCAACTTGCCATGGTCAACTAGTCATGGGCAACTCACCATGACCAACTTGCTATGGTCAACTAGCTCTGACCAACTCACCATGGTCAACTTGCCATGGGACAACTCATCATAGCCAACTCACTACAATCAACTCACCAAGTCCCCATGGCCAACACGCCACAGCCAACTGATCACGACCAAATAGCCATGGGAAAACTCACCACGGACAAGTCCCCATGGCCAACTGGTCATGGTCAAGTAGCCATGGTCAACTCACCGCAGCCAACTCACCATGTTCAACTAGCAACAGCCAATTCATCACGACTAACTCACCACAGCAGCTCACCATGGCCAACTCGCCGCGAGACCAGAGTTACACTCAAATAAATGGTGGAATAGAATCATTAAAGAATGGGTGCAAAAGGAGGGAGAGAATGCAATGAGAATGACAAACATTAAAATATTTTTATTATTTATTTTAAATAATTAAAATCGAACGGTCTAATTGTCCTGCAGCGAGTTGTCCCATTCCATTTGCAGTTCACATGGTCGTGATTTGCAATGTTTTCCCCCGTTTCCCGGTGCTTAAGTCTGGTTTTCAGTAACAAAACACCAGTTGGGAGAATCGGATTCACTTAATGGCCGTCGCATTTGCTTAACAACTGCGGAGCTTAAACAACCGCTGTCAAAAAAAAAATAGTTTTAACTTTGAATCTGGTCACAAGGATGCCTTGACTTCCAACTGCAACAATGTACAACTCTTCATTCCAAGATCAATTACCGTCATAAAGACGAGGACTACCTCTAACGACAAGGGAAGAATTGGTTTAAATCTCCCCCCCGCCCCAGTTCCTGTTATGGTAACTGTAAAACCACTTCCAGATTTTTGTTCTCTGTTGATAGGTATAGTGAAGGAGTGCCATCAAACTGTCTGCCTCGAGCACCTTGCCAAGGTAGAAAAACTGGATCATAAAATTGATTTTATGGCACTTTAAAGGAAAACGAAAACACCGTATTTTTTTTTTTTTACAGATGACTGTAATTGCATCAGACCAGAGAAGACGCCAGCTGCTCAATTCAAAGAAAAAAAGTCTTCCTTCCTTGAAATAATATAATACAATTTAAGGATGTTTCATTGCAACATTAATTTCTTGTTAGCACCTAAATCTCTTGCAAAGTGCTAGTTCTTAAAAACTGTCCCTGATGTTTCTGAATGTTTGCTCCCTTTTGCGCTTTGGGAATAGAATTTTTTTCAAAAAAAAAAATGCAGCATAAATGCAACCGTTCCTTGCAATTAAACAATTTCCAAAGCAAAAAGCGTTGTGGATTTTATGTTACACTTGATACACGCATTCCATCTTACAGTTATTGGCTTAGTGCCAGTAACTGTGAGAAGGATCTTAGAGCCCTAGTGAACAACCACTTAAATAGGAGATAGCAGTTTGCGGCGGCAGCCAAAAAAGCCAATGCAATCCTAGGTTACATCAATAGAAGGATAGAATCATTGCACGTGAAGTGTTAGTACCGCTTAGAATGTCTTATTAAGAGCACACTTGCAATGCTGCATTCAATTCTGGTCACCACAATATAAAAAAAGAATAGAAATAGACCCAGAATAGTAAAATAGAATAGAACAGAACAGAACAGAAACAACAGAACAGAACTGAAGAATAGAATAAGAATTAGAATAGAATAAGAATGCAATAGAATAAGGAATAGAATGGAATGGTAAAATAGAATAGAATTTACAATAGAATAGAATAAGAACTAGAATAGAATAGTAAAATAGAAAAGAATAAGAGTAGAGTAGAACAGAACAGACACAGAACAGAATCGAAGAATGGAATAAGAATTAGAATAGAACAAGAATTAGAATAGTAAAATAGAATAGAATTAGAATAGAATAAGAAACAGAATAGAATGGTAAAATAGAATAAAATAGAACAGAAACAGAACAGAAGAATAGAATAGAATAGAACATATGGAATGGAACGGAACAGAATAGAACAACAAAGTTGGAAGGGACCTTGGAGGTCATCTAGTCCAACCCCCTGCTCAGGCAGGACACCCTATACTATTTCAGACAAATGGTTGTTCTATCTCTTCTTAAAAACTTCCAGTGTTGGAGCCTCCACAACTTCTGGAGGCAAGTTATTCCACTGATTAATTGTTCTAATCTCTAAAAAAGATGTTGAGACTCTGGAAAGCGTGCGGAGAAGAGCAACGAAGATGATTAGGGGGCTGGAGGCTAAAACATACAATTGCAGGAATTGGGTATGTCTACTCTAATGAAAAGAAGGACTAGGGAGACATGGTAGCAGTTTTTCCAATATTTGAAGGGCTCCTACGAAGACGAGGGGGAAGAGGGGATCGAACTCTTTTCCAAAGCCCCAAAAGGCAGGACGAGAAACAATGGATGGAAATTAACCAAGAGACAAACAACCTAGAACTAAGGAGAAATTTTCTAACAGTGAGAGCAATCCACCAATGGAATGGCTTGACTTCCACAGCTTGTGGGTGCTCCAAACCTTGGTAATACCCAAGGAGCTTCTACAAAGAAGAGATGGTCAAAGCACCTGAAGACAGAATAAGAAGCAACAGGGGAAAGATGATCCAAGAAAGATCCAACCTAGAACTACGGAGAAATTTGAGAGAGAGAGAGAGAGAGAGAGAGAGAGAGAGAGAGAGAGAGAGAGAGAGAGAGAGAGATTTATTTGGTCTAACCTCTCTCTCTCCCTCCCTCTCTGTCATAAACACACACACACACACAAACACACAGACGCAGGGGTGGGATTCAAATTTCTTAACAACTGGTTCTGTGGGTGTGGCCTAAATTGTGGGTGTGGCTTGGTGGACATGTGACTGGCTGGGCATGGCTTGTATGTAAATATTATAAATATTTATGTAAATATGGATTTTTTTTTAATACAAAAGAGCAACTTTTACCCCAAATCAGGCAAAGCAGGCAGGCAGATTGAGTTGCTCACAGAATCACAGATTCATTCAGAGATCTATTTTTCTGCCATCGGCTACCTGAGTCTGTTGCATAAAATTTGCTTGCAAGCAAATTCACAAAATTAACTCACAACACACCATGTATGTAAATATCAAATTTTTTACTTTTTTTTTAAAAAAAGCAATTTTTACCCCAAAGCAGGCAAAGCAGGCAGGCAGATTGAGTTGCTCACAGAACCACAGATTCACTCAGAGGTCTGTGTTTCTGCCATCGGCTAGCTCAGTCTGCAACTGAATAACAGAACCTTCAGTCCTAAGGGAGGTTCGGCTCTGCTTTTAAGCAGAGCCAAAGATCTAAAGATTAGCTAGAAAGCAAGTAATCCAACGATTCTGTTCCATGCATTGATTATTCTCACCGTCAGGAAATTTCTCCTTATTTCTAGGTTGAATCTCTCCTAGATCAGTTTCCATCCATTATTCTTTGTCTGGTCTTCAGGTGCTTTGGAAAATAGCTTGATCCCTTCCTCCCTGTGGCAGCCCCTCAAATATTGGAAGACTTCTATCCTATCTGCCCTGGTCCTTCTCTTCCCTAGACTAGCCAGGCCCAGTGTCTGCAACTGTTCATCGTAACTTTTAGCCTTCAGTCCCCTAAATAATCTTTGTTGCTCTTCTCTGCACTCTTTCTAGAGTCCCAACCTCTTTTTTATAGTGTGGTGACCAAAACTGCATGCAGTACTCTAGGTGTGGTCTTACTAAGGTTTTATAGAGCGGTATTAGTACCTCCCTTGCTCTTGATTGTATCCCTCTGTGAAGCTTCTTGGATGAGAAGTGAAACGTCTTCAAAGAAAAACCATAAAGCGCTTTTTCCTCTTGAAAAAGCACCTTTGGGTCTATTATCCTATATTCCATGTTCTCTTATCTCCCAGGTTTTTTCAACACACTATCACACAAATGGAAAAGACGCTGTGGCTACCAGATAACAAAATTGTTCTGGGCATCTTTATTGCATACAAAGAACAAACTCAACCTTCCAATTCCTGCTGAATTGCAGGTAAGCGTACAATTTTGCTGTCTAATGCTTCGAGACTTCTGTTTTCACACTGTGTAATAGACATTCATATTCCACAATTAGGCTTTTAAACAAATGCATTTTTATGTAAATCAGCCGTGTGCTTTTGGGATAATGTACCCTGTGTCACTGAATTCCACAGCTGGGAGTAGAGTTGAGAAAAATAAAATCACAAAGAAACTCAGAAATTTCCCTGACTCTTCTAAGGACCAAGGTGGACATCGAAGAGAGCTGAAGATACAATTTCCGTAATTCAAGAAACGGTAAATGAAGATTTTCTTTAGGACAGATCAGGAAGCTGAAGCTCAAATATTTTGGCCACCAAACAAGAAGAAAAGACTCCTTGGAAAAGACCCCGATGTTGGAAAATTTGGAAGGCAAAAGGAGAGAAAGGGACAGTAGAGGATGAGATGGTTAGATTGGGTCATCGACGCAATGAACGAGAATTTGGGGAAACTCCAAGAAGTGGTGGAGGACCAGGGGTGGGATTCTACCAGTTCGCATCTATTCGCTAGAACCGGCTGTTAACATTCTAAGCAGTTTGGAGAACCGCTTGTTAGAAGAAATTACTGGGCTAATCCTGTAAGGAAGGCAGGAAGGAAACATTCTGGTATTGCTTACAGAAACTGCCTCTCCGTTAACCCTTATTACATTACAGACTAGACTTCCTGTCTCAGGAACTTCTCTGGAGTTTTTCCCCCCTCCTTTGCTGGTAGTTTGCTTGTGTGGAGGGACCATTCAAAGTTACAATGGCACTGAAAAAAGTGACTTATGACCATTTTTTCACATTTACAACTGTTGCAGCATCCCCACGGTCATGAAAGGCCAGGCAAGGAGAAGCGTGCCTCAATGTGAGTGATATTGAGTTGGCCACACCCAGCCAATAACATGACCACCAAGCCACGTCCACCACCTAAGTCACGCCCACAGAACCTGTTGTTAAAAATTTGAATCCCACCCCTGCGGAGGACAATGAGGGGGTGGTGGTTTGCTATGGTCCAAGCGATTACAAAGCTGAACATGGCTTAGCAACTGAATGATGGCACATTTTAAGAAGAGATCGGACAACCGTTTGTCTAAAATGTTATGGGACTTCCTGCTTAAGCAGTGAGTTGGACTATACCATTCCAGACAAGTGATTATCCAATCTTTTCTTAAAACCTCCAGTGATGGAGCACTCACAACTTCTGCAGGCAAGACATTCAGAATAAGAGAATAACAGAGTTGGAAGGGACCTTGGAGGTCTTCTAGTCCAACCCCCTGCTCAGGCGGTAAGCCCTATATCCATGATGGCAAACCTATGACACTCGTGCCACAAGCGGCACGCAGAGCCATTTGTGCAGGCACACAAGGCCCAGGCAAACTTACCTCACTGCGCATGCCTCCCAGCTGATTTTTTTTTTCGGCCTGCCAGAAGCTTGAGGGAAGCCTCTGCAGGCTTTGCAGGCCGAAAAATAGACCCGTTTCATCACTTCCTGTATTTCCGGAAATACCGGAAGTGATGAAACGGGCCCATTTTTCGGCCAGCAAAACCTGCAGAGGCTTCCCTCAAGCCTCTGGCAGGCCCAAAAAAGGCCTCAAACAGGCCAAAAATCAGCTAGGAGGCACAGTGCACGTAAGGAGGCATGCCCACCCCCACCGCATGCATTGCCTTCTGGATGCTGGCATGCGAGTGTGAGTGTGTGTGCAAGTTTTGGCACAGGAGCCCCAAAAGGTTAGCCACCACTGCCCTATATCATTTCAGACAAATGGTTATCCAACATCAACTTAAAAACTTCCAGTATTGGAGCATTCACAACCTCGAGGCAAGTTGTTCCACTGATTACTTGCTCTAACTGTCAGGAAAATTCTCTTTATTTCTAGGTGGCTTCTCTCCTTGTTTAGTTTCCATTTGTTGCTTCTTATTCTTTCTTCAGGTGCTTTGAAAAACAATTTAATCCCCTCTTCTTTGTGACAGCCCCTTAGATATTACCAAGGTTTATTCATTGACTAAACATGCTCCCTTGGACCTGTGTGTCTTTCTTACAACCACCCGCAACCTGCAACTGGAATCCACAAACTCCCAGCCTGGTGGATTCAGCTGAGCCTATGGTATATAGATAGTCCTCAACATACAACCATAATAGAACTGCCCCGTTAGAGTTATCAAAGGTCAGTCATGAGTGAGTCACCACATAAGTCAACCTGATTTTGTAACCTTTTCTTGCACTGGTCATTAAGCGAATGTGGCCATTGCAAAGTGAATGCTACAGTCATTAAGTGAACCCATTCTTCACCACAGGGCACTTTATCTATCCCTCTATATAAAAGCGAAATGTCACTCATGCATCATCACAAAATCTCCAGAATCGTAAAACCTACAAACTTGAAATTTGACACCTTTCGTCCTCTTGGCTTCTCGGTGCTCACTAAGAAAGGATTTTTCAAAATGACCATCAGAGCATTAGTACGAGGGCTATCCACAAAATAGATTACTTTTTGCGATAGAAAAAAAAAAACAAAGTGTAGGATTTCTTTTTTATTATATACACTTGAAAGTGACACTTAAATACTACTCTTCAACATATTCACCGAACAAATTGAGGCACTTATCATAGCGGTGAACAAGCTTTGTAATTCCATTGTCAAAAAATCTCAGCCGCCTGAGATTTGAGCCAGTCAGTCACGCCCGCCCGCAGTTCCGCGTCGTCGTCCAAGCGCTGTGTTCCAAGCCAGGTCTTCATCCTCGGAAACAAGTGGTAGTCGCTTGGTGCAAGATCGGGGCTGTAGGGCGGAGGAGGAAAAATCTCCCACTTGAAAGCATTCAGGACTTCTCGAGTGCCGTAATTCGGCCATTTTTAAACTTAATGCATCATTGCCGCACTCCACCTTCAGTGATGATGTTGTCCCCGTACACTTCACACAGTTGCCGAAAAATTTCAATCGGTTTATGGTTTTTTGCCAACAAAAACCTTATCACTGATCGCACCTCAGAACTCGCGGGATTTTCAATGGCAGCACACATTTCAAATGTTTGCTGTGAAATAACGGGCAACGATACGAACCTCCCACAAGCACGACTAGATGCAGACTGAGCGGCGGATGCACAGACCAAAGATGGCCGCGCTAGCTCTGCCCCTTCTTGCTACAGATGAAAACATAATCTATTTTGTGGATAGCCCTCGTATTTTGTATATTATTATTATTAACACACTCTGAGGCTAAGGAGTTCGACTTTCCCTCCCCACCTCAATGCAGTTGACCTAAGCCATGCCCATACTCCTTGTCTCTTCGCTCACACAGCAAATACTGCTTCAGTTTCCAAACAGCCCTCCACTCTCTCACACACTGACAGGATACTAGTCAGAGGAACACCGATGGATGCTGGTAGGCAGAGGCAGAATTTTTTTCTCCCTTATTTTCCTCCCCAAATGTAAGCCCAACCACATAGCTTCGTAGCGAAGCATAGTTATCGAGCTAGTTTATTATAAATGTGAATATACCTCCTTAGTACTTCCTTTGCTCTTGATTGTATCCCTCTGTTAATGCAGCTTAGGATTGCATTGGCTTTTTTGGCTGCTGCTGCACACGGCTTGCTCATATTTAGCTGGTTGTCCACTAAGACTCCAAGATCCGTCTCACAGTTCCTGCTATTGAGCCTGGTTTCACCCAGTCTATATGTGTACTTTTGGTTTTTCTTGCCTAAGTGTAAGACTTCACTTTTCTCTACATTGAATTTCACTCTCTATACTCTGGGAGACTTTTCTAAGCCAGGGTGAGCAAACCACAAACCCACAATTCTTTCCCCCATTGTGTTGTGGTTAGCCGGCAACAGGTGCAGATGGCTGAGGAGAGTGAGGACTCAGATGAGGGGCCAGGACCGTCAGAGAGTGGACTGCTGCCTTCAGAGATTGTGGGGGCTAGAAGCAGTGATGAGGAGTTTCCCGAGGAGCCTGTGCCAAGTGCACATGCACGAAGGATTACTCGGAGGAAAGAACAATTTCAGCAGTAAAGGCGACTCGGGCGTAAGGCTGCAAGGTAATGGCCCCTCCCTCAAGAGGATAAAAGCCAGGTTTGGAAAAGCGTTCTTTGCAGACGGCAAAGAAGCTCTTAAACTCAACTGGTGGACATTTTAATTCGTGTTTGGAGAATTTTGTAAATTAGTTCTTATCTCCGGGTTTTTGGCAGCCTTGACGAACAACTTGGCAAGCCTCTTTCTTGTCGGAGCTAATTAGTGCAAAGCAGCCTCCAGAACAGAATTCCTTATTAAACCTTAAAAGGTGGGGGCTGCTGCCTTTGTCTGTGTTTGCTCTTTGGGAACCCAGTTGGGTCAGAACACGTTGTGAGCAAATTCTTTTTTTTTTTCACCCATCACAAAAGCACATCCATCCTTCCTGCGGTTGGAAAAAAAAAAAACCCCAATGCTTGACTCTGCCAAACGGATCCATTCGCACAGCGCTCTGGACCTTTGCTAAACAACCACGTTACTGTTTATTGTGCCGTGCAAACATCCCTACTGTTTTGGGTCACACTCGACCAGCAAAAATGCAAATGGAGAATGTTAGGCACATTAAAAACCTAATGGGTTTAACAGTCCTTCAGCAATGAGCTGGTACGCACAAGTGGAAAAAAACAACAACCCCTTCACAAAAATAGTTTCACAGCTGTCTCTCTAATATTATCGCAGCTGTCAAAAAGGGCCAAATCCACAGAGAAGAGTCATCAGGACTGAAAGAAGCTGGTTTGGTTTTTTTTTTCGTTTTCATTTTTCTCCAGCAACTTTCTGCCAAGAAAATGGGAAATTAAGACTCTTGGGCAGACAGTCCCAGCTTAAAATGAAATAGAAATATCTAGAGCTACTACTACATTTTCACACGCAAGCGTTCCCAAATCTGCTCTATGTGGATCAATTGTTGGGTTGGTTGTGAGAGCGTCTCATGGGAGTGCTCACAAAATGGCTGCTGACAGGGGGATGGCCAGGTGTGACATGCCCTGTTTAGTGGGTGGACGCGAGTGGTGGGATTCAAATATTTTTTTCTACTACCAGTTCTGTGGGCGTAGTTTGGTGGGCATGGCAGGGGAAGGATATACTGCAAATTCCCCCTTTCCCTTCCCTCCCCACCGCACTAACCTGCTTTCCAGCTCCATTCTCCTGTGCAGGACAACCAAAGAAGACCCAGCCGATCAGCTGGGACTCGGAAGGCAGAGAATAAAGGGGGGGCGGCAATCAGATGCGGGATTTGCCAGTTCTCCGAACTACTCAAAATTTCTGCTACTGGTTCTCCAGAACTGGTGAGAACCGGCTGAATTCACCACCTCTAATGGCCTCCCTTCCAAACAAAGCTGCTGTCGGGATTCCGGCAGTTCCCCCAATTAAATCGTGAGTCTCAAGCCAAACTTCCAAAACTAAACAGGATTTATTGGGAGTAAACATGAGGGCACTACCTGGGTGTAGCCGACTCTGAGAGACATCCTGCATTGTCACCCTTGACCCTGGTTTTCCCCCACCCCTCTAGGTGTATCATAATTCATATTCTCCAATGGGATACCTCCATAGCCCAGAGTCATCAATCATGCTCTCTCCAGTTAGAATTTTGCTCAGCAGAAATTTTCAGTCACCTGGTTACTATGTGTGAAAACATTTATGGAATGCACTTTCAGTTTTGCAAGCTGCTGCACTGCTGGCAACTGTAAAAAGACCATAGAAACATTTTATGAGTTGACAACTAGATTATGTTTATTTTCTCAAAAAGGCTGCAAAATTTTATTCGGGGCTCAGAAACGGCCTGTGATGACCCGAGGCGTGACACAAATATAACAAAGTCACAAAAGTGGAATAAACTTGGGCCACACTGTCCAATTATTCTCGTCTGGATATCAAACTCTTTCAAAAACAGTCTACGAAGGGAGTAAATGCAGTCCGAACCTAAAGTAAACATAATTAGATTTTTTTTTAAAAAAAAAAACCATCACAAACCACAATGAACACAACAGGCCAGGATAATAAATTGCAGACTTCCAAAAGATAAGAAGCACACAAAGTTGGGAGGATGCCAAAACCCAGATGAGCCTCCGGTATTTTCACAAAAACAGGAAGTGACAAAACGGGGCTAGTTTTCGGCCTGCAAAGCTCCAGAAGCCTGCAGAAGCCTTCCTCAAGCTTTTGGGAGGCCGAAAAAGGCCTCAAACCCACAGAAAATCAGCTGTGAGGCGCAGTGCACATGCACAGTGAGGTAAATTTGCCTGCAGCTTGCATGCCGGCACAAATAGTTCTCCGTGCCATAGGTTCGCCATCATGGCCCTGTACCATTTGTGACCATCTCTCAGACTTATGACCGTTGAAGCATCCCCATGGTCAAAATTTAGAAGCTTGGCAGTTAATAGGAGATTATTGTTATTAATTCTTACGGTAATAATTAAAAAGTGATTACATTGTGATAAATTACTATCATGAATTAAAGAGGAGATAATTAAATGAGCTATAAGGCTGGTACATTCAAATTAGTAATTAAAGGGGAAAACTTTTGAATTATTAGAATTAAAATGGAACTTTTGGAATAATGAAATAAGAATATGTGATGAAATTGCAAATGTGACAGTTTAAAATATAAAGTGTAATGAATATGAAGATACGAGAATTATTTAAAATAAAAAGAAATAAGTTAAGGAAGGAATAGAAAATATATAAAATAAATTTGAAGAATATAAGAATATCTGAGAAAAATGTACAGAAAATATGAAATGTGATGATTTGATATGAAATCAAATGTGAAAGAGGAATATGGAACCGAGGTCATGTTGGTATGGAAATGTGAAAACCTGGAACCACTAAAAGAGGTGTTTTTGAACTCTTAAAAAATAAGAAACTTTTTTACAAAAAAATTTTTTTTAGAAGCTTGGCAACTGCTTCAGATTTATGACGGTTAGTCGTAGTGCCCCAAAATCACATGATCCCCTTTTGCGACTTTCTGACAAGCAAAGTCAATGGGGAAAGCCAGGTTCACTTAATAACCCGTGTGACTCACTTAACGAAACCGTGGCAATTTGCTTAATAACTGTGGCAGGAGAAGTCGTACAACGAGGCAAGACTCACTTAACAACTGTCTTGGGAGGCGCGCACGTGCACACTGCAGCTAAGGGGGTAGTGTTGCAAGCGCATCCGTGGGGGCGGAGAGGGTGCACTGCATTGTGGATGCCAGCGTGCGTGTGTGCTATCACGAGTGTGCACACTTTGGGCACACCACAACAAAAAAGTTCGCCATTACTGCCATAGACATACTTTATGAGTTGAAGGTAGCTTGTTTTTTTTTTTCTACTCTATCAGGCTTCACACAAGAGACGGTAAAATACTTTGAAAATCTCATTTTAAAGCTGAAGAAGCAGACTTCCAAAGGGCCCTGAACTCACCCAAATCTCAGCTAGGGTTTTAATGTTATAATTATCAATTTGTCAGACAGAGGAAACGATTAAATACACGATCGGTGGACATTGCTATTAATTATATTAACATGCTAATTTAATCATATCGGCAGACATTAATATTCATCCCGTTAATGCATCCCTTAATTTAATATTGGTATTAATATGTCAACTCAACGTAGTTTTAATGCGTGTAATTGGGGTGTGTGTGTGTTAAAACCCCCTTCGACCTGGTTCTACCCCCTGTGCAAGTTATCGTAGCCGGCTATTTCGTGGCTTATCGTCTTTGAATGAATCAAGATAAAATGTGGTTACAGTAAAGGAAAACCAAATTTAATTATACATGTATTAACAGCAGCTAGAATTGTGTTTGCTCCAAATTGGAAAAGCGATAAGATACCGATAAGAGGGAAAAGTAATTGAAAAAAAAAATCTGAATGTGCAGAAATGAATCGGTTAACATTGGTAATCAAAGAAAAAGAAGAAACGGAATATTACATGTTACGGGATTTATTTTATCAACGGTTAGTAAACAAAACAAATTAAAATGGACAAGATGTGTGGACAAGAATATATAAAGTAATAAGATAAGATTGTTAAAAAAATTGACATATTAGATAATACTTATAAGGAAATGTGTGTCAAGCCCCTGTTGGAATCTGATTTGGAGGGAGAGGCCGAGCAGCTGACAGGGAGTGGAGTGCGGCTCCGTTGGCTGGGGAAGAAACTGGGGAAGGGCAAAGTCCGGCTGGGCAGAGCAGGGAAGAGGTAGAACAAGGGAGAGAGAGTTCAGAGGAAGACCCAGGCCCACCCCCTTTTCATCCTAGGGCACGCAGGGAGGAATGGAGAAGGGAGCAATGTGAGTTGCATGGATTACAGGGGAGGAAAGGGCCCTGATCCCCTTCATTAGCTGCAGCTGGGAACAGAGTGTTTAAAAAGGGAAGCTGCTCACAGCAAGTTGATGGGAGAAAATTGTGAATTATCTGGCATCGTTGAGGCTTATCTGTGTTCCTGGAGTCTTCCCAACTGTGTTTGCAATTCCTTCTCCTGCCCTGTCAAGTTAATTACTGCAGCGTAGCGTGTGTGGATTTTTATTTACGGTTTGTATGTACTTTGTTTTAGGACTGAATTTCCTCCACTTAAAGACTGTTCTTGGGAGTTTTTTTCTCCAGCTGAAAGTAACCTGGACACTGGGGGCAAAGTTGGAGATAATAAAGAGACTCTTCTTACATATGTGATTGTGTTGCCTTTGTGACATGCCCCTTTGGGTCATCCACAATGTGATTATTGTTATATTGGTAAGAAAAGTGTTAATTATAATCGTAAGCACAAGAAATATGTACCTGATCGACACAAAGTTGAAATGGAATTATTGTACATATAAAATAAAAAACTTTTTGGGAAAAAATAAATAAAGAGAGAAAATGTGGACCGCTTGCCAAATTGTAATTTAAAGCAGACCGAATTACAGGTAGTCCTCGAATTACAGCCACAGCAGAACCCAAAATTTAGGTCGCTAAGCAAGACACTTGTGAAGTGAGCTTTGCCCTGTTTTATGAACTTTCTGGCCACAGTTGTTAAGCAAATCATTGCAGTTGTTAAGTGAATCCAGCTTCCCCATTGACTTTGCTTGTCAGAAGGTCGCAAAAGAAGGATCAGGTGAGTCCCCTGGGACGGTGTGACTGTCGTAAATACGAGTCAGTTGTCAAACATCTGAATTTTGATCACAAGACCATGGAGGATGCTGTAATGGTCGTAAGTGTGAAAAACTGAGATAAGTCGCTTTTTTTCAGTGATGTTGTAATTTTGAACGGTCAGTAAATGAACTGTTGTAAGTCGAGGACTATCTGTATAAGAAAAGAGAATACAGTCCTCGACTTACAACCATAAGTCTAGCAGCCATTCATAGTTACAATGGCACTAAAAAAAGCAACATGACCATTTTTCACACTTACGACCCGTCCTTGCACTTATAATCATTGCAGCACCCCACTGATCATGTGATCTCTCTCTCATCTCTCTCCCTCATCTGTCTGTCTGGTGTCTATTATCTGTCTGTCCATCTGTCTGTCTGTCTCTGTCTCTCTCTATCTAATCTATCCACTCACCCACCCATCTATCTATCCATCAATCCATCCACTCATCATCCATCCATCCATCCTGGCTTCCGAGACCGTAATTATGCACACGCTTATTTTGAAAACAAGTCTTGTTTTATTGCAACGCTGGTAATTATGTTCATTCTCAGCCAGTAATAAATGCCAAACAGTCCCTTGAAATAAGCACCCACCTTTCTTTCCTGTGAAGCGCTGTCAATAACAGAAACGCCAAATGAACTAGAAAAAAAAAAAAAACAACCAAAGTACGAAGAGCTTCAAAAATGAATCTGGACTGACCGAACGACTTTGCTTCCTGCAAAGGTTTCTCTACCTTTGCACCTCCTTTATCCCTTATGGGAGGGGCAATCACCTCCCAGCCTTACTCCCGAGTCGCCCCCTTTGTCTCAGCTGCTCTCGCCTTCTAGCAGCTCTGTGCACACGCGCCCTGGGAACAGGCTCCCCTTGCTCCTCTGCCTCGCTGCTGCCAGAGGCTCCGGAGTCAGCAACAACTCCCAGACGGTCCTGGCCCCATCTCTGCATCGGACACAGGACCCTTGTCTGAGTCCTCCCCAGATTCCCGGACTGGTCCCCGTTCTTCCTCATTGTCCGATTCCACTGCTGACTGCACCGGCTACCGGCAAACCACAACACATCCACCCAACCACCCAACCACCCATCTATCAAATCTGTCTACCCACCCACCCATCCAAGTGCAGTACTGCAGGCAAAGTCTGCCCACTGCGGTTCGATCCCGACCAGCTCCAGGTCGACTCAGCCTTCCGTCCTTCCGAGGTCAGTAAAATGAGGACCCAGATTGTTTGGGGGCAAGGCGGATTCTGTACACTGCTCAGAGAGGGCTGGGAAGCGTTGGGAAAAGCAGTATATGAATCTAAGCGCTGTGGCTATTCATTCAACCAATAATTTATGCACTCGCACACAATCACCTGCCGACAGCAGGTGACAAATTCACCTTGACCGACCTTGAAGAGTTGGAGCTGTCCATCACTTGCATTGGGGGGGCAAGGGGGGGCTACCAGAAAATCCCTGCTTAGCTGGAAAGTTAAAGAGTACCCTCACCCGCTATCTTCCCCATCCTCTCGGGTTTTAGTGTCTTATTTAATCTTCTTAATTTTAATCCCTTTGTATTACTTTTTGTTAACCTTTTTTATCATTTTATAAGCCACGCAGTCTCGCTGCAAGGGGTGAGAGGGGGGTAACATATACATCCTTGACTTACAACAGTTCATTTAGTGACCGTTCAAAGTTACAAGGGCGCTGCAAAAAAAGCGACACTTGCAACTCGGGGGGGGGGGGTCACGCGATCAAAATTTGGATGCTTGGCAACTTGGCTCAGAGTTATGACGGTTGCAGCATCCCTGAGTCGGGCGGTCCCTCTTTTACAACCTTCCGAAAAGCAGCCAATGGGAAAGCCAGGTTCGCTTAACAACCGTGTTGTCAACTCATAAAATATTTCTATGGTCTTTTTAGAGTTACCCACAGAAAGGGAGGGGTGAGCAGTGGGTAGGGTCGGGGTTCTGGCAGTTACTCCAATTAAATCATGAGCCGCGAGCCACACTCCCAAAACTAAAGAGAATTTATTTGAAGCTACCATTTTACGTCTGACATTAACCCTGGGCGTAGCCAACTCGGAGATACGTAATTCACCATCACCCTTGATCCTGCTTCTCCCCGCCACCCCTCTGGGTGTATCATCCAACGAAAAATGTCCATAGCTAAGAGTCATCAATCATGCTCTCCAATTAGATTTTTGCACGTCAGAAGCTTCAGTCATCTAATCGGTCTTTGAAGAAAATATGAATGGAATGTACTTTTGATTCCACACTGCCGCCCGCTCTTTGAAACTTCCCCTCCTTCTTTCTGTTGTCAACAATAAAACGTACATACAAAATGTTTTATGAGTTGACAGGCAGCTTGCATTCCATAAATGTTTTCAAAGATAGTTTCGAGGTGACCGAAATTTCTGCCGTGCAAAATTCTAACTGGAGAGTATGAGTGATGACTCTTGGCTATGGATGTGTCCCATTGGAGAACAGGAATTACGATACACCCTGAGGACTGGGGGGAAAACCAGGGTCAAGGGTGACAATGAATGATGTGCCTCAGACTACACCCAGGCAGTGCTGGCATGTTTACTCTTAATAAATCTTCTTTTAAGTTTTGGAAGTTCGGCTAGAGACTCATGATTTAAACTGCCGGAGCCCTGACATGTGTTACTAACTTAACACAGGCACTCTTCAAACTTACAACAGTTTGCTTAGTGACCGTTCAACATTACAACGGCCCTGAAAAAAAGGGACTTGTGACCTTTTTTCACAGTTATAGCATTTTCAGCACCCGTGTCAACTCGTAAAGCATTCCTGGATTGCTCCTGAGTTGCCAAAAGAAGGAGTGGGTGGGAGATCTGATGGAGTAACTCAGTTGCTATGACCAGAAGCACATTTTACATGCATACCTTTCTCCAGATTGTGTCCCAGGTTACCAGAGCCAGCCGAAGAGGTGTGTTTTTTTTACAGCCCGGAAAAGTGCTCAGTTGGAGAATGTAATTTGTGACACACCCTGGGAGGACGGGGGCGGGGGAAACGGGGTCATCGACGGGCAGTAAATTACGTAGGGCAGAGCCGACTGCACTTGGGAAAAGAGCCAACGTGTTGCTCCTAATAAATAATTGGATTTCTTTTAAAACTTGGCTCGAGGCTCATGAATTAATTAGGGCATCCATCGGAACCCATGACAACCCCCCGGCTCATGAGATCCAAATTCAGACGCTTGGCAACCGACTCGTATTTATGATGGCCGCACTGTCCCCAGGGACATATAATCTCCTTTTGCGACCTTCCGACAAGCCAAGTCAAGGGGGGAAGCCAGGTTTCACTTAACAACTGGGTGACTCACTTATCAACGGTGGCGATTCACTTAGCAGTGGAGGCGAGAGAGGTCGTAAAATGGGATAAAGCTCACTTAACCAAAGGTCTCACTTAGCCGCAGCAAGGGCGGTCCCAATGGCGGTCGTAAAGTGAGGACTATCTGAGCAGCTTGGCTGGATCCTTCCCCTTCCCCACCCTGAAGGGAGAGGTGCATTTTTCAGTCCTGCAATTAACTGAGATGCAGCTCCTGCCCCTTTGCTTACACCTGCTCAGTAGCTGAGACTCATCAAGATGCGGTAGAAGGAAAAAAAAAAAAACAGAGCTATTTTTAAAGCCCCAGAATCAGTGCATTTAGAAGTGAATTTTAATTAAGTCTCCACCGCAGGTTGCATTCCAATAATAAAGTTCTTCAGCCCCCTCCTCCCCGCCCGCCCCCTCCAAAAGGGCTGCCTCTGAGAGCAATGGAGCAGAGCTAACAGAGAAAATGTTCTACGAGATACAACACAGGCAGTGATTAATATTTATATGTATGTATGGGTGCAGGTATCTATCTATCTATCTATCTATCTATCTATCTATCTATCTATCTATCTATCTATCTATCTATCTATCTATCTATCTATCTCCCTACCCCCCTGTCTCTCTATCTCCCTACATCCATCCATCTATCTATCTATCTATCTATCTATCTATCTATCTATCTATCTATCTATCTATATAACATCTCTTGCGCTATCATCTAGCTATCTTCACAATGTATCAAATCTATCTATCTAATTTATCATCTATTTATATTAAATATCTTGCTCTCTGTCATCTATCTAGCTATCCTCTAGCTATCTTATCTATGTATCACATCAATCTATCATCTATTTATATCAAATTTCTCGCTCTTTCTATCATCTATCTAGCTATCTTCTAGCTGTCCTTCCTGTCTGTCTGTCTGTCTGTCTGTCTGTCTGTCTGTCTGTCTGTCTATCTATCTATCTATCTATCTATCTATCTATCTATCTATCTAATCTATCTATCATCTATATATTAAATATCTCGCTCTCTACATCTATCTAGCTATCCTTTAGCTATCTTATTTATGTATCACATCAATCTATCATCTATTTATATCAAATTTCTTGCTCTATCATCTATCTATCTTCTATCATATCTACTATCTATCTACCTACCTACCTACCTACCTATCATTTGTCATCCATCCATCCATCCATCCATCCATCCACCTACCTAGTTAAATAGATACAGATATATATTGCAGCATCCTCACGTGATTTACATTGGGATGCTTGACAACTGGTTCATACTTATGATGGTTGCAGTGTCCCAGGACCATGTGATCATCTTTTGCGACCTTCTAACGAGCAAAGTCAATGGGGAAAATCAGATTCACTTAACGACCGGGTTACAAACTTATCAACGTGATTTGCTTAGCAAATGGGGCAAGCGAAGTCGCAAAATGTGGCAAAACCCACTTAACAAATTCCTCCCTTAGCTACATAAATTCTGGGCTCAATTGCAGCCATAACGTAAGTCGAGGATCGTCTGTATTTCCTCAGGGATCTGACTTAATAATTGGTAGCCTTCTCCGGTTTTTTCCCCCCCGGTGTGTGTGTATGTGTGTGTGTGTGTGTGTGTGTGTGTGTGTGTTCCAGTTTAGTTCCAATAGTATTTATTTGGATGTGCTTAGATCTAATGCACATCCTTGACCTATTTTTCTCCATGTTCTTATTTCTTTAACCTTTCCCTGCATGGCTGAATAACCTCAGCCACACCATCCCAGTAGGATATTTTGCCTGAACTAAAATCTACCTTAATTTTAATTTCTGCTTCGAGGCAATGTTGGCAAACATTTTTTCTTTGCCATTTTAAGAAATAGCAGCGGGAATCAAAGCATTGCCACAAATAGGTGACTGGAGGGATGCAGGTTTTTGGAGCACGGCACACAAAGAATTAACAAGATCAACCATCCCCAAGCGATCAGTTTCCCGTTACATCGTGCAAAGAAAGTCTGCAACAGCAGATACTGTACAGAGGTACAACACCAAATGGAAAATCGTGCCAGCCGCAAACCCGTTCATAAAATACGTTCAAATGTTTGGGAATATAAAATTAGAAGGCTGAAAGGGAACTGGGATGGATGGCAGCAACCCGTAGCTCTAGAGCTGCATGCGGCTCTTTGGGCCTCTACTGTGGTTCCCTGTTGGGTGAGCCTACCACTGGCTGACCCCGCCCAGTCACTCCTCGCCTAGCCTGAGAAGGTAAAACACACACACACACACACACACACACACACAAATGAGAGTGAGAGGGAAACCCATTTCCCACAGAAAACATTGGGAACCACAAAACCCGGATAGGCATGGCCGGGGTGAGGGTATCATGTGACTGGGTGGGAATGACATTGAGTTCGCCTTGCCCACCCAGGTTTTGAGGCCCCTGGTGTTTTATTTTCTGTGGGAAATGGGTCCAAATGGCTCTTGGAGAGTTTAAGGTTGCAGCCCTCTGACCTTAGAAAGTCTTCTCACTCAACCTGCTGAGCAATGCTGCGGTTCTTATATGCCATCGTGGACTAATGGTTGTCCTGTCTATTTTTGAAAACTTCATGTAACATCCCAAAGGTGTGCTTTTTCACCTTTTTTTTTTAAAAAAAAACCTGTTCTGACCAAGGCGTCCTAAGACCATAATTAAGCACACGCTTAGTCCAAACAACTCTTGTTTTATTTCAACGCTGGGAATTATGTTCATTCCCAGCCTGTAATGAATCCCAAATAGCTCCTCGAGATAAGCACCCACCTTTCTCTCCTTTGAATTGCTGCCAACCGCTAAAGTGCCAAATTAACTGTAAAAAACCAACTGAAGTACAAAGTTCACACAGAGCTTCAAGGTTGAATCCGAACAGAGAGAACCAAGTTGCTTCCTGCAAAGGTTTCTCTACCTTTGCACCTGCTTTATCCCTTATGGGAGGGGCAATCATCTCCAAGCCTTACTCCCGAGTTGCCCCTTTTATCTCAGTTGCTCTTGTCTTCTGGCAGTTCTGTGCAGATGCACACTGGGAACAGGCTCCCATTGTTCCTCTGCCTCGCTGCTGTCAGACTCTGGAGGCTCCAGAGACAGCACACAACTCCCAGATGGTCCTGGCCCCATCTCTGCATCTGATACAGGACTCTTGTCCGAGTCCTTCCCAGACTCCCGGACTGGTTCCTGTTCTTCCCCACGGTCTGATTCCGCTGCCATCTGCACAGGCTGCCGTTGAACCCCAACAAAAGCACGCAGACACAAACTGAACAACGTGGTACAATGCAGTACAATGCAGTGAGCCATTTGCAGATCTGTACATCGGGGAAACAAAACAGTCACTTTGCAACGCGTGGTACAAGACAGGAGAAGAAACCCACCAGGACTAGATTCAACAACCCATTTGCATTTTGAAGACAGCAAAGTCCACATTTTGGACAGAGAGGAACTCTGGTTTGAAAGACGTGTCAAAGAATATCAGAATTGGAACAGCCCTCCCTCAACAGAGGGGGAGGGATACGACATCATCCATCTCCGGTCTACAACACGGTCCTTTCAGCAGATCCAAGAAGGCCCCACATCCGTTTGCACCACTCAGGTGACCCCGAGGACACAGTCAAACCTCCAAGTGGCCTCAACGACCCTCTAAAAGGATGCAAATGACCAGCTGTCTGCACAGAGTACAAATCCTTCCATCCTCCACCGTCCAGTCAGAGCTGAAGAAGATTCTTGGAGGAGAAGAGAAACATCTTCAAAAGTAAAACCAGAAAGTCCAAGAGTTGGGACAAATTGCATAGAATGTGAAGGATGTGTGTTTGTGTCGATTTTCGTAGTCATAATGTACGCTGAATTTAATTTCGTTGTACGAGGTGGCAAGGACAATAAAGTCACTAAACTAAACTAAACTAAAACCTTCCACTGGGTTGGGGGAAAGGAATGCTCACAATGAAAGCTAATTGGCAATTAAATAAACCAGCCCCAACGCCAGGTAGAAAATCAAGGTATTCCATGTAGGTAAACAAGACACGGTTTGCCAGAAGAGCCCAGTTTAAAGCAAAAAAGAAAAGAAAAAGAAAATTCTGTAAACAATGCTGTTCTCTTTAAAAAAAAAAAATCAATAGGAAGTGGATTAACTCTGCTAGCTTTAGCGTACATTGAAGGGTGGTAAAAAGGATCTGATCATTAAATTTCACTCATTAAAGTGCAGAAGGAACGGAGGAACTTGGTGCTTGGACTGTCAGTCCTTGACATACAACTGTTTTGGAGTGGAGAACAAGAGTGAAGTCGTGAAGTGGGTCAAAACACATGACCGTGCCTGGTTTTTTTTATCATTTTTGTGGCAGTCGTTAAGTGAATCACTCAATAAGCAGGAGGGGTGACCATTAAGCAGATCCGTTGCACGCTTATGACGATAAGCAGATCCACTTATAGTCATAAGTGTGAAAAACGGTCATAAGTCACTTTTTACAGGGCCATTGTGACTTCAAACACCACGAAATGAACTGTTGTAAGTCAAGAACAGTGTGAAAATGGTTATAAGTCACTTTTTTCAGGGCTGTTGTAACTTCCAATGGCCACTAAATGAACTGTTGTAAGTCAAGGACTTCCTGTCCTTGACTTCCTGTCCTTGATTTGCAACTGTTCATTTAGCGACCATTCGAAGTTACAACAGCCCTGAAAAAAAGTGACTTAGGACTGTTTTTTCACCCTTATGACCGCTGTAGCATCAGATGCTTGGGGACTGACTCACATTTATGACTGTTGCGGTGTCCTGGGGTCACACGATCCCCTTTTGTGACCTTCCTGACAAGCCAAGTCGATGGGGAAGCCAGATTCATTTAACAACCGCGTTACCGATTTAACAGCCGGGCGATTCACTTCATGACGGTGGCAAGACAGGTCATAAAAAGGAGCAAAATTCCCTTAACAACAAAAAATTCGGATCGTAAGTTGAGGACTACCTACACACGCTGGTTTGGGGTGAAAACATCACAAATTGTGGTTCACGGGACCGCAGGATATCTTGCTTAACAAACGTATGATTTAGTGACTGAAATTCCAGTCGCGATTAAGGATAATAATAAATTTGTCAACTAAAAAAAAAAAACTCTTTTGGTCTTTTTAGTTGCCAGCAGAAAGGGAGTGGGGGAAAGCAGTGCATTCCTTAAATGCTTCAGATAATTGCTAGGTGACCGAAGCTGTTGGCACGCAAGATTATTGCTGGAGAGCATGATGGATGACTCTTGGCTATGGATCCGTCCCATTGGAGAATATACATCCAGGGTCAAAGGGGGAAATGAATGGCGTATTTTAGTGTTGGCTGGACCCAGTTAATGTCAACATGGCTATTCCTAATAAAACAATTTCTTTTATTCTGAGAGATGCGGATAGAGACTTATGATTTGAACGGGGGTGGATTTGTTGGAGCTCTGACAAAATTATTATAAATATCAAACCTGCGGTCAACTAAAAAGAGACTCCTTTGGTCTTTCTAACTGCCAGCAGAAAGGGAGTTGGGGAAAACAGTGCATTCCTTAAATACCTAGATAATCACCCTGGTAGCCCAAAGTTGTCGGAGGGCAAGATTATTACTGGAGAGCATGATTGAGGACTCTTGGCTATGGATGTGTCCCATTTGAGAATACACATCCGGGGGGTGGGGGAAGACCAGGGTCAAGGGAGAAATGAATGATATATTTTAATATCGGCTGCATCCAGCTAACACCAACATGGCCACTTCCAATAAATCAGTTTTATTTTCTCTGAGAGATGCGGCTAGGGACTTATGATCTGAATGGGGGGTGGATTTGTTGGAGCTCTAACAAAATTATTATGTCAAACCTGCATTAAAATAAAAATAAAAAATCTAAAAAATTAAAATTATCCCCTGCATTCTCCCAGCAAGCGAGGCTAAGGAAGACTCTTTCCTGATGACAAAAACCCCAGTTTTGAGTATTTTTCAGCCGTGAATTGCCAGAGACAGCCAGACATAAACAGCCGGCTGCCTTTCGGTTCACCTAACAACTATCTGCAAAGTGAAAATTGGAAAATTCACATTTTGAAATGTCGGCTGTTATTCAAGGCGTACTTTTGTCCTTCGTACGACTCCTCTGTTGTTCTTGCTGCTGCTGTTGTTTTTTTTTTGTCTTCCTTTTGTTGCAGGGCTATTTGTATTTATATTTCCTGTAACTGGAACAGCGGTTTACCGAGAGCAATTACCAAACAAAAATTAATCTCATTTTGTGGCGTGCAAAAGAGGACCAGTGTCTTCAGGCAGGTACAAGGTCAAATTTCTAATGAACTGGATGGGGGAAAAAGAAAGGAACCCCCGTTGCTTTAAAGACGAAACTGTCTTTGGCACTTTCATAGTCCCTCCTGTTTTCATAGCTGTGTGTCCCCCCTTCCTTTCCTCTGTCTCCTTTCTTTCTTCCTTCCTTCCCTCCCTCTCACCCCTTCCCTTTTCTTCCCTTCTCTTTCTCCCTTCCACAACCTTCCTTCCTCCCTCCCTCTCTTCTTTCTGCTTCTTCCCTTCCCTTCCCTATCAATGTTCCATCTCTTCCCTTCTGTTTCCTTTCCTCTTCCTTTCCTTTCTCCTTCCCTCCTTTCCTCTTTCTCCTTTCTGGCTTCCCTTCCATATCAACTTCCCCCCTCCTTCCCTTCCCTTCTCCCTTCCTTTCCATATCAATCTCCCTTCCTCTCCCCTTCCTTCCCATCCCTCCCTCCCTTCTTCACACCCCTTCCCTTCCTTCCCTTTCCTCTTTCTCCCTTCCACAAGCTCCTTCCTTCCTCCTCCCTCTTTCTCTTTTTTCCTGCTTCTTCTTTCCCCTTCCCCATCAATTTTCCTTTCCTTTCCTTTCCTCTCCCTCTCCTCTCTCCTTTCCTCTCCTCTCCTCTCCTTTCCTTTCCTTTCCTCTCCTCTCTCCTCTCCTTTCCTTTCCTTTCCTTTCCTCTCCTCTCCTTTCCTTTCCTTTCCTTTCCTTTCCTTTCCTTTCCTTTCCTCTCCTCTCCTCTCCTCTCTCCTTTCCTTTCCTTTCCTTTCCTCTCCTCTCCTCTCTCTCCTTTCCTCCCTCTTTCTCCTTTCCGGCTTCCCTTCCATATCAACCTCCCTCTCTCCCTTCTTCCTTTCCTTTCCTTTCCTTTCCTTTCCTTTCCTTTCCTTTCCTTTCCTTTCCTTTCCTTTCCTTTCCTCTCCTCTCCTTCCTTTCCTTTCCTCTCCTCTCTCTCTCTCCTCTCCTTTCCTCCCTCTTTCTCCTTTCCGGCTTCCCTTCCATATCAACCTCCCTCTCTCCCTTCTTCCTCTCCTTTCCTTCCTTTCCTTTCCTCTCCTCTCCTTTCCTCCCTCTTTCTCCTTTCCGGCTTCCCTTCCATATCAACCTCCCTCTCTCCCTTCTTCCTTTCCTTTCCTTTCCTTTCCTTTCCTTTCCTTTCTTTTCCTTTCCTTTCCTCTCCTCTCTCTCCTTTCCTTTCCTCTCCTTCCTTTCCTTTCCTTTCCTTTCCTTCCTCTCCTTTCCTTCCTTTCCTTCCTTTCCTTTCCTTTCCTTTCCTTTCCCCTCCTTTCCTTTCCTCTCCTCTCCTCTCCTTTCCTCCCTCTTTCTCCTTTCCGGCTTCCTTCCATATCAACCTCCCTCTCTCCCTTCTTCCCTTCCCCATCAATCTTCCTTTCCTTTCCTTTCCTTTCCTTTCCTTTCCTTTCCTTTCCTTTCCTTTCCTTTCCTTTCCTTTCCTTTCCTTTCCTCCCTCTTTCTCCTTTCCGGCTTCCCTTCCATATCAACCTCCCTCTCTCCCTTCTTCCCTTCCCCATCAATCTTCCTTTCCTTTCCTTTCCTTTCCTTTCCTTTCCTTTCCTTTCCTTTCCTTTCCTTTCCTTTCCTTTCCTTTCCTTTCCTCCCTCTTTCTCCTTTCCGGCTTCCTTCCATATCAACCTCCCTCTCTCCCTTCTTCCCTTCCCCATCAATCTTCCTTTCCTTTCCTTTCCTTTCCTTTCCTTTCCTTTCCTTCCTTTCCTTTCCTTTCCTTTCCTTTCCCTCCTTTCCTTTCCTCTCCTCTCCTCTCCTTTCCTCCCTCTTTCTCCTTTCCGGCTTCCCTTCCATATCAACCTCCCTCTCTCCCTTCTTCCCTTCCCCATCAATCTTCCTTTCCTTTCCTTTCCTTTCCTTTCCTTTCCTTTCCTTTCCTTTCCTTTCCTTTCCTTTCCTTTCCTTTCCTTTCCTCCCTCTTTCTCCTTTCTGGCTTCCTTTCCATATCAACCTCCCTCCCTCCCCCCTTCCTATTTCGGCTTCCTCCTTCCTCCCCTCCCTTTTCTTTTTTCCTCCCTCCTCCTCTCCTCTCTCTCTCTCTCCCCCTTCCTTCTCCCCTCTTTCTCCAGCAGCTGCTATTCTTCCAAGCCTGGTGTGAATTTATCCTCCGCCTGTTTTGTTTCACATAAGCTCCTTGGTGGTGATATATAGCCCCCTCTCGCCCATTTCCCCTTTTCCACCCACCCCTCCATGGGTGAGCCTCCCACCCAGGCTGAACCATTTGCCAGAGCTCCTCTTCACACCCCTCTTCACATCGGGTAGGACACTAAAATGTGTGTGTTGGGGTGGGGGCGGCGGCCCTTTTTCCAACTAAGCCTTTTAATTTTATTAAAAGGGAGAAGCTTTTGAGAGTTGCTGGTCTCAGCTCTGCAGACCGAGAGCGTGTGCAATAAATCACCAAGCATGGGTGCGCACTAAATCATGAAATCAAGGGAAAATAGTAAGATTTGTGCTTAATGGAGATCCATTTCCTGCTATATACATCTACTTATATATATCGGTTTTATATGGCCACCCCTCTCGGGAAAGCCGGCGTACAGCGAAGTACGAAAAGAGTAAACATATAAAAACAAAGACATTTTTTAAAATAAACACAACGACAACCCAAGGGTGCACAATTAATCCTCGACATATAACCACAACGGAGCCAAATATTTCTGTGGCAAGCAGTTAAACTTATATATCAGTTTTATATGACCACCCCTCTCAGGAAAGCCGGCGTACAGAGAAGTAAGGAAAGAGTAAACATATAAAAACAAGTCATTTTTTTAAAATAAACATAACGACAACCCAACAAGGCATCAGAGTACACAATTAATCCTCGACATATAACCACAACGGAGCCAAATATTTCTGTGGCAAGCAGTTAAATGAGCTTTTGTCCCGTGTTTTGACCCTTTTTTTCCCGCCACGGCTATTAAGTGAATCACATGGTCGTTAAGCGAACCTAGCTTCTCCATTGATAAACAAGCTGGCTTTAGAATTCACAAGTTGTAGTCACGCCATGTTTTGCTTAACGATGAAATGGGAAGTGATATTGTAGGTCCGTCACGGTGCCATGATTTTCCCACTTAGTGACCGTGGCACTTCACGATGAGACTTTCTGATCCCAGTTCTGGTCGTTAAGTGAGGACTACCTCTGTTGGCTACATGTACTGGGAGTTCATTTAGTGACTGTTCAAGTTATGACAGCCCTGAAAAAAGCGACTTAGGACCATTTTTCACACTTATGACGGCTGCAGCATCCCCATGGTGAGGCGATCAAAATTCAGATGCTTGGCAACTGACTCATACTTATGACAGTTGCAGTTTCCTGGGGTCACATGATCCCCTTTTACGACCTTCTGACAAGCAGAGTCAACAAGGAAACAAGATTCACTTAACAACTGTGTTAACCATTGTGGTGATTCACTTAACAACAGGGCCTAGAAAAGTCATAAAATGGAGCCCAATTCACTTAACCACGGTCTCCCTTAGCAATGGGAATTTGGTGCTCAATTGTGGTCGTATGTGAAAGACAATCTGTCTCTTTGGTTCTAAACGAGAAATTAGGATTCATTAGGAGAAAGTGGGGAGAAAAATTAGATTTTGGGGGGCTCCACGTTAGGAAAAAATTGACCACTTTTGAGCGGTGATGAGACATTCTTTAGCAAATGCATTTAAATTCAGCATGAGACAGAGGCTGAAACCATATCACCCTCTGTTAGATTGCTATATATGAAGAACGGTTGAAGGATTTAGGTTTGGTGAGTCTAGAAAAAAGAAGGACCAGGGGTGACTTAGAAGTAGAAGTAGAATTCTTTTATTGGCCAAGTGTGATTGGGCACTCAAGGAATTTGTCTTGGTGCAAATGCTGTCAATGTACATAAAAGAAAAGATCCATTCATCAAGAGTCAAGAATCATCAGGTACAACACTTAATGATAGTCACAGGGTACAATAAGCAATCCAATCATACTAGGAAAAGTCAATATAAATCGTAAGGATACAAGCGACAAAGTTACAGTCATACAGTCACACGTGGGAGGGGATGGGTGATAAGGAGTGATGAGAAGATTAATAGTAATAGTAGTGCAGACTTTGTAAGTAGTTGGACAGTATTGTGGGAATGATTTGTTTAGCAGAGTGACGGCGTTGGGGAAAAACTGTCCTTGTGTCTAGTTGTTCTGGTGTGCAGGGCTCCATAGCATCATTTTGAGGGAAGGAATTGAAACAAGTTTATGTCCGGGATGTGAGTGGTCTGTAGATATTTTCACAGCCCTCTTTTTGACTCGTGCAGTATAAAAGTTCCTCCATGGAAGGCAGGTTGGTAGTAATTGTTTTTTTTCTGCAGTCCTAATTATCCTCTGAAGTCTGTGTCTGTCTTGTTGGGTTGCAGAACCAAACCAGACAGTTATAGAGGTGCAAATGATAGACTTGATAGCAGTCTTCCAGGCTTTGAGGGCCTACCCCAAAGAGGAGGGGGTCAACTTATTTTCCAAAGCCCCAGAAGGCAAGACAAAGAAACAACGAGCCAGCCGTGTGTGGCAGCAGCCGAAAAAGCTAATACAATCCTTGGCTGTATAAATAGAGGCATAGAATCAAAATTACGTGAAGTATTAATACCGCTTTATAAAGCCTTAGTAAGGCCACACCTGCAATCCTGCATCCAATTTTGATCCCCATACTACAAAACAGATGTTGAGGTTTTGGAAAAAGTGCAGAGAAGAGCAACTAAGATTATGAAGGGCCTGGAGGCTAAAAGGTACGAAGAACGGTTGTAGGAATTTGGTTTGGCTAGTTTAGAGAAAAGAAGAATTAAGGGGGGACAGGATAGCAGTCTTCCAATATCTCAGGGGCTGCCCCAAAGAAGAGGGAGTCAAGCTATTCTCCAAAGTACTTAAAGGCAGAAAACAAGAAACAATGGATGGAAAATAATCTAAGTTGTGGGCTCTCCATCACTGGAGGCTTTCAAGAAGAGACTGGACAGCCATTTGTCTGACATGATACAAGCAGTCCTGGACTCACAACATTTTGTTTAGTGACCATTTAAAGTTACAATGGTATTGAACAATGTGACTTATGACCGCTTTTCACAGTTACGACCCCTGCAACATCCTCATGATGATGCGATCCACGCTTCAGATGCTTGGCAACTGACTCGAATTGATGATGGTTCCAGCGTCCCTTTTTTTGCGACTTTCTGACCAGAAAACTCAACGGGGGGAAGCCAGATTCACTTAACAATCGTGTGACTCACTTATCAGCTGCCGAGATTCACTTTGCAGCGGTGGCAAGAAAGGTCGTAAAATGGAGGCAAAGCTCACTTCACAACTGTCTCTCGCTCAGCAACAGAAACCGTGGGCTCAGTTACAGTCATAAGTCGGGGAACTACCTGCAATACGGTCTCCTTCTTGAGCAGGGGGTTGGACTAGAAGACCCCTAAGGTCCCTTTCCAGGCTCTATTCTGAAGAGAGGTTGAATTGTGTCTGATGACATAGATTCGCTTTCTGTGAGTTGGATGACCTGAAAAAAAAAAAAATCTCTTCCCAGTATATAATTTAAGTAGGTAATTCCAGGTCAGGCAGACAAGACAGTCAATTTAATTTCCCCTTCAAAAAATTCCACTCTCTCCATTTTTAGTTTAAGGGAACCGGGCTTTTTGAAGCTGATTTGTTCTGATTTTAGTGGCTGTTTTCATGGGTTTTTTTTTAAATGTGCATTTGTTTTTGTTTTTTTTGCTGGACAGGGACTCCCAGATTCTTGCAATAGCTTCAGAAAAAAGGAACTACTGAGAGACGAACAGGATCAACTTCCATTCAAAGGACTCTTTTATCCTTCAGGACTAAAGAGATCCCAGAAACTCCTACCACCAGCTGTCCTCAAGGTGTGTTGGATTACAACATCTATCGTCCTCCAGATTGGCAGGACTTAGGTGACCGGAGTCCAAGCGATAAGGCTTGGGTGGTGGGGGGAGGAAATTGGCCTCTTTTAGGATGAAGCACATTTGAAGGGGTAGCATCTGGCCAAGCTTGTCTGGGCTTGAGAATCAAGTAGGGTTAGGCTATCCAGATGTTACAGAGTTAGTTGGTTTAAATGAAGAGGAGGAGGAGGAGGAGGAGGAGGAGGAAGAGGAGGAGGAGGAGGAGAGGAGGAGGAGGAGGAGGAGGAGGAGGAGGAGGAGGAGGAGGAGGAGGAGGAGGAGGAGGAGGAGGAGGAGGAGATGATCTCAGGGCGATCTAGGGATGACAGGATAGCAGTGTTCCAATATCTCAGGGGCTGCCCCAAAAAAGAGGGCAGTCAAGCTATTCTTCAAAGCCCCTGAGGGCAGGACAAGAAACAACGGATGGAAACTCATCAAGGAGAGAAGCAACCTAGAACTAAGGAGGAATTTCCTGACGGTTAGAACAATTAATCAGTGGAACAACTTGCCTCCAGAAGTTATGAATGCTCCAACACTGGAAGTTTTTAAGATGATGTTGGATAACCATTTGTCTGATGGTGGTGTAGGGTTTCCTGCCTAAGCAGGGAGTTGGACTAGAAGACCTCCATGGTCCCTTCCAACTCTGTTATTCTATTCTATAATTTAATATAAAGATGGAAGAAGAGGAGGAGGAGGAGGAGGAGGAGAAGATGAAGGAGAAGATGGAAGAGGAGGAGGAGGTGATGGAGAAGGAGAAGAAGGAGAAGATGAAGGTGAAGGGAAAGATGGAGGAAAAGGAGAAGATGGTGATGGAGAAGGAGGAGAAAGAGAAGATGAAACTGAAGGGAAAGATGGAGGAAGAGAAGGAGGAGGAGGAGGAAGAGGAAGGTGATGGAGAAGGAGAATATGAAGGAGAAGGGAAAGATGGAGGAAGAGGAGGAGGAAGAGGAGGAGAAGATGGAAGAAGAGGAGGTGGAGGCAATGGAGAAGGAGAAGGAGGAGAAAGAAGACAAAGGCGAAGAGAAAGATGGAGGAGGAGGAGAAGAAGATGGAAGAATATGACGATATGAAAGAGGAGGGGAAGGAGGAGATGAAGAAGATGGAAGAGAATGAGGAAGAAAAGATAGAGAAGAAGGAAAGGATAGAGGAAGGAGAATGAGAAGAGGAAGACAAAAGATGGAGAAGTAGAAGGAGGAGGGGAAGGAGACAAGGTATAAATTTCCCTTCTTTTTCTTCGAAAGATGATTTTTAACATCATTCGTGTTTCTCTGTCTCTCTGTCTCTCTCTTTCTCTCTCCACCGCTCCCTCCCTCATCCACCTATCCATTTATCTATCACCTCATTTGCAGGAGAAGGATGAAGGCAACACCTTCCCTGCGACTACAAGGTAGAGATGGAGAGGTTTGATTACCAACTACCAGAGAGAGAGAGAGAGAGAGAGAGAGAGGAGCCAGAGATAAATGAAAGACGGGGATGTTCACAGCCAGGTTCGCAAACAGCCAGGCAGCGTGTCAAGTCACCGTCTCTTTTTCACCCCACAAAATAGAAAATGAGGAGGAGGAGGAGGAGGAAGAGGGCCAACCTCTGACACGAAGATCTGCAAGGAGAGAGACTCTTTTGCACAGACGGATCTGAAGCGTTTACATTTCCAGCTCTCCCCGTTCAAAGCCGCAAATTGGCTTGAAGAGAAAAAAAGGAGACAGAGAAACGCTTTTCATGTGAACTTGAAAAAGAAAACAACTTTAAAAAAAAACACAGCAAGCAAGACAAGGTTTGAAGCTGGGCACCGTGTGGGCGCGAGAAACCCAGGTTTGGGGCTGTGTGTGTCGTGAGTGAAAAATCCCCTTAAAATAACAAACACCAGGGTTGTTTTGACATGTTTTGGGCGCACCACCAAGCGAAAAGAAAACTCAGTCTGTTTTATAGCCCGGCAGAACATGGTGAAACTCGGTTTTCTGGGCAGCTCTTACTGCAATGTTGATTCATTATTAATAGATCAATTAGGCCTTGGCTGAAGTCATCGCAATTATTCATAGAAAAGAACGTTCCTTAACACACACAGACACACACAGACAACCAGCTACAGGGCTGCAGAGTCCTCATTCCCAGCCATTTTTAAGATGTGGTGGACTTCAAGTCCCAGAATTCCCTGACCTGCACCTGTGCACTCCAACTCCCAGAATTCCCCAGCTGGCATACACAGACTTCCACACCCAGAATTCCCCAACTGACACATGTGGACTTCAACTCCCAGAATTCCCCATTTGGCACATGTGGACTCCAACTCCCAGAATTCCCAGCTGGCACACACTGACTTCCACTCCCAGAATTCCCAACTGACACATGTGGACTTCAACTCCCAGAATTCCCATTTGGTACATGTGGACTCCAACTCCCAGAATTCCCAGCTGGCACACACTGACTTCCATTCCCAGAATTCCCCAACTGACACATGTGGACTTCAACTCCCAGAATTCCCCATTTGGTACATGTGGACTCCAACTCCCAGAATTCCCTAATCTGAATGTGTGGACTTCAACTCCCAGAACGCCTCAGCTGGCACGTGTGAACACCTACTCCCAGAATTCCCCAGCTGGGGCATATGGACTCCAACTCCCAGAATTCCCCAGCCAGCACACACAGAGTTCAACTCCCAGAATTCCCCATTTGGTACATGCAAACTTCAACTCCCAGAATTCCCCAGCTAGCACATGCAGACTTCAACTCCCAGCTGACACATGTGGACTTCAACTCCCGGCATTCCCTAGCCGGCACATGTGGAACTAACTCCCAGAATCCTCTGTCTGGTATGTGCGGACTTCAACTCCCAGAATTCCCCAGCCAGCATCTGTGAACTTCAATTCGCCAGTATATGTGGACCAGCTCCCAACATTCCCTGGCTGGCACATGTGAATTTTAACTCCTAGAATTCCCCAGCCAGCTTGCTTTTGTGAACTTCAACTCTCAGAATTCTGGGAGTTGAAGTCCACAGGTCTTAAAAGTTGTTGCAATTGAGAGACACTGATTTTTAAAAATGCCTTGAACTAAATAGGTCAGATCTCAAGAACTATTGAAATGCTAGTCTAAATTTTCTGACTGGATATGTGCACTCCAACTCCCAGAACTCCCCATTTGGTATATGTGGACTTCAACTCCCAGAATTCCCCAGCCAGTATATGTGAACTTCAGTTCGCCAGCATGGGTAGACTTCAACTCTCAGAATGCTGGGAACTGAAGTCCACAATTTATTATCCATCAATTTATTCTCCAAAGCACCTGAGGGCAGGACAAGAAACAGAGTTGGCTTGCTGTCAGGATTCCAGCGATCGCCCTAATTAAATCATGAGCCTCGAGCCAAACTTCAAAAAACTTCGAAGAATTTATTAGGAGCGACATACTGGCATGACCTGTATGAAGCCAGACTCTGAGATATGTAATTTACAATCACCTATGACCCTGTTTCCCCCGACCCCTCTGGGTGTATCATTATTCAGATTGTCCAATGACACACGTTCATGGCCTGGGTGTCATCAATCATGCTCTCCAATAGAGGATTTTCATGCCCAGAATACCTGTGTCAGGATTCCGGAAGTTCCCCTCATTTAAAGCATGAGTCTCGAGCCAAACTTCCAAAACTTCCAAAAGGATTTATTGGGAGTTAACATACCAGCACTGCCTGGGTGTAGCCGACTCTGAGACACCTCATTCCTTGTCACCCTTGACCCTGGTTTTCCCCACACCCCCTGGGTGTATCGTAATTCATATTCTCCAATGGGACACCTCCATAGCCAAGAGTCATCAATCACGCTCTCCCGTTAGATATTTGCACGGCAGAAACTTCAGTCATCTAGTTACAACCTTTGGAAAATTATTTATGAAATGCGCTTTTGATTTCCAAGCTTCCACACGGCTTCCCCCTCCCTTTCTGTTGGCAACTCTTTTTAGACAATAGAAATATTTTATGAGTTGACAACCAGGACTAGAAGACCTCCAAGGTCCCTATTCCAACTCTATTTTGATTGATTGTTTGAAGTCTTAAAAGCTGATGTAATTGATGCAACACAACATTCACAGCTTCTGTAATGACGGCCCGTCGATAATGAGACGGGCAGAAATAAGGAACTGTCAATCCAATATCACTGAAGAGAAACGCACAGAAATGTTTCAACTCACCTTAGAGTTAAAGAACAAGGAAGACTCGGAATATTATACAGTTTTGGAAAATTGGTGTCAGTGGACAGATTGTACAGATTAAAGAAGATATATAGATATGTACTGTATATAAATAATTAGAAATATATGGAAAGGTGAAAGATAGATGTGTACTTATAGTTTTTGAAATTAGTCTTGATATATTTATACTTATATCTACATATACAGTATTTTATATTTTATTTATATATATATATATTTATGGATATACATTTATATATAGAAGAATGAGAATGAGAATTGTATACATATAATAGCTAGAAATGTATGAAAGAGTGTTTATGCAACAACGGGGTCTCAGTACTGTCAAAGACGATTGAGATTTGTAAAAAGCTATTTTTAAATTTATTTGTATTTTAATGTTTCAAAATTTCAATAAAGATTAAAAAAAAGAAAAAGAGAGAGAAACACAACAAATTCACAGCTTCTGTAATGACAGCCCGTCGCTAATGAGACGGGCAGAATATAAGGAACTGTCAATCCGACGCCACTGAAGAGAACCCAGAATTTGCAAATGGATAGAGAAAAAGAGACACCGAAACATCAGGTGCAAAAAACCCCAAATGCCCCCCCCAAAACCCTCATCAATAGGGCCAATGCCAATGTCCAAGGCGCCCCTCGCTTGGCGCACCGCCCCTGGCACCACCCCTGAACCTCATCACGCCAATGAATTATTGCTTTTGCACCGAATTAAATTCCCATCAACATTCTCACTCAAGGTTGAGTGTTGAAACCCGGCAACAGCTGGAAAGGGGGAGGCGCGATGCCCCTTCTTAATGAAAAATGGTGCAATTTTATGTTACGATTCCATTTGATCGGGTCTTGTTTTACGGTTTTTTAAAGTGTTTGTTTTCATTATGGGTGTGAGATGGAAGGAAGTGCACGCATGGCAAGGGCTGGTTAGTATTGGTTGCTCTCAGAGTGGTCTGACCCAGGCTTCGTAAATCGTAGTTATTCACAAACTTGTGTTAAAAGCAAAACCTATTTTATTGCAACGCCGGGAATTGTTTTGATTCACAGCCGGAATTAATCTCAAACAGTTCCCCAAGATAAGCACACACCTTTCAGTTCTGTTGAAGTGCTGCCATAAACAGAAGTATCCAATTAACTAAAAAAAGAAACCAACCAAAGTACAAGAAAAAAACAATCAAAGTACACAGAGCTTCAATGATGACTCGGAATTGATCGAACTACTTTGCTTCCTGCAAAGGTTTTGTCATCTTGGCCTGACTTTTATCCCTTATGGGAGGGACAATCACCTCCCAGCCTTACTCCCGAGTCACCCCTTTTGTTTCAGCTGCTCTCGCCTTCTAGCAGCTCTGTGCAAGCGCGCATTGGGAACAGGCTCCCCTTACTCCTCTACCTTGCTGATGCCAGACTCCAGAAGCTCCAGAGTCAGCACCCCACTCCCAGATGGTCCTGGCCCCATCTCTGCATTGGAAGCAGGACCCTCGTCCGACTCCTCTCCAGATTTCCGGACTGGTCCCTTTATTGCCCACTGTCCAATTCTACTGCTGGCTGCACCGGCAAACCACAACACATCCACCCAACCCCCCAACCCCCCATCTATCTAATCTGTCCACCCACCCACCCATCCAAGTGCAGTATTGCAGGCAAAGTCTGCCCACTGCAGTTCGATCCTGTCCGATTCCTCTGCCGTCTGCACCGGCTGCTGGCAAATCACAACACAGGGGTTTTTGGAGCTGGTGAGCGCTCGGATGGAAGCCCACCAGGAGATCCAGAGGTATAGATTAGCCCGGGAATGGGAAAAAGTGCCAAGCCACAGGCTTGCTTAGTGACAGAAATGTTGGCTCCGTTGTGGTCGTAAGTCAAGGATCTACCTGTACTGCAAAGGAACTAGGCTGAGCTGGGGAGAATCCGCTACACCTTGCCTCAGCGGGAATAAAAGCTACAAGTAAGCAGAGTGAGTCAGCCCAAGTAAGTAAATCCAATTTTTTTAAGGTGGCTTCTGGCTGTGTGTTTTAAAATGGATTTGAGCCTGTTTTTTTTTCTTCTTGTTTTATGAGGTGCTTTGCTGCTTCTTCTGTTCAAGCTGTTTTTAAAAGTTTCTCAGCAGTATTTTTTTTTTAATCGCACGCATATGGTTCGCTCCTGACTTCCAGCCCCTTGAAGACTATTCAAGGAACAGCAGGATACACACACAGCGTACTTATTTTAAATGGAGTCAAATAAAACGGGAAGGCTGCGCGAGGGGAGGAGGATAAAGGCAGGCCCCGAAATCTGAGCCAAAACTTCGTTGTTTAGCCTGGCTGGTTTATACAGGTAAGCCATCGTTTAGCCAACCCCGATGGGCACTAGGCAACTCGGTTGTTAAGCAAAGCTGTCCTTAAGCGAAACCAGGATGGGGCTTTCTTTAGCTTTACAGATCTGTTAAGACCATGATTGCCAGTCCTCAACTTATGACCACAATTGAGCCCATTCTCCCTCCCTCCCTCCCTCCTTCTCATTTCCTTTCCTTCCATCCTTCCTCCCTCCTTCCCTGCCTACATCCTCCTCTCCTCTCCTCTCCTCGTTCCTCTCCTTTCTTCCTCCTCCCTCCCACGTTCCTTCTCCTCCCATTCTTCCTTCCCTTTCCTTTCTTCCCTCCCTCCTCCCTTCATTTCTTCTCTCCCTCCCTTGTTCCTTCTCATCCCTCCCTCCTTCTTTCTCCTTCCCTCATTCTTTCTCCCTTCTTCCCTCCCTCATTCCTTCTTCCTTCTTTCCCTTTCTCCCTTCCTCATTTCTTTTCCTTTCATCCTTCCTCCCTCCTTCCCTGCCTGCATCCTCCTCTCCTCTCTGTTCCTCTCCTTCCTCCCTCCCTCCCTTATTCCTTCTCCTCCCATTCTTCCTTCCCTTCCCTTTCTTCCCTCCCTCCTCCCTTCATTTCTTCTCTCCCTCCCTTGTTCCTTCTCATCCCTCCCTCCCTTTCTCTTTCCCTCATTCTTTCTCCCTTCTTCCCTCCCTCATTCCTTCTTCCTTCTTTCCCTTTCTCCCTTCCTCATTTCTTTTCCTTTCATCCTTCCTCCCTCCTTCCCTGCCTGCATCCTCCTCTTCTCTCTGTTCCTCTCCTTCCTCCCTCCCTCCCTTATTCCTTCTCCCTCCCATTCTTCCTTCCTTCCCTTTCTTCCCTCTTCCTCATTCCTTCCTCCTATTCCTTCCCTTTCTTCCCTCCCTTATTCCTTCTCATCCCTCTCTCGTTCTTTCTCCTTCTCTCCTTCTCCCTCCCTCCTCATTCCTTCTTTCCTTTCTTCCCCTCCCTTGTTCCCTCTCCTCCCTCCCTCCCTCCCTTCCTTTCCTTCCTCCTTCCTCATTCCTTCCCCTCCCTCCTTCCCTTTCTCTCTCCTCTCATTTCTTTTCCTTTTATCCTTCCTCCTTCCTTCCCTGCCTGCATCCTCCTCTCCTCTCTGTTCCTCTCCTTTCTTCCTCCCACACTCCCTCATTCCTTCTCCTCTCGTTCTTTCTTCCCTTTCCTTTCTTCCCTCCCCCTCCCTCCTTTGTTCCTTCCCTTCCCTCCCTCCCTCCTTCTCTTTCTCCCTTCCTCATTCCTTCTCCTTCCTTCCTTCCCTCTCCTTTATTCCCTCCCTCCTTCCCTTTCTCCCCCCCCCTCATTCTTCTCCCTTCCTCCTTTCCTTCCTTCCTTCCTTCCATCCATCCATCCATCCTCCCTCCCTCCCTCCCTCCCAGATCAACCTCCTTCCCCTCCTATCTTCCATCTCTAAATGAACAACCCAATTTCCTTAGTATTGGGCTACAAAACAGGCAGCACAACAACCGATTGTGACATTCTTCTTATCTGGCAAATTTGTCTTCTTCCCTTTTTGGCATTTCCATCTGAAGTTCTGGCCGCTGTTCTGCTCAATGCTTTCAGAAAGAAAGAAAGAAAGAAATCTATTCCGACTTCCATCCTTGTTAATAATTCACACACACACACACACACACACACACACACACACACACACACACACACACACACACCATAAGTAGTTCATAATCGTCTGATGGGCTCGGCTACTTTTCCCGCAGCCGTCGCCTGCCAGGTTCCATATCCATCTCATCGAGAGGCCACAACGGCTCAACCTTGCCAACTTCTCAGGTGTGCACACCTCAACTCACAGAATGTTGCAGCCAACATGCTGGGACTCGGAGTCCATGGAGGTTGGCTGTGGAATTCTGGGAGTTGGAGTCCATAAAGGCTGGCAGTGGAATTCTGGGACTTGGAGTCCATGAATGCTGGTTGTGGAATTCTGGGACTTGGAGTCCATGAATGCTGGCAGTGGAATTCTGGGAGTTAGAGTCCATAAAGGCTGGCAGTGGAATTCTGGGACTTGGAGTCCATGAATGCTGGTTGTGGAATTCTGGGACTTGGAGTCCATGAATGCTGGTTGTGGAATTCTGGGACTTGGAGTCCATAAAGGCTGGCAGTGGAATTCTGGGACTAGGAGTCCATGAATGCTGGTTGTGGAATTCTGGGACTTGGAGTTCATGAATGCTGGTTGTGGAATTCTGGGACTTGGAGTCCATAAATGCTGGCGATGGAATTCTGGGAGTTAGAATCCATAAAGGCTGGCAGCGGAATTCTGGGACTTGGAGTCCATGAATGCTGCTTGTGGAATTCTGGGACTAGGAGTCCATGAATGCTGGTTGTGGAATTCTGGGACTTGGAGTCCATGGATGCTGGCGGTGGAATTCTGGGACTTGGAGTCCATGAATGCTGGTTGTGGAATTTTGGGACTAGGAGTCCATGGATGCTGGTTGTGGAATTCTGGGACTTGGAGTCCATAAAGGCTGGCGGTGGAATTCTGGGACTCGGAGTCCATGGATGCTGGCGGTGGAATTCTGGGACTTGGAGTCCACCAATGCGGATTGTAGAAGTCCACATGTCTTAAAGTTGGCAAGGTTGAGCACCACTGGTCTGACTTGGACTACAACCCCTCTAAACCCCAGCCAGCTTCTTGGAAATTTAGCGGACCAACGCTTTGTAGTGATGCTGGAAGGATCGAATATCACGCAGATATTCTCACTAAAAACGGTTCAAAATTAGGCCCAATGGCTAAATCCCTACAGCCTCATTGGCTGTCGGTTTGGACAATATTCTTGTTTTAAACAAAGAAAGGAGATCGACCAATTCCTTTATCCTTAAAGATTGACAGCTCCTCCCAACAAGCTGTTGCTATTGCATTTGTGTTTCGCAATACGAAAAACCATCGCACCAAAACATCACAAAAAAATTATGACACTAATCTGTTCTCCTAATGAGATCTCCTAATCTCCAGCATATTCCGCCCCATTTAAAGATGACTCTAGAGGTGAAAGTGGTGGTTAATTTCTATTTTAACCTCTCCATAATTGTGGTCTGCCGTTGTCATTTCACTACTGTCGAATTTTATCAGCGGACTGTTCAACAGAGAAAAAAATAATTCAGGGGACACTTCAATGGAATACTCTTCAGTACAAGTAGTCCTCAATTTACAACCATTTGTTTAGTGACCGAAGTTACAACGGCACTGAAAAAAAGTAACTCATTATGACCATTTTTCACACTTACGACCATTTCTGCCTTACATCATTCTCATAATTTGGAAGCTTTGACAATCGTTTCATATTTATGACGGTGTTCTGGGCTTACGTGATCGCCCTTTGGGACCTTCCGATGAGCAAAGTCAACGGGGAAGCCAGATTCACTTAATGACCGGGTTACTCACTTATCAACTGCAGCGATTCACTTAACAACCGTGGTATAAAAGGTTGTAAAAATGAGGCAAAAACTCACTTAACTAATATCTGACTCAACCACAGGAATTTTGGGGGCTCCATTGTGGTCATAAGTTGAGGGCCACCTGTACAGGTAATCCTCAACTTACAACCATCTGTTTAGTGACCGTTCAAAGTTAAGATGGCACTGAAAAATAGGGAATTACAAGGGTCCTCGCACTTATAACCACTGCAGCATCCCTGTAGTCACATGATCAAAATTCAGTCGCTTGGCCACTGACTCATATTTATGACAGTTGAGGGGGGGGAAATCACATGATCCCCTTTTGCGACTTTGTGATCGACAAAATCAACAAGAAAACCAGATTCCCTTAAACAACCACATGATTCACTTCACAACTCTGGCAAGAAAACGGAGCAAAACTCCACGGTCCTGCTTAGCAATGAACATGCTGGCTTCCACTGTGACTGTTAAGTCGAGGACAAACCTGTCGCCCAGACATTTTAAAATTGCTGCAGTTCAGAAATGCTGTAAGAGCAGCTAATGGTACTTACATGTGTGGTATTCAGCTTTGTTCGGGTATTTTCCCATGTCATTATAGTTGTGCTTTTAAAGTTGTAGCAATGTTTCAGCAGAATCTCATCTGCCATCATCAGGCTTCTGTACTGTGTTCGTCTGTGTATGTATATATATATATATATATATATATATATATATATATATATATATATATATATATATATATATATATATATATGATTTGGATTGTTCGGGTTTTCTCGCGTAAGATTCGAGTATCTAGGCAACGCTTCGATGAAGTCTCATTCATCATCTTCATCGAAACGTTGCTCAGATACTTCGAATCTTACGCGGAGAAAACCCAACAACCAAAGATCCACATATAAATACCATGAACCTCAGAAAACAAATATATATATATATTTAAATATATATATATTTAATTCCCACAAGCTTCCAATTGAAATTCCACACCAACACAGCAGCCACCAAACGCATCCTTAAAAGAACAGAACTGGCCCTAATTAGAAATGAACTTCACACGAAAAGGTTTCTCCTAGACCAAATCAACAAAGATCTCCTCACACTCCACCTCAGACTCAGCAACAAGATTCACCCTCTACTTTGGGACAAATCCAAACAACTTGCTGTCTGGAGAGCCGAAACACAGACCACCCTCAAGACAGATACTCACACCAACAAACTCAGGAAACTACAACAATGCCAGAAACCAACTCCCCCTCCCCCACAGCCACACATGAAACAAACATTGCACAACATCTCAGACAAGATCCTTACTGAAGCTGAAACCAAGGTCCTTTCAAAAGGATTCAACTTTGCTGTTGCTCCCAAACACATCCCCACAGAAACCATCATATGTGGAGTTGAAACCAGCCTGACCAAAACCAACCCTGATGATGCTAACAAAATCAGACTCGAAATCACCAACATCCTCTGCACTAGCAAACCACCCAAAAGCAACTTATCCAAAGAAGAACAAACTGCACTACTTAACCTGAAAGAAGACACCAGCATAATAATCCTACCAGCAGACAAGGGCAATGCGACAGTGGTTATGAACACATCTGACTACCAAACCAAGCTAACCAACCTACTCCAAGACCCCACATACAAACCCCTAAAGACAGACCCCACCACCTACCTAGAAAAAACTACCAAATCCAAAATAAAAGCCTCCCCCATCAGTGAAGAAATCCAGCAACGAATCATACCCAGAGAAAAATCATCCAGATGCCCCAAGCTTTATGGCCTCCCCAAAATACACAAAGAAGGAACCCCACTCAGACCAATAGTCAGCTCCATAGGCTCACCTCTACAAAACCTAGCCAAATTTCTCGCCAAACAACTACAACCTTATGCAGAATCCATCAACTCACACGTAAGAAACTCATTCCAGTTCATCGAGATCATAAAGAAACAAAACTTACAACCCAGCGACCTACTAGTAAGCTTCGATGTCATATCCCTCTTCACCCAAGTGCCAATAAAAGAAGCCTTGACAGCCATCCAAAACAAATACAACCCCCAAGCACATCCTAGATCTAACCAACCACTGCCTATCCAATACATACTTCACCTACAATGGACAAAAATACAAACAAATAGAAGGAGCACCCATGGGATCACCCTCTCACCTGTCATCGCTAACCTCTACATGGAACACTTTGAAACACAAGCTCTAGAAAAATACGACCACAAACCCAAACTCTGGCTCAGATACGTAGATGACACCTTCATAATCTGGCCACATGGGAAAGAAAAACTGAACAACTTCCTCACACACCTCAACAGCCTACACCCCAAAATACAATTCACCATGGAAACAGAAGCCAACAACCAACTTCCCTTCCTAGATGTCTTGGTATACAAAAGATCCAATGGCTCCCTAGGACACACCATCTACCAGAAGAAAACACACACTAACCGCTATCTACATGCACTCTCACACCACCACCCAGCACAGATCAATTCCGTAACCAAGACACTCATCTCCAGAACAAAATGCTTAGCCGATGAACAACACCAAAAACCGAACTACACACTCTCACCAACGTACTTACAGCCAATGGATTCCAAAGAAAGAAGATTACCCACCTAATCCAAAAAGAAACCCCAACCAAAATCCAAGACAGAGAACAAGAAAACGGCAAAGCCCTCCTCCCATATATAAAAGGCACTACAGACAAAATCAGCAAGATCCTCCAAAAACACAACATCAAAACAGCATTCTGCACAAACAGAAAAATATCCACCATCCTAAGAAACCCCAAAGACAAAATCGAATTAGAAAACCAAGGAGTATACGAAATCCCCTGCACTGCCTGCCCTACCACATACATTGGACAAACTAACAGAAGAATAAATGCACGCATTGAAGAACATAAGAACTCAATCAAAAAAGAAGAAACGACCTCTTCCCTGGTCCAACACCTCAAAGCCACAGGACATGAAATTGATTTTAAAAACACCAGAACTATCGCCAAAACCGAACACTTCAACAGCAGAATAATCAGAGAAGCCATAGAGATAGAAAAACGCCCACACAGCATGAACAAACGAGATGACACTTCCCGCCTTCCAGCCATTTGGAAACCCGCCCTCATGAACAGACGAGTACCTAACATGAAGAAGGACACCAGACCCACACCCATGATAGCCACACAAGATGCCACCACCACACTTCCATGTAGAAAACAGACTCTCACCCACTCAGAAGATGAGACACGACCATGGACCATAAGCTGCACTACAGCTGCATCACTACCCACTTCAAACCCCTCCGAGCCATACATGAAGCAAACCGACACCCACTATGAAGATGCAACAGGACCACGAACTAGAAGCCAAACAGCAAGATCACAACTCACCAGCTCAAATCCCCCAGCAACTAAGACTAACCGAGCACAGCCAAGCCCCCACCTGAACAGAACACGCCTCCAACCAATCATAACACGGCTAACCCCCAACCAATCAGAACACAACCAAACCCCCTACCAATGAGAACACACCCCACCCAATCAGAACACAGCCAAGCCCCCACCCAATCAAGTCCCACCCCACTGGCAGTTAAAAGGAGAAAGCAGCTGCAATCTCACATTACTCTGAAAAGCACAGAGCCGGAGACAGAAGCCTGAAGATGATGAATGAGACTTCATCGAAACGTTGCCTAGATACTTGAATCTTACGCGGGAGAAAACCCGAACAACCAAAGATCCATATATATATATATATATATATATATATATATATATATATATATATATATATATATATATATATATATATATATATATATATTTGTATGTGTGTGTGTGTGTCTCTGTGTGTGTGTATGTGTATGTGTATTTATTTATTTATTTATCTCCCCTCACCAGGCCAAAAAACATTTCACTCCAAAGCAGAGCTGAACAACTTTTGTGACATCCAGAGGCAGATAACCCCGAGAGCCATAATTAAGGAACAAATCTATATATATAAAAGCGAAAGACCACTCACGCATCATCACAAAATCTCCAGAACCATAAAGCCCACAAACATGAAATTTGGCACGTGTGTTCCTGGTGCTCACTAAAAAAGGATTTTTCCAAATGAACCACCAGAGCCATTAGTATTTCCTTTATTATTATTATTATTAACACGTTCTGAGGCTAAGGAGTTCTGCTCCCCCTCCCCACCTGAAAAGAAATCTCTTCCAAATGCAAAACACAAGCAGAGGAGAGGAGTTTCCGTTTCAGTTTCACAGCACCAAGCAGCTTTGGTGCAGAACAGTTCAGCTAAGCCACACCCAGGCTCCTTGCTGTCTCCTTCTTGCTCACACAGCAAATACTGTTTCAGTTTCCAAACAGCCTCCCACTCTCTCACACACTAAAAAAACTAAGCCCGACCACTTAGTTTCGTAGCGAAGCACGGGTATCAAGTTAGTCTATATTTATAAAAGCGAAATACCACTCATGCATCATCACAAAATCTCCAGAACCGTAAAGACTACAAACTTGAAATTCGGCCCGTATGTTCCTCTTGGCTTCTAAGGGCTCACTAAGAAAGGATTTTTCCAAATGACTATCAGAACATTTAGAGTATTTCCTATATTATTATTATTAACACGCTCTGATGCTAAGGAGTTCTACTCCCCCTCCCCACCTGAAAAGGACTCTCTTCCAACTGCCAGTTGCCTCACATTCCGTTACCTCAGTTCAAACCGGCAGACATTCCACTCCTTCCCTCAGGAGCAGCCTGGGGCTCCTTACAGGATTAAACGTCGGTCCCTCCCCAAAATGTCCATACCTTCCACCTATGGAACCACTTCCGGGCTCAAGATGGCGGGAGCGATAGTCCCTTATGTGTTTCAATCACCGACCACCACTGAGCCAATGGATTGTGAACCGGATTTCTCCTTCATATCCCGATCACAAAGTTTCATCGCGAAGCACCGGTAACCAGCTAGTATATATAAAAGATAAAAGTTTCCCCTCGCACATACATGCTAGTCATTTCTGGCTCTAGAGGACGGTGCTCATCTCCGTTATAAAGCCGAAGAGCCAGCGCTGTCCGAAGACGTCTCCGTGGTCATGTGGCCGGCATGACGGAACGCCGAAAGTGCATGGAACGCTGTTCCTTTCCCACCAAAGGGGTCCCTATTTTTCTACTTGCATTTTTTTACATGCTTTCGAACAGCTAGGTTGGCAGAAGCCGGGACCGGTAACGGGAGCTCACTCTATTATGCGGCGCTAGGGATTCGAACCACCAAACTGCCGACCTTTCTGATCGACAAGCTCAGCGTCTTAGCCACTGAGCCACAGCATCCCTTAGCTAGTATGTGTGTGTGTGTGTGTGTGTGTGTGTGTGTGTGTGTGTGTGTGTGTACATACATTTTAGAAGATTGCATTTCAGATGCCCTGGGGAATCTCAGAAAACCAAAAGAAGACATTAGTCACGACTAACCGAGGTTTGATGCGGGGAGAGCGGGGAGGGCTCTCAAATTGAGTAAATTTTGCAAGGGGTGTTTTCGAAGAAAATAAGAGACAACCAGCTTGCCTGCAGCCCCGGTGCAGAGTGAATGCACAGGATAGAAAATTTAATCATCATTTGATGAGAAGACAAGGATGGCTGGAAAAACCCTTCTGAAGAAGGGGGGGGGGGGAAAGGAACAGAGTTTTTCCAGCCTCTTTTTCCCCTCCCATTATTTTTTCCCCTTCATTTTTCAGTCAGGCAGATTTGTCCTCTGCACAACGAAGAAACAAAACGGTTCAGGGCGGTTTGTAAACGGAGAATCGGATAATCATCTTCTGAATCTTGCAGGGCAAAAGTGCGGTTGAAAACCTTGGCCCTCTGTAAGGATCAAATCATAGCCTGTTCGTCATAAACCAGAGTCACTTGTAATAACTGAGAGGCAGTTTGGTCTAGTGGTTAAGGCAGCAGGCTAGAAGCAAGGAGACTGTGAGTTCTAGTCCTGACTAATGCAGGAAAACTGGCAAGCTGATTTTGGGACAATGACCAGGTTGATGGTGAGTTCTAGTCCCGTCTTAGGCATGAAAGCTGGTTGGATGACGGTTTTGTCAAATTACCAGGAGACGGTGAGTTCTAGTCTCGCTTTAGGCATGAAAGCTAGCTAGGTGACTTTGGGCCAATCATCAGGAGCTGTGAGTTCTAGTTCCATCTTAGGCATGAAAGCCAACTGGGTAATTTTGGCCAACCACCAGGAGATTGGGAGTTCTAGTCCCGCCTTAGGCACGAAAGCCGACTGGGTGACTTTGGCCAATCACTAGGAGACGCTGAGTTCTAGTCCTGCCTTAGGCATGAAAGTTGACTGGGTGACTTTGGGCCAATCCCCAGGAGACATAGAGTTCTGATTCCATTTTAGGCATGAAAGCCCACTGGGTGACTTTGGGCCAATCACTAGGAGATGGTGAATCCTAGTCCCGCCTTAGGCATGAAAGACAGCTGGGTAACTTTTGGAGCAGTCATAAACCAAGTTACAACCATTGTACCCAGGGATGGGATTAAAAAATCCCATTTTAAATTTGTAAATTTAAAAATTAAATTTTGCTAAATTAAATTTGTAAATTTAAAAATTAAATTTTGCTAAATTTAAATTTTGGTAAATTTGCTGCCAGGTTACTGGGTGGGCCTGGCCATGGTGACCGTGACCTACTGGAACTTCCGAGAGGGCTGTTTTTTACCTTCCCCAGAATCCGGAGGCTTCCCTCGGGCCTCTGGGATGGCGAAAACCGCTTCTCCCAGGCTCTGGAGGCCCTCTGGAAGCCATAAACAGGCTCATTTTTGGACTTCCGGGTGGCCCCTGGGACTTCCGGATGGCCTTTCACCTTCCTAGATCCTCCGCGTGGACCCTGCACTTACCTGCATCCAAAACGGGCCACGTGGAGACTCCTGGGAGGGGAGGGTTGCGTGGGGCCACCCGGTCGGTTCAACGAACAAGATGTAAATTTAACATCCGGTTCGCCTGAACTGGTAGAATCCTCCCCCCTGATTGTACCACTCCCATAGTGACATGATCAGAATTTGCACGCTTGGCAACCAGTTCAATTTATGACCGTTGCAGCCTCTTACCGTCTTGCAGTCAGACCTGAGACTGGTTTCCAACAACCTTGCAGTCAATTGTGGAAACTGAATTTGCTTAACAACCACATGATTCACTTAATGACCACACAATCCTGGTTAAAGTGGTCATCAAATCAGGTCTGCTGGTCGTGGCACCATGGCCACAACATCCATTCTGGTCTCTTGATGATTCACTTAACAACCATATTGGATAGTGACCGAATTCCCCGTCCTGATTTTGGCCGTAAGTCGAGTACTACATATAGTCTGGAAATCCTACAGAGCAGTGCTTCTCAACCTTGGCAAATTGAAGATGTGTGGACTTCAAACTCCCAGAATTCCCCAGCAACCCCGCTGGCTGTGGAATTCTGGCTGTGGAATTCTGGGAGTTGATGTCCATTGTCAGAGTGTTTGCAGCGTGACTATCATTATGAGACAACCCAGGAGCAAAACACAGCACACAAGAGATTTAGACATTTAACAGTGGTTTGTCTGTAACAGAGATACGTATATGTGATAGGCAAAATACCATACAAGCGAGCAATCTTCTTAACACGGAGAACTCTGCAATGAATACCGGCCACATGGAGAGAGAACACGCCCTCTAATGGCTGCCTTTATATAAATACCTCTTAAAGGGGCAGAACCCATCCCCAGTCTTAAAGGGAAATACCCATGCTATGCTGAGTCATTCTTATTGCATCAGCCTATATAGTCCATCAGCTTCACTGTTGGTCGGCTCTTAAATCCCAAGACCTTAACATCCACACCGCTTCAAGCTGCCAAAGTTGAGAAATGAACTGTTCCAGACAGAAAGCAGCCACCGTAAATCCCAGGACAGGTTTATTTTAATGAAAATTTCAATTTAATCTCTTATTTCCCAGAGGAAAGTAACTCTATATTTACTAGAACTTTTTCTCCAAAAAGGACGAGAAAAGCAATCAATCACCCAGTCCTACTTATTTATCAAACTCCAGACAAAAATCTAAAATTAATACTCATTTTTCCCCAACTGGACAATTGTTTGTGACAGAAACCAGTTGCAAGGATGCCATATGCCCTCCCTCAATGTGTGTGTGTGTGTGAGACAACTTCCACAGGTGTGCACATATACAATACATAGGTAATCCTCAACATACAACAGTTCACTTCGTGATCGTTGGAAGTTACAATGGCGCTGAAAAAAATGGACCTGGGGCCGTTTTTCACACTTACTGACCCTTGCAGCTTCTCGGTGGCCACATCATCAAAAGTCAGACGTTTGGCAACTGACTCACATTTACGACGGTTGCGGTGTCCCAGGGGTCGTGTAAACCCCTTTTTACGACCTTCTGACAAGCAGAATCAACGGGGAGGCCAGAATCACTTAACCAGGTTACTAATTCAACAACCGCAATGATTCACTTAACAACCGTGGGACCAAAGGTCATAAAACGGGGGAAAAACTCACCTAAAAACTAATCTCGCTTGGCTCAATTCTGCTTGTAAGTCGAGAACTACCCGCCTGTGTGTATCTAAGAGAGCCAGACAAAGTCAGGAGGGAAGGGAAGAAAAGAGAGAAGAGAAGGCGATGATAACCAGCAAGGATTAATTAAAATTAATTGACCGTTTAATCACCATTTATTATTATTATTATTTTTTTAATTTACCCTCTGCTGTTATTGTTTTTATAAACAATGCAAGAGAAGGCTTCCAGACCTCGACGAGGCTTTTAGGAAGGGTGACCATTGTGTTGGAAAGGAGACAATGGAAGTGAAACATAATCACACAACAACAGAGTTGGTTGTGACCTTGGACGTCTTCTAATTCAGCTTGCAACCCCGAAGCAACTCAAATGAACAGATTAACGGAGCTGGAAGGGGCCTTGCAGGTCATCCAGTCCAACCCCTTGGGTTAGCAGGAGACCTTACCAACACCATTTCTGACCGATCTCTTCTTGAAAGCTTCCAGTGATGAAGTGAGTCTGGCCGAAACTGGAGACCCTCCACCAAACTCGGTTTCATTGAGGGCCACACCAAGGTTGTGTTTGACCTTGGGGAGGGGTGTGGCCAGCTCGACACCACTCGTGTGTGTGTGGGTCACCTGTGGTGGCCAAGTGCTAAGGCAGGACTTCTCTCAGACTCTCCCTCATTCATAACCAACCTTCCTTCCTTCCTTCCTTCCTTCCTTCCTTCCTCCCTTCAACATCCTTTCTTCATCAATATATCCCTTCCTTCCTTCCTCCCTCCCTTCAACTTCCTTCCTTCATCAATATATCCTATCCCTTCCTTCCTTCCTTCCTTCCTTCCTTCCTTCCTCCCTCCCTCCCTCCCTTCAACTTCCTTCCTTCATCAATATATCCTATCCTTTCCTTCCTTCCTTCCTTCCTTCCTTCCTTCCTTCCTTCCTTCCTTCCTCCTCTCTTCCCCTTTCCTTCCCTTTTCCTTTTCCTTTCTTCTTTCCTGCCCCTCTTTCCTTCTTTTTCCTTCCTCGCTTCTTCCCCTCTTCCTCCGTTTCTCTTTCTCTTTCCTCTTCCCCTTTCTCCTTTCCTGCCCCTTCTTGCATGTTCAAATGTAAAAGGGGAAACTGTTTCTCCTTTGGTTTTGTTTTGATTTTGTTTGGCTAGCCATCTGCTAGAGAAAACTGTCTCTCTCTGTGTGTGTGTGATCTGTGTATGTGTGTAGCCTCCCCAGACGCCGTTTTTTGGCCATGAACGGATTCCTGCCAGTGAAAATGGAGCCCGGGTTGGGTGGCCACCGCCTGGGAGAGCCCCGGACGGCCCTCCTGAGCTCCGTTTTTGCTGGCAGTGTGAGGCATCGCAGGCCGGTTCTTAGCTGTTTCCAGGACAACCCTGCAGGCCGGATCTAAGCACCCTGCAGGCCGGATATGGCCTGCAGGCCTTGAGTTTGACACTCCTGCCCTATACCATTCTGGACAAGTGACTGTCCAGTCTCTTCTTAAAAGCCTCCAGTGTTGGAGCTTCCACAACTTCTGGTGGCAAGCTGTGCCACGGGTTAATTACAGGTAATTCCGCAGGTGGTGAATTCACAGCCGGTTCAGACTGGTTGTAGAGAACCAGTAGCGGAAATTTTGAGTAGTTCGGAGAACCGGCCAATCCCACCTCTGACTGGCCCCGCCAACCCCGTCTCTTCTCTGCCTCCCATTGAGTCCCAGCTGATCGGCTGGGTCTCCTTTGGTTGCCCTGCCCAGGAGAACGGAGCTGGAAAGCAGGTTAGTGGGGTTTGGAACGACTGGGGATTTTGCAGTATCCTTCCCCTGCCAAGCCACGCCCACCAAGCCACGCCCACAGAACCGGTAGTACAAAATTTTTGAATCCCACCACTGGGTAGTCCTTGACTTACGACGACAATTTCGCCCCAAATTTATGTGGCTAGTTTTCCCCCGTTTAAAAACTTTCTTGCCCCATCCGTTAAGCGAATCACTGCAGTTGTTCATTGAGTAACTGGTTTGTTAAGTGAATCTGGATTTCCCCGTTGATTTGCTCATTGGAAAGTCGCAAAAGAGGAATCACGTGACTGCGGGGGACACCGCGACCGTCATAAATACAAGTCAGTTGCCAAGCATCTGAATTCAGGTCAGGTGACCTTGGGGATGCCGCAACGGTCATTAAGTGTGAAAAACGGTCATAAGTCCCTTTTTCCAGTGCCGCTGAAACTTTGTATGGTCACTAAATGAACTGTTGTAAGTTGAGGATTACCCTGTACAGCAAGATGGGTTTTCTACAGGTAGTTCTTGACTTACAACAGTTTGCTTAGTGTCCGTTCAAAGTTACGACATCGCTGCAAAAACAGACTTATGACTGTCGCACCATTCCCACGGTCACGCGATTTACATTCAGACGCTGGACAACTGTTTCATATTTATGACGGTTGCGTGATTCCCCTTTTGTGACTTTCTGGCAAGCAAAGCCAGATTCACTTAATGACCGTGGGACTCATTTTAACAACAGCGGTGGCAAGAAAAGTCGGAAAACTCACTTCACCGATGTCTCGCTTAGCGGCTTAAATTTTGGGCTCAACTGTGGTTGTAAGTGGAGGACTTACCTGTACTTTGGGAGGTGTGTGCGCGCGTGCGTGCGTGTGTGTGTGTGTGAAACACCAGTGGAAGGGTCTCTCTCTTGAGGGCCAGAGAGAGACGGAGCCATCCTGGTTTGGGGGCTTTTCAATCGCTACCGTTTACTTAGGCTGCCATGGCAACAGCCGGGTGAAGATTACATCAAAATTAAATATTAAATTTGGCATATGGTGCCTCGTCGGCTGTGGAGAATGGCTCTAATTTGCTAGCGCAGCTGTTCCCTTGCAGGAACATTCAGGGATAACAGGAAAGACGCGCCTGGTTCAGCAGACGTAAAGCAGTTTTTCTTCCTTTGTGTGTGTGTGTGTGTGTGTGTGTGTGTGTGTGTTTTAACAGATTTCGGGAGGAAAAACATTTGGAGCTGGGAATTGAGAGGCAGCACGTCTGCGATCAACCGTCTAGACTTGGGAAGGTCTTTGGAGCGTCACCCTGGAGCTGTGTAGCCACCGCGGCTACGGTGAAAATATTGGTCAGAGGATCTTCATGAACCGGAACAGAGCACGGTAATAAGGTCAGCCCATGAATAGGCATAGCAGCTAAGTCAGTAACAATGAGGACTGTTTCGAAACCGAAACTAGGCGTGGGTCTATATCCATGATGGTGAAACGCAGAGCCGCTTGTTCAGGCCCGCGAGCCCCGACCCAACATACCTGCACTGTGCATGTGTTTATAATCGTTGCTGCGTCCTGGGGTCGCTTGGTCCCCTTTCTGCGACCTTTTGAGAAGTAAAATCAATGGGGAAAGCAGATTCACTTAACAACCGGGTTACTCACTGAGCAACTGTGGCAAGAAAGGCCGCAAAACGGAGCAAGACTCACTTGACGAACTGTCTCACTTAACAACAGAAATGTTGGGCTCCGTTGTGGTCGTCAGTCGAGTCACAGCATCCCGTGATCACCATTTACGACGTTCCCCGGGGAAGGGTCTTCTGACAAGCAGAGGGACTGGAGGAAACCGGATTGCATTTAACAGTGGCATGATTCGCTTAACGACCGTGGCAAGAAAAACCATAAAACCGGCCGTGAATCATGCCATTGTTAAATGCAATCTGGTTTCCTCCAGTCCCTCTGCTTGTCAGAAGACCCTTCCCTGGGGAACGTCGTAAATGCTCACATCACTTAGCGACAGGCGTTCGGGTTGCGACTGTTGGTTCGAAGTCGAGGACTGCCTATAATCAAACAAAACAAGCCTTGTTGGTCTAATCCTACCGTTCATAATGTTGTGGCCTGTTGGCTGCCAGCCCCTCCAGCAAGCGAATGAGAGGAGGAGGGGGCTGGGAATCGGGGTCAGCATTAAGGCAACCTGAGAGCGCCGAGGGGGAAGAAGGAATGGAGCTGTCAGAGAGAGGGAGAGGGAGGGGGAGGGAGAGGGAAGGAGAGGGAGAGGCAGGGAGGGAGAGAGAGAGAGGAAGAGAGAGGGAGGGAGGCAGGGGGAGAGGGAGAGAGGGAGGGGGAGAGGGACGAGAGAGGAGAGAGAGAGGGAGGGAGAGAAAGAGGGAGAGAGAGAGGAAGAGGAGGGAGGGAGAGAGGAGGGAGGGAGAGAGAGGAGGGAGGGAAAGAGAGGGAGAGAGAGAGGAAGGGGAGAGGGATGGAGAGGGATGGAGAGGGAGGGGAGAGGGAGAGGAGAGAGGAGGGGGGAGAGAGGGGAGGGAGAGAGAGAGAGGGAGGGAGAGAGAGAGAGAGGAAGAGGGAAGGAGGGAGAGAGAGGGAGAGAGGGGGGAGAGAGAGAGGAAGAGAGAGGGAGGGAGAGAGGGAGGGAGAGAGAGAGAGAGAGGGAGGGGGAGGGAGGGAGGGAGGGAGGGGAGAGCGAGAGGGAGAAGGACGGGAGGGAGAGGGAGAGGCAGGGAGGGAGAGAGAGAGAGGAAGAGGGAAGAGGGAGAGAGAGGGAGAGAGAGGGGGAGAGAGGGAGGGAGAGAAAGAGAAGGAGGGGGGGGAGAGGAGAGGGAAAGAGAGAGAGGGAGAGAAAGAGAGAGGGGAGAGAGAGGGAGGGAGGAGGAGAGGAAGAGAGAGGGAGAGAGAGGGAGAGGGGGAGGGGAAGAGGAATGGAGGGAGAGAGAGAGGGAGAGGGGCCGAGGCGGTGCCTGGGCCGGCTGTCAGCCCTCAGATGGACAGTCAACAACCCCCAGGTCCAGAGGTGGCTGATGAGGAAGAGGAGGTACAGCTGGGTCCCATGCCTGACACACGGATGCACAGAAGGCAGAGGAGAGGAGAGCAGTGGAAATCTATGGGCCGGACCTTGGGACGGAAGAGCCACCGCTGCTGGCAAAGCCCCACCCCAGCTCTGGGGATAAAAGGCAGAGGGCGGAGATGAACAGTGGTGGCAGACAACTATTTATCTCCCTGCCAGACAGACTTGTTAGCCCGCTGTGAGAGCGATAATTTCCGCTGGGGCGGCTGGCGCTCCTAATAAAGGAATCATTGCTTCAACCACAGAGGGTTTGTAGCGTAGGGAGAGCTGGGTCAGAACTAATAATAACAACAACAATACTCTAAATAAAACTCTTCCGTACTCCGATCTTTAGCAACTTGCCTTAAATCGGAAACATCGTGACAACTAATTAGCGCCGCTCACCGCCGCCGCCAACCTCTGCCCACCGGATCCGTTCCTTCCCCGTAAACTCGAAGCAAGTGTTTCTAACCTGATTGTATAAATCATACCGCGACAGTCCAAACAAAACAGATCAAAACATCCCGCTGAAACAATGGCGACTTTATAAACAAGAGCCGACAGCAACGGAAACAAACATCAGACAAGAGACTCCTGTCTGTCTATCTATCTATCTATCTATCTATCTATCTAATCTATCTATCTATCTGTCATCTATCTATCTATCTGTCATCTATCTATCTCTGTCTGTCATCTATATTTATCTATCTATCTGTCATCTATATCTATATTAATCTGTCATCTATATCTATCATATCTATCTATCTATCTATCTATCTATCTATCTATTTGTCATCTATCTTTCTATCTCTGTCTGTCATCTATATTTATCTATCTATCTGTCATCTATATCTATATTAATCTGTCATCTATATCTATCATTCTATCTGTCTGTCTGTCTGTCTGTCTGTCGTCTGTCATCTGTATCTATCTGTCTATCTGTCTATCTATCTATCTATCTATCCATCCATCCATCCATCCATCCATCTGTCATCTATCTATCTCTGTCTGTCATCTATATTTATCTATCTGTCATCTATATCTATCATTCTATCTATCTATGTCTGTCTGTCATCTATCTATCTATCTATCTATCTATCTATCTATCTATCTATCCATCCATCCATCCATCCATCTGTCATTTATCTCATTTCTATCATCATCTATTATCTCTCATCTCTCTCTCTCTCTCTCTCTCTCTCTCTCTCTCTCTCTCTCTCTCTCTCTCTGTGTGTCTCTCTCCCTCTCTCCACCCATCCTTGCCTAGAGATTCTTGGATTCAACTCATCTTGACCTCCGGCTTCATTCAGGCCTGCAGAACTCAAACAGGCCTTTAAACACTAGGAGCGTCGTCTTTTTCCACTGCAGTAACCCAATCGCTGCTGAAATTACCTTAGCGCTGAGAGTTATTTCGGTCGTTACATAGATCGTTGTGGTTTTACGGAGGTTATGGATCAGGACATAGCAAATAAAAGGCTAAATACTCTCTGGCAGGGATATTTTGCTCCTTGCTCAGAGACAGAGGCATTTGGTCAAGTGTCGGGGCGGTGTCAGATGCCCAGACAACAATTGGTTCTTTTGGAGGCAGAGACAATGGACCGTAAAGAAAAGGGATTTTAAAGAGCATTATTAGCTCAAGCAAACAGATTTGAAGGCATAACATAAAAAGCAGATACACCAAGCAAGATAACGCCTAAATCTTTTACAGTCTGTCAAGATGTCAAACTCATAAAATATTCCTACGGTCTTTTTAGAGCAGCGTGGCAGCTTGGAAACCAAAAGTGCATTCCCATAAATGTTTTCAAAGATAGTAACTAGGTGACCGAAGTTTCTGCCGCACAAAATTCTAACTGGAGAGCCTGATTGATAATTCTGGGCTATGGAAGTGTCCCATTGGAGGATGTGAATTACGATACACCCAGAGGGGTGGGGGGGGGGAAACCAGGGTCAAGGGTGACAGTGAGTGATGTGCCTCAGAGTCGACTACACCCAGGCAGCGCTGGCCGGATTAATTCCCAATAAATCCCTTTTGAGTTTTGGAAATTTGGTTCGAGGCTCGTGATTTACATGGGGGTAACTGCTGGAAACCTGACATCAGGATCTCTTAAAAAACCAACATCAGAGCTAGCTCAAGGATGGCCAATTTCCACCGTTCCCAATGTTGATTTGAGCGCAGAAGCTCACCATGCGGAACAACCACCTTGCAAGTTTTGATCAAAAGTTGGCGCCAGAATTTCATGCCTTTGCTACGATCAGAAAGACGGCATGACCCGACTGCGTGGCACGTAACTCTGGGACGGGAACTAGAAATCTGAGATTTTCACAAGATGAAAAAATCAAACAAACATTGTAGCTGCGTGAAGATTTTCCCCCCCTTATGCAAAGTTTTTTTTTTAAAAAAAGGAAAGCATGCTAGCTTAGAATGAGCCTAAACTTCTAGCTTTTTCTTCATTTTTAAATATTTTTCTTTAGCAACTAAGATGATTAAAAGCCTGGAGATTAAAACATATGGAGAACGGTTGCAGGATTTGGGTTTGGCCAGTCAAGACAGAAAAGAAGGACTTGTGGGGACATGATAGCAGCGTTACAATATCTAAGGGGGTTGCCAGTAAGAGCGGGGGGTCCAACTTATTTTCCAAAGCAGCAGAAGATAAGAAACAATGGCTGGAAACTAACCAAAGAGAGAAGAAGCAACTTGGAAGTAAGGAGAAACTTTCTAATAGGGAGGAGAATTAACCAGGGGAACAACTTGCCTTCAGAAGTTGTGGGTGTGTCATCCCTGGAGTTTTTTTAAGAAGAGACTGGACAGGCATTTGTCTGAAATAGCCTGAAATAGCCTTGAGTAGTGGTCACCAAGCAAGGGGCCATGAAAAATTTTTGGTGGTCCGCAGAGAAATGTCCCCCCCAAAAAACAACGAATCCAGGCTGCGCAGGAACACAAGGCTTGCGTCGCTTGCATTGCGAACAACACGAGGTAGTGAGGGGAGGGGGGAAAGGGATGAAGGAGGGAACTTGCCCCGCTCACCCCACACAGCTGGCCTGGGCACCGGGCTGCTTCTTTCCGCTTCTTTCTTCTTCTGCTTTTGGCTGCACGCAAGGAAAGCAGCAAAAATCTCTCTTTCTCTCCCCCTAACTCCGCCAGAAATGAGTCTTTGGGACCCTGCAAGGCCTCCTGCTCCAAGAGGCTGCGCCAGTGCAACAAGTCTCGCAAAGACTCATTTCTGGTGGAGTTTGGGGGAGAGAAAGAAAGACTTCTGCTGCTTCTGCTGCTTTCCTTGCCCGAAGCCAAAAGTCTCTCTCACTCTCTCTCCCTGAGAACGGAGCTGGAGACGGCATCCTGCGATCCCAAATAAAGAACGATCGATCGGTAGGAAAACGGGATGGGGGATTTTCCTGCAGACCTTTTTTGGGGGGATTTTCCCACAGTCTTTGGGCCGAGGGATTTAAAATTACGAGTTTGGTGGCCCCTGAGATCCAAAAGGTTGGAGACCCCTGGCATAGAATATCTCCTGCTTGAGCAGTGGGTTGGACTAGAAGATCTCCAAGGTCCCTTCCAACTCTTCTCTGATTGATTGATATTGAAGTATAATAATCAAGCCAATATTTGCGGTTTGCTTCTGACATGATATGCTGCTGGAAATCATTTATTCGGAACTAAGCCTTGTTATTGGCCTCTGCTTATATTACTCTATACTGTCAGGAATTAGTTCTTGGGAATTAATTCCCGCTTAGTAAATTGTAGCCTTGATACGGGTTACTCTTAGTAGAAAGTTGGTTCTCTTGCTTCCGTGTCTCGCTTTTCTATTCTTGGCTGCAAAGCTATCCTTGAAAATATAGAAGAAACTGTAACCCAGGACTATCAGGCCCCATAGATAAAGGAACCCAAGAATAGGGAGTTTCCTGCCTCATAGATTATGAATCCTGCAAGCATTCTGTTCAATAAACAACTCGGTCAGGGAGGGAAACTTCCCCTGAACAAGGCTATGGGAATGCTCCATAGATAAGGTAGGCAGAGACAAGGACCTGAACAAAGAACACATTATCACATCGGTGATGAACTTTTCTCTCTGACTGGGTAAACTTTGTTTCTAACGGGGTAAAATGTGTATAATACTCTGAGTCACTCTTGCAGGGGGTGCGGCCATTCCTTACGTGCATTTTGTCTGTATGTTTTGGATATTTATTTGTTTGTCAAACATGTACAAGATAACAAGAGAAGAGCAACCAGGTTGATTGGGGACTGGAGGCTAAAACATACCATGAACTGGTTGCAGGAACTGGGCCTGGCTAGTCTAGGGGAGAGAAGGACCAGGGGAGACAGGAGAGCAGCCTTCCAATATTTGAGGGGTTGCCTCAGAGAGGAGGAAGGGGGTCAAGCTATTCTCCAAAGCACCTGAAGGCCAGACAAGGAATAATGGATGGAAACTGAACAAGGAGAGATTCAACCTGGAAATAAGGAGAAATTTACAGAAAGCACGAACAATTAATCAGTGTAATGGATCGCCTCCAGAGGTTGTGGGAGCCCCATCAATTGAGACTTTCAAGAAGAGACTGGACTGCCATCTGTCAGAAATGGTGTAGGGTCTCCTGCTTGGGCAGGGGTTTGGACTAGATGACCTACAAGGTCCCTTTCAACTCTGTTAATCTGTAATCTGCAAATAAGGTTAATAACTCTTAAAGCCTTTTTGGCAATGCTGTTACAGTGAGCTCTGGGGCTTAGATCGTTTGATATCGGTACTCCTAGGTCCTTGACAGAGTGAGGGTCATCTAGTATGAGATCGTTTCCTCCTAACTTGTATTTGGTCTTCTGATTTTTATTTTTTTTTGCCCATGTGTAGGACAGAGCATTTGTTAATTGAAATTTGGAGTTGCCAATCGCGTGACCATTCTGACACATTGACAAGGTCGCTTTGTCCGTGGTGTTAAATAATTTTATGTCATCAGCAAAGAGGACACAGCTGCTTTTAATGTTGTGACGTAGCTCATTGATGTAAAGCAGAAAGAGGGGGGGTCCTAAGACACTGCCTTGGGGATATAGTTTGGTCACCCAGTGTCATGCTCCTGTTGGAATTTGATTCCGAGGGGGTGGCCGAACAGCTGACAGGGAGTGGGAGTGTGGCTCCGGTGGCTGTGGAGGAAACTGGGGAAGGGCACAGTCCGGCTGGGCGTTCAGAGGAAGACCCAGGCCCACCCCCTCTTCATCCTAGGGCACGCAGGGAGGAATGGAGAAGGGAGCAACATGGGTTACGGGGGAGGAAAAGGCCCTGATCCCCTTCATGAGCTGCTGGGAAAACAGGATATAAAGGGTGTTTGCGCAACTGTGAGTGTTTCATTATCTTTTGGAAGTCTGCAATTCTTTATTCTGCCCTGTCTCGTTAATTGCTGCCTTGTGGTTTGTGTTGGTTTTTATTTATAATTTATGTGTACTGTGGGGTCGGACTGAATTTCTTCCCTTTTAAAACTGTTCTCGGGAGAGTTTTTTCTCCAGCCGATGATAACTGGACATTGGGGGCCGAGTTGGAGGCATTAAAGGGACTTTACCTACTTGTGTGACTTTGTTGCTTTTGTGCCACACCCCTTTGGGTCATCACACCCCATCCTTTTTCTTTGGCCATAAATAAAAGTTGATATTTTTTGCAAGCCTCCTTCTCGGAGTCTCACTCCCTTTGGCATCTCAGTGGCTCGGGGAAATGTCTGGGACCTTACAATAAGGAGGAGAAATTAAAATAGATCACTAAACTCCCCGCGATAACAATGATATGTCACATTGCCACTACATATGGAAAGGACAGGCCTTGTCTTGGCCAACAAGGGTCATTTTTCTTGTCTGGTGTTCATCAACAAACAGAAATTCAAGGCTAGCCACAAAGGAAGAACAGCATGAAAATGAGCAAAACAACTTAACACGGGAATATTCCTCATCAAGGTCCTTTAACCTTAGACGGACCCAGCCTCATTTCTTGTCTTTTATTTGTAATCTTTACAAGGCACTCCAGTGACATCAATTCTGAGTAATGAACCATTTCCCAAAATCACTACCTTGGGTTAATAGCCGGCAAGATAAATAATCAAGATAAATGTGACATCATCAGGAACCTCATCAAAAACCCAAACATAAATCCATCACCCCCACGTCCATACGTGAGCCAGGAATCCAAAGCACAGGATTACATTATCATGCGAGACACTCGTAAATTGCAGGGTAACCTCACACAAACAGAGAATCGGAACATTCAACCAGGCAGCAAAACAACTCAGAGATTCAGCTCAGAAATGCTGACAACCCATTCTGTCCCCTTCCTCTCTCTCAGATTTGATGCAACCTTGCAATGGCAGAATTGAAGGGATGGAGAATTACAGATGAACGGAGCTGAAAGGGACCTTGGAGGTCATGTAGTCCAACCCCCTGCTCAAGCAAGAGATCTTATGTCATTTGAGACAAATCGTTGTCCAATCTCTTCTTTAAAAATCTCCAGCGTTGGAGCATTTACAACTTCTGGTGGCAAGCAGTTTCACAGGTTAATTGTTCTCCCTGTCAGGAAATTTCTCCTTTAGTTCTAGGTTGCTTCTCTCCTTGATTAGTTTCCAATCCGTTGCTTTTTGTCCTGCCTTCAGGTGCTTTGGAGAATAACTTGACTCTCTTCTTTGGGCCAGCCCCTCAAATATTGGAAGACTGCTATCAGTCCTTCTTTTCATTAAATGAGACGCCCCCAATTCCTGCAACTGTTCGTCAATTAACAACCGTTATTTAGCAGATTTCATATGTTTTAATTTCTAGTCCTTTAATTGTCTTTGTTGCTCTTCTCTGCACTCTTGCCAGAATCTCAACGTCTTTTTTGTATTGTGGTGAACATCTTGAACCCAACTTAAAGTACCTTCATTAGATGGCTATTTATCTCCTCTTCAAGCCCATCCAGTGAAGGGAACCTTCTCAACTCCCCTAAACTTAAAAGGATGACAGGTGGCACGTAGAGACATTTGTGTGGGCACACGAGCCCCAGGCAAACTTACCTCACTGCGCACGCGCACGCCCCCCAACTGATTTTCAGGCCTGTTTCGCCCTACCAGAGGCTTGAGGGAAGCTTCTGCGGGCTGAAAAATAGGCCCATTTTGCCACTTCCTATATTGCTGGAAATACCAGAAGGGATGAAACGGGCCCATTTTTCATCCTGAAAAGCCTGCAGAGGCTTCCCTCAAGCCTCTGGCAGGCCCCCAAAAGGCCTGAAAATCAGCTGGGAGGTGAAGTGCAAGTAAGGGGGTGGCAGCCGGGGGAAATTACACGCGCATGTTCAGGGGGCATGGGGGGATTACGTGCATTGCCTTCTGGGTGCTGGCATGCGAGGATGAGCGTGCAAGCACATGCACAATTTTTGGCACAGGAGCCCAAAAAGGTTAGCCACCACTGCTTTGAGAGGCAGGGGTGGGATTCTACCAGTTTGGACCAGTTCTATAGAACCGGTTGTTACAATTCTGCACAGTTTGGCAAACCAGCAAATCGCACCACTAGCTGGCTCCTCCCCTCCCCCACCCACCCCGCCCAGGAGGCTTTCTTGAGGCCCAGTCAGGGGTGGTATTCAGGGGGTCGGGGAAGAGAGAAGTGGCCTGAAAGCAGAGCTGAACCTTCCTTAGGATTGAAACTTCTATTTTTCAGTGCAGACTCAGGCAGCAGATTGCAGAAAGGTAGATCTCTGAGTGAATCTGTGATTCTGCAAGCAGCTCAATCTGTCTACCTGTCTTGACTGATTTTGGAGAAAAGTTGCTCTTTTTTTAAAATAAAAAAATCAATCTTCACATATATATTTACAATATTTACATACAAGCCACACCCAGCAGTCACACGACCAAGCTACACCCACAAATTAGGCCACACCCACAGAACTGGTTAAGAAATTTGAATACCAACATTGGGCTCTTGAGAAATGCAGATTGGACATCTTCTTCCTGGCCTGTTTTTCAATCAATAGACACCACCACCCCCCGACAAGCTCTGCCACGCCTAGATTCAACTTCAACTTATTTGCTTCCTTCTTTTCTATTACTGACCTTCATTTAGAACTTGGAGAGATTTTATAGCATCAGAGAGAAAGGAGCAGCAGAATTCAGCCTCAGGAGAATACAGGTAGACCCTACAGTCTCAAGCCATACAGGTGTGTGAGAGTGACCAAGATTAAACCATTAAGGTTGAATCAATCAATCAGAACAGAGCTGGAAGGGACCTTGGAGGTCTTCTAGTCCAACCCCCCCCTGCTCAAACAAGTCTTTTCTTAAAAACCGCCAGGGACGAAGCGCCCCCAACTTCTGAAGGCAAGCCGTTCCACTGGTTAATCGTCCTGACCATTAGGAAGTTTCTCCTTAATTGTCCCAGAGGTGCTTATTTTTTTTCTTCCAAGAGGCAAGTGGACTTGTTTTTTTCTTTGAAGATGTTTTGCTTCTTATCCAAGAAGTTTTTCCAGCTCTGAAGCTTCTTGGATGAGAAGCGAAACATCTTCAAAGAAAAACCAGAAAGTCCAGTTGCCTCTTGAAAAAAGCACCTTTGGGGCAACCCTGGCCTGGATGATGGAGAAGCTCCATAGACATTTCTCCTTAATTCCAGGTTGCTTCTCTCCTTGATTCGTTTCCATCTATTGTTTCTTGCCTTCTGGTGCTTTGGAGAATAGCTTGACTCCCTTCTTCTTTGTGGCAGCTCCTCAAATACTGGAATGCTGCTATCATGTCACCCCTAGTCCTTTCTTTTTTCCAGACTGGCCATTACCTGCAACAGGTTCAAGAGTCTTCAAAGTTTAAGACTTGTGGACTTCAACGCCCAGAATTCCTGAGCTAGCATGACTGGAGGGGGAATTCTGGGAGTTGAAGTCCTCAAGTCTTCAAGCTGTCAAGTTTGAAGATCCCTGGTCTAGCATGGGGTCCTCAATGTCAGCCATTTTAAGACTTGTGGACTTCAACGCCCAGAATTCCTGAGCTAGCATGACTGGAGGAGGAATTCTGGGAGTTGAAGTCCTCAAGTCTTCAAGCTGTCAAGTTTGAAGATCCCTGGTCTAGCATGGGGTCCTCAACGTCAGCCATTTTAAGACTTGTGGACTTCAATGACCCCTGCTCCAGGCCTTTGATCATCTTAGTTGCTCTTCTCTGCACTTTTTCCTAAGTCTCTACATCTTTTTTAAAAAATGGTGAGCAAAACCGGATGTGGCCTGAGTAAGATTTTATAAAGCGGTACTAATACTTCACATGATTTTGATTCTGTGCTTACACAACCAAGGATTGTATTTTGTTGGCTGCCACCACACATTTAAATGCCTATGGAGATTCACAATCATACAGGTCATGGTTGTCCCAAAGGTACTTTTTTTCCAAGAAGCAGCTGGATTTTCTGGTTTTTCTTGGAAGACGTTTCGCTTCTCATCCAAGAAGCTTCTTCAGCTCTGACCGGATAGTGGGGAAGAATTTATATTCCTTGAAGAATGCTGGTCATTTGCATCCTAAAAAGATGCCAATGACCAGCATTCTTCAAGGAATATAAATATAAGTGACCATCGTTGAGGCCACTTGGAGGTTCTTCTGTGTCCTCAGGATCACCTGAGGGGTGCAAATGGATGGGGAGACGTCTTGGGACTGATGAAAGGATTGTGTTGTAGACTGAAGAGAGATGATGGCGTATCCCTCCCCCTCTGCTGAAGGCCGTTCAATTTGGACCTAAATGGCGCCTTTAAAACCATCCAAAATGTGCACTTTGCTGGACTTCAAAAAACAACAACAAGAAAGTCCAGTCGCCTCTTAAAAAAGCACTTTCGGAGACTTTGATGTTAGCTCTTCAAGAAGATCCAGTAAAAGCATAACTAAAACACAGCGCAAATAGTTCTGGCCAGGTTTCTTGCAAAACTGCCAAGACATTGCTAAGTGATTTAATTTTAATTAAGTCAGGATTCCAGATTTACAATACGGGCTGAATTTATCCTCAGGGCTTCTAAAATTTGATGCCTTTTTTTATTTTTTTGGTCCGGGGGTGGGGCACGCCATTTGATAAGCTAACGGCTGACTTTTCCAACAATTTCAAAATCCAGATAATCCAGTTCCGACTTTATATTCGCCTGGCAGGAAAACTAACCAGATCGTATTAATACAATTCCAGACTGATTGGAATTCATCAGCCTGTGCTGGCTGGAAGCTATGAATATTTATCCCAGGCAAAACAGGTGTGAAAGCTGGCAGATTTGGGGTGAGGTGGGGGAGGAACGGGAGGACCAAATTTCTCTCCCTCCCTCTCTCTCTCTTTTTCTCTCTGCATAAGTGAACCAAGTTTAGCTCTAATAGAATAAGGGAATAAGAGAGTTAAGGTGTCCCTGATGCTTTCTGGGCTTGGTTTTCTTGCAGATGGTTCATTAGCGAAACTAGATAACACCATCAGTGCTAATCAGGGGGTAGTTTTACTAGCACTAATGAGGTAACCTAGTTTGAGTAATGAAACATCTGCAAGAAAACAACCAAGTTCTGAGAGCACCAAGGACCCTACAGTTGTTGTCCTCCTCCTCCTCCTCCTCCTCCCCCCCCTCTCTTCTAGCACTGATGATGTTTCCTAGCTGGGTCATGAAACGTCTGCAACAAAACATGCAAGCTCAGAGAGCACCAAGGATCTTTCATTCCAACCCCTGAGCTACAAATATTCTTCTTTATTAATAACAGAGGTGGAAGGGACTTTGGTGGTCTTTTAGTAGCCCATCTAGGGGTATTAGGGTGGCTCGGTGGCTAAGAGGCTGAGCTGGTTGATCAGAAAGGTCAGCAGTTTGGTGGTTCGAATCCCCAGCGCTGCGTAACAGAGGGAGCTCCCGTTCCTTGTCCCGGCTTCTGCCAATCTAGCAGTTGGAAAGCACATAAAAAATGCAAGTAGGAAAATAGGGGCCATCTTTGGTGGGAAGGGAAGAGCGTTCCGTGCGCCTTCAAAGGCGATTAGTCATGCCAGCAGCCACATGACCACGGAGACGTCTTCGGACAGCGCTGGCTCTTCTTCGGCTTTGTAATGAAGATGAGCACTGGCGCCCCCTAGAGCTGGAAATGACTAGCACGTATGTGCGAGGGGAACCCCCCCCCTCTCTCTCATCCATCTCTCTCATCTATTTATCATCCATATCTATCTATCTATCTATCTATCTATCTATCTATCTATCTATCTATCTTTCATATGTCTCTCTCTCTCATCTATTTATCATATCTGTCTATCTATCTATCTATCTATCCATCCATCTATCTATCATCCATCTCTCTCATCTATCCATCCATCCTTCATCTCTATCTGTTTCATCTATTTATATCCATGTCTGTCCATATCTATCTATCTATCTATCTATCTATCTATCTATCTATCTATCTATCTATCATTCATATGTCTGTCTCTCTCTATCATATCTATCTATCTATCTATCTATCTATCTATCTATCTATCTATCTATCCATCCATCTATCTATCATCCATCTCTCTCATCTATCCATCCATCCTTCATCTCTATCTGTTTCATCTATTTATATCCATGTCTGTCCATATCTATCTATCTATGTATCTATGTATCTATGTATCTATCTATCTATCATCCATCCATCCATCCATCCATCCATCCATCCATCTATCTATCTATCTATCTATCTATCTATCTATCTATCTATCTATCTATCTATCTATCTATCTATCTATCTATCTTTCATATGTCTCTCTCCCTCATCTATTTATCATATCTATCTATCTATCTATCTATCTATCTATCTATCTATCTATCTATCTATCCATCCATCCATCCATCCATCCATCCATCCATCCATCCTTCTCATCTCTGTTTCATCTATTTATATCCATGTCTGTCCATATCTATCTATTTATCCATCCATCCACCCATCCATCCATCCACCCACCCACCCATCCATCTTATCTATAAATAATGTATTGATCGGCAATCTTACTGAAAGATAATTCTGGGCAGCTTACAATATTAAAAAGATAAGATATTATAAAACAGAATATGAACTAAATCATAGAAAAAAAGATAAATGTTAAACAAGGGGAATCCACCATTGATTCGTGCCTAAAAATAAAAGGAAAGTATTTTCTTTGGCTTGAATTCAAACCAAATTCAAGGTGTGGGGGGGGGAAACCTTTACCTGTACCTTAGTAGTCCACCCCCTACCATGTCAGACAAATGACCATCCAATCTCTTCTTAAAAACCTCCAGTGATGGAGCACCCACAATTTCTGGTGGCAAGCAGTTCCACTGGTTAATTGTCCTCACTGTTAGCAAGTTTCTCCTTAATTCCAGGTTGCTTCTCTCCTTGATGAGTTTCCTTCCGTTGTTTCTTGTCCAGCCTTCAGGGGCTTTGCAGAATAGCTTGACCCCCTTTTCTTTGTGGCAGCCCCTCAAAGATTGGACGATGCTATCATGTCACCCCCTACTCCTTCTTTACATTAAGTGCATCCCCCACGTTTCCTGTGGTGCCGGTAGAAACTCACTGGGGAGGCCAACGCACCACGCCCGCCTCTCTCATCGCAGCCGAAACGAACCGAAAACACCTCAGCCAAACCGAAAAGGCAGGAATTTGGATCCGCTGCTACTCCATCGTTCTCTTTCGACAGGCGGCATGTGTAGGATTGGCACCGTGTTCGGTGCGTGATGGGCTTTGGAGCACAATAACCCCTTCCCCAAATCCTCTTTTCCATCTGTCAACCACCTAGGGAGCTGCACGGCGCCAGGTGGGGAAAAAAATGCAGAAGGGCACGACAACAGGAAGGGGGGATATGCAGCTCAGTGGCAGCCGTGACAGCTGCCAATCTTCCTCAATGGCCTTTGGATGGAGGAGAGGAACTCGGCTAGGGAACAGGATGATTCACGCGATCAACGGCCTCTTAGTTATTTTTATGGATTGATAGTCTGAATTGTGTTTCTCCAGATTGGCAACTTGGAAGACTTGCAGACTTCGACTCCCAGAAGATGGCTGAGGAATTCTGGGCGTTGAAGGCCAGAGATGATGGCGGAAGAATTCTGGGGGAGGAAGGACACAGATGATGGCTGCGGAATCCTGGGAGTTGAAGTCCATAGATGATGGTTGTGGAATTCTGGGAGTTGAAGTCCGCAGGTGATGGCTGTGGAATTCTGGGGAGGAAGTCCATAGATAATGGATGTGGAATTCTGGGAGTTGAAATCCACACATGATGGCTGAGGAGTTTGGTAGGTTGGGCACAGTAGCTGAGGAATTCTGGGAGTTCAAGGCATGTTGGCTAGGGAGTTCTGGGAATTAAAAGCATGCAGGCATGCTGGCTAGAAAAATCTTCGTTTACACACCATCAAGTTGCCAAGGTTGAGAAACACTGGTCAAGGACTCTGCTGGTCACAGCATCTCCTCCTCCTGTTTTCCTCTGTAACAACAGCCCTGTGAGGTGGGCCAGGCTGAGAGAATGTCAACTGCCTAAGGGTGGGCTCAAACCTGGGTCTCTTCATTCCTAGTCCCAACCGTCTCCACTGGACCACCCCAGAAATGCTAGGGTGGGGAACAATGGTCCTTTTATGACTTGTGGATTTCAACTCCCAGAATTCCTCTGGCTGGCTGAGGAATTCTGGGAGTTGAAGTCCACAAGTCATGAAAAGCCCATAGTTCCCCACTCCTGGCTGAGGAATTCTGGGAGTTGAAGTCCACAAGTCATGAAAAGCCCATAGTTCCCATTCCTGGCTGAGGAATTCTGGGAGTTGAAGTCCACAAGTCATGAAAGGCCCATAGTTCCCCACTCCTGGCTGAGGAATTGTGGGAGTTGAAGTCCACAAGTCATGAAAAGCCCATAGTTCCCCACTCCTGGATGAGGAATTCTGGGAGTTGAAGTCCTTAAGTCATGAAAGGCCCATAGTTCCCCACTCCTGGCTGAGGAATTCTGGGAGTTGAAGTCCACAAGTCATGAAAGGCCCATAGTTCCCCACTCCTGGCTGAGGAATTCTGGGAGTTGAAGTCCACAAGTCATGAAATGCCCATAGTTCCCCACTCCTGGCTCAGGAATTCTGGGAGTTGAAGTCCACAAGTCATGAAAAGCCCATAGTTCCCCACTCCTGGATGAGGAATTCTGGGAGTTGAAGTCCAAAAGTCATGAAAGGCCCATAGTTCCCCACTCCTGACTGAGGAATTCTGGGAGTTGAAGTCCACAAGTCATGAAAGGCCCATAGTTCCCCACTCCTGGCTCAGGAATTCTGGGAGTTGAAGTCCACAAGTCATGAAATGCCCATAGTTCCCCACTCCTGGCTCAGGAATTCTGGGAGTTGAAGTCCACAAGTCATGAAAAGCCCATAGTTCCCCACTCCTGGATGAGGAATTCTGGGAGTTGAAGTCCAAAAGTCACAAAGGGACTATCGTTCCTCCTCTCTTCCATAGAGGGAGAGAAAGACTGGCCTAAAGTCCTCCAGGGATGTGTGTGTGCCAATTCTGACTTTTATTTAAAAAACTACAGAAATAATCATGTCTTGCCATGTCGTTCCTCCCCTCATTTGTAAAGTTTGTTTATCTGATCCTTGTTTGGTCGCTGATCTTTCCTCTGTCCTCTTTATTCAACACTTGTCTAAATCTGTGGTCGCTAAGAGAGACCCAATGACACATAATTAATCAACCAAGAAAACAGGAAGGGCATAATTGTTATAGCACAAGTAAGTGGCAACACCTGTTCAATCCTGACCAATCTCCTTCAAACAAAAATAATACAGCTAATCCTCACTTTACAATCACAAATTTGAGCCCCAATATTTTTTCGCCCCCAAAGCATCTCCTTTCTTTGGTTTTGGTGGAAATTACCATTTTCACACACCGTATTTCAAGTCAGTGGCAAGCAAACGTTTTTAGTTGCTTGGAAAGCATGATTTCTCGCTAGCATGATTTCAAAGAGGAAGAGCCATAAATAGAACACATAATTCCTCCTTTTTCTTTCTTCTTCTCTTCCCAGATCTGCCTCTGTCACTTGGACTAATTCGAGGCTTTTCATGCAAACGCCTTTTCTCCTACTCACAACTCAAGGACCAAACTCTTCATTTTTTCTTTTTACTTTTTGGAACCCGTTCCTGACTGTATCTACGCAGAGATGCTAAAAGCGTCACACCGGGATAACAACGTGAATTTTAAAGGAGGGGGTTGGCTCACTGCCGACATTCCTTAGTGTGATTCCAAAAAAAGAACACTGCGAGAAAACCAGCATTGTCTATGAAAATGGTCAGAAGAAAAAAAAAATCCTAAAAAATAAGGTTTCTCTTTCTTCCTTGCCAGCAACACAAAAAGGAACAAAGTAGAAGGTGAGAGATCCAGAAAATGATACACAGACTTACAGAGGCATGCTTTAATTTCCCAAGATTGTAAATCCTAGATGAAAATGGATGCGGAGATCGTAGAAATGCTATAGGGATTCCTGCCTAAGCAAGGGGTTGGACTAGAAGACCTCCAAGGTCCCTTCCAACTCTGTTATTCGATTTCTATTTGTCTAGAAAGGAGAGCTGTGTGAAGCTACACTGGGGAACTATCAGAAGGATAACAGATAATCAGAGTTGGAAGGGATCTTGTAGATCATCTAGTCCAACCCCTCGCCCAAGTGGGAGACCCTACACCATTTCTGACAGATGGCAGTCCCGTCTCTTCTTGAAAGTCTCAAGTGATGGCGCTCCCACAACTTCTGAAGGCAACTTCTGTTCCATTGGTTGATTGTTCTCATTGTCAGAAAGTTTCTCCTTATTTCTAGGTTAAATCTCTCCTTGTTCAGTTTCCATCCATTATTCTTTGTCTGCCCTTCGGGTGCTTTAGAAAATAGCTTGACCCCCTTCCTTCTCCCTGTGGCAGCCCCTCAAATATTGGAAGATGCTCTCCTGTCTCCCCTGGTCCTTCTCTTCCCTAGACTAGCCAGGCCCAGTTCCTGCAACTGTTCTTCATATGTTTTAGTCTCCAGTCCCCTAATCATCCCGGTTGCTCTTCTCTGTACTTGTTCTAGAGTCTCAACATCTTTTTTATAATGGGGTGAACAGAACTGGATGCAGTACTCTAGCTGTGTGGTCTTACTAGGGCTTTATAGAGTGGTATTAGTACCTCCCTTGATCTTGATTGTATCCCTCTGTTAATGCAATTTAGGATTGCATTAGCTTTTTTGGCCGCTGCTACACACTGCTGGCTCCTATTTATCTGGTTGTCCACTAAAACTCCAAGATCCCTCTCACAGTTCCTGCTATTGAGCCTGGTTTCACCCCAGTCTATATGTGTCCTTTGGGTTTTTCTTGCCTAAGTGTAGGACTTTACTTTTCTCTACATTGAATTTCATTTTGTTAGATAGGGCCTAGTATTCTAGTCTGTCAAGATCCATCTGGATCTTGAGGCTATCTTAGAAGCTTGCCAGCGCTTTTCCGGACTAGCACTTTTATCGGAAGACTTTATCGTGATCATAAATTTATTCTTCACACATTATAATTGGATTCCAATAACGTATTTCTCATACCAAAGGATCTTCACGGACTTGAACGCTGGGTCCTATCTAACAAAATGAAATTCAGTTGTGAAAAAAAAATAAGGTTCTATATTTAGGCAAGAAAAACCAAATGCACAGGTATAATGTAGGTGATACCGGGCTCAAAAGTGGTAATTTGTGAGAAGGATCTTAGAGTCCTAGCTGACAATCACTTATACATGAGCCTCTTGCCAAAAAAGCCAACATAATCCTAGGTTGTACAAACAGAGGGATAGAAATTATCATGACCATGTGAAGTGTTAATACCGCTTTATAACTGTGATCTTGGTAAGATCGGATGGAAATACTGCATCCAATTTTGGTCGCCGGGACCTAAGAGACTCTAGAAAGATTGTGCATTTCTGCAGATTCTAGTTTGTTTTTAATTACCTCTTTTTCTACAGGTGCTTCCTCATTTTCCTGTGTTCTGGGTATACAGTTCTTGCTGCCGTCAAGACATGTAATCTCTCTATATAAAAGCAAAATCCCACTCACGCATCATCACAAAATCTCCAGGACCATAAAGCCTACAAGCTTGAAATTGGGCACCTATGTTCCTCTTGGCTTCTAGGGGCTCACTAAGAAAGGATTTTTCCAAATGACCACCAGAGCATTAGTATTTCCTATATTATTATTAACACACTCTGATGCTAAGGAGTTCTACTCCCCCTCCCCACCTGAAAAGAAATCTCTCCCAAATGCAAAACACAAGCAGAGGAGTTTCAGTTTCATAGCACCAAGCAGCTTTAGTACAAAACATTTGAGCTAAGCCATGCCCAGGCTCCTTGCTGTCTCTTTCTTGCTCACACAGCAAATACTGTTTCAGTTTCCAAACAGCCCTCAGCTCTCTCATACACTGAAAAAACTAAGCCCGACCACTTAGTTTTGTAGTGAAGCACAGGTATCAAGCTAGTCAATATATATAAAAGCCAAGTACCACTCACACATCATCAGAAAATCTCCAGAACCGTAAAGCCTACAAACTTGACATTTGCCACATATGTTCCTCTTGGCTTCTAGGAGCTCACTAAGAAAGGATTTTTTGAAATGACCATCAGAGCATTTAGAGTATTTTCTATATTATTATTATTAACACACTCTGATGCTAAGGAGTTCTACTCCCCCTCCCCACCCGAAAAAAAGAAATATCTTCCAAATGCAAAACACAAGCAGAGGAGAGGCGTTTCAGTTTTAGTTTCACAGCTGCTGCAAGCAGCTTTAGTACGGAACAGTTGAGCTTTAGTACAGAGCAGTTGAGCTAAACCATGCCCAGGCTCCTTGCTGTCTCCTTCTTGCTCACACAGCAAATACTGTTTCAGGTTCCAAACAGCCCTCCACGCTCTCACAGACTGACAGGACGCTAGCCAGGAATGAATACCGATGGATGCTTGTAGGCAGAGGCAGAATTCCCCCCCAATATTTTCTTCCCCCAAAACTAAGCCCAACCAAATAGTTTTGGTGCGAAGCACGGGTATCGGGGGGAAATATTTACATCTTTACTTGGTCTCTTCCTAGTGGAATTGGTGGATCTACCTGGAAGTAAAACTCTGTGTATATCTATAGGCTGTGTCTATTCTTTTAGAAAGAAGTGCTGTAGCTGAGATATGATTTGAGACATGATAAATTGACTGATTTAGATAATTTTTTGACAGGTACTGATGAAAAGGTGATTAAAAAACTGTATGGATATTTATCAGAAATTAAACTAGAAGAAGAACAAGTTAAAGAAACTATGATTGCTTGGGGGAAGAATTTTGGATATGGGATTGATTTAGAGAAATGGTAAAAATTGGGGTCTCAAAATTATAAAATGACAATGTCAACAGCATATAAAGAAAATTTGTATAAGATGTTTTACAGGTGGCATTTTCCCCGGACAAGAATAGCCAGAATGTTCAAGAATAAATCCAAAAAATGTTGGAAATGTCATCAGACACCTGGCTCATATTACCATATGTGGTGGACTTGTGCGGATGCTAAAAAATACTGGACTAAAATCCACACGTGGTTGGAAAAAATGACAAAAAAGCATATAGACTTGAAACCAGAGATATTTTTATTGGGAATTTTATCTGAAATATATAGTAAAGTCTTGAAATACCCGATTGTAAATGTATTAACAGCGGCTAGGATTGTATTTGCTAAAAACTGGAAAAATGAGAAAATACCATCCCAGGAGGAAATCATTAAGAAAATATTGGAATGTGCTGAAATGAGTAGATTGACATTTGAAATTAGAGAACAAGAGGATAAACAATTTTATAATATTTGGGATCTTTTCTATCAATGGCTAGACAATAAAGTACAGTAATGAATTATGTAGACTTTTAGAAAATAATAAATATACAAAGATGTACTTCTTTCTTATTATATCTAAAAAATGATTTTAGGATAGATTTGGGATGATAATATGAACTGTTATAAGATCTAAGTAAATTATGGTTATCTTGTAAAACATGAATAAAAGTATAGTCAAATGATTAATGATTGGTTAATAATGATACTAAGGTATTTAATTTTTGATTGGCAATATGAGATTATATGTAATGTAATTGTAATTGAAGATTATGAAATGGAAGCACAAAACAATTTGTAAACCAACCGGCACACTGTATGTACACCTATGGAAGATAGCTTGATGTTTTTATGTTTTGTTTATGTTCGTTTTTAAAAACCAAAACTTTTATAAAAGAAAAGAAATGGGACATTACTTATGTCATTTTTTTCATAGTAAAGTTTAAAAGATTTTCTTTTAAAGAGTTGCAACTTTTAGCATTAAAAATGACTTGAAATTTCAAATAAATAAATAATAAAATAAATAAATAAATAAATATATTCCCTGTATCGTATTTTTTCTGGTACTATGCCTAACATAAAATATTTCTGGCTTACGGTCTTGTCTTTTTATTTCTTGAGCGAGTTGTTAATATTCGTGTCTGGCAGCAGTCCTGATTTCTCAGCAATTTTTTTATTTTTTTTGGTTTGTATCTTTGCACGCAGGGATGACAGCATACAGATAGTAAGTCCTTGACTTACAACGATTCACTTTGCGACCATTCAAAGTTACGACGGCACTGAATAAATGACCATTTTTCACACTTACGATCATCGCTGCATCCCCGTGATCCAAATTCAGGATGCTCGGCAACTGGCTCAATGGCGGTTGAGGATTACCTGTAGCTGGGACATCAGTTTCACGTCCTTTGTCAGGATTCCAGCAATCGCCCCAATTATATCATGATTCTCAAGCCAAACTTCAAAAAGCTTCAAAGGATTCATTAGAGGTGACATCCTGGCCCTGCCCTGTTATGAAGCCAACCCTGACCTATGTCATTTCCAGTTCCCTATCACTCTGTTTTCCCCCTCCCTCCTGGGTGTGTCATAAATCAGATTCTCCAATTGAGCACGTTCACAGGCTGGGTGTCAACAATCATATTATCCAATTAAGGATTTTTCCAGGCAGAAGCTCTGGTATTTTAGTTACAATCTTTTAAAGAGAAGAGTTGGAATGTACTTTCACTTCCAACTGCTGCACTTCTCTTCCAGATTTCTTTTCTTCCCTCCCCCACCCTTTTTAATGGCAACTACTAAAACAGGTGTAGGAATGTTTTATGAGCTGACAAACATATTGAAATATTGAATAACCAAACAATGAAGGATTATAAGTTGAACAAGCAAAGAATGGAAGATTTTAATTTGACATAAATGTTTGTATTATTATTAGAATTATATAAGCTTGCTCAGTGTAATAAATATGAAGATCTGGCACTTAAGAATGGGGGGGATTGGCATAAAAATAACATTGTCAGGATTCCAGCAATCGCCCTAATGAAATCATGATTCTCGAGCCAAACTTCAAAAAGCTTCAAATGATTTGTTAGAGGCAACATACTGGTTCTGCCCTGTGTAAAGCCAGTTCTGGCCTATGTCATTTCCAGGCCCCTGGGACCCTGTTTCCCCGCTCCCCCCCCTGGGTGTGTCACAAATCAGATTCTCCAACTGAGCGCCTTCACGGGTTGGGTATCATCAATCACATTCTCCAATTAAGCATTTTCCCGGGGCAAAAGCTCTGGTATTTTAGTTACAATCTTTTAAAGAGAAGAGTTGGAATGTACAGTACTTTCACTTCCAAACTGCTGCACTGCTCTTCCAGATGTCCTCCCCCCCCCCCCTTTTTAATGGCAACTACTAAAACAGGCATAGGAATGTTCTATAAGTTTACTTCGTTCTTAAACACTGCACGCTTTTTAAAACATGCTTTGTCATTTTATTCTGTTCGCTCTTTAGAAAGACATGGGTGGCTTCTTTCTCGCGGCTTTATTTTTATTTTTTTTAAAAATTGCATCCAATTAACGAGACCAAAAATACATCTATCACCCTGGAAGCCTTTAGAGGAAATTTCCTGGTGGTGTTGCATCCAAGGAAATCACATTTATGACAGCCTAAAGGCAGCTTCTTCCGCATCACGGCTGGCAGAGGCTTCCGAGAACTCAGCTCATACCAGATTTTTATCTCTTTATTCCGATGTAGCCACCCAGCTATGATGGATTTTGTGCCAGATGTGGCTTCCAGCAAGCAAAAAATTATGAAAAATGGGGATATTTTCAACATGGGGTTATTTTTTGTTTTTTGGGAGTGGAATCAAAGCAGAAAAAAACAACAACAATAGGCCTTTACCTGAACTGTAAATCAGGACTTTGAAAAGGAATGGGCTCAAGGCCAGCCAAGCTGAATGCCACGGAATCCTAGACTCGGGGGTGGGGCACAACAGAGGTCATCTACTCCCGCCTGCTGCTCAAAACAGGCAGTGCTCAACTTACGACGGGTCATTTGGTGACCGTTTGAGGTTATAGCAGCACTGAAAAATGTGACTTTTCACAGTTACAATCCCTGGGATCATGTGATCAAAATTCACGCTACTTGGTAGCTGGTTCACACTTATGACCATTGTTGTGTCTCAAGGTCATGCGATTCCCCCTTTGAGACCTTCTGACAAGCAAAGTCCAGCGGGAAAGCTGGATCCACTTAACAACCAGGTTACTAACTTATCGGCTGAGGTGACTCACTCAACAACAGTGGCAAGAAAGGTCGTAAAACAGGCTGAACTAACAAATGTTTCACTTAATCAGAGAAATGTTGGGCTCAATCGTGGTCGTACGTTGAGGGCTACCTAGACATGTAGTCCTCAACTTAAAAACAGTTCATTTAGTGACTATCCAAAGTTACAGCAGCACTGAAAAAAAGTGACTTATGACCGTTTTTCACACTTATGACCATTTCAGGATTGCCTAGAGCCATGATGGTAAACCTATGGCATGCCACAGGTGGCACGCAGAGCCATTTGTGCTGGCACGCGAGCTGCAGGCAAACGTACCTCACAGCTGATTTTTGGCAGGTTTGAGGCCTTTTTCAGCCTCCCAAAGGCTTGAGGAAAGTTTCTGCAGGCTTCGCAGGCTGAAAACTAGCGCTGTTTCATCACTTTCTGTTTTTCTGAAAATACCGGAAGTGACGCAATGGGGCTAGTTTTCAGCCTGCAAAGCCTGCAGAAGCCTTCCTCAAGTCTTTGGGAGGCTGAAAACGGCCTCAAACCTGCCAAAAATCAGCTGTGAGGTACAGTGCAGGTAAGGGGGGTGGCGGAGTGGGGGTGAGGATTGCACACACATGTGTAGAGGGCATGGGGAGCACATTGCCTTCTGTGTGCTGGCACGCGAGCACGTTTTGGCACAGGAGCCTAAAAAGGTTAGCTACCACTGCCCTAGGGTCACATAAGCAACGTTCAGATACTTGGCCACTGACTCGTACTTATGACAGGTGTCCCAGTGTCCCCTTTTGCGACCTTCTGAAGAGCAGCCAGGGGCAGCCAAATCCAATTAACGACTGGGCGACTAACAACAATCGCAGTGAATTCACTTAACAACTCTGGAAAGAATGGTCGGAAAGTGGGACAAAACTCACTTAACAACTGTCTCGGTTAGCAACTGGCTTTTTGGGCTCAACGGTGGTCATAAGTCGAGGACTAGCTACATTAAAGAACTCCTGACAGTCTGTAAGAGATTTGGGTATTATTTTGCTCGATATGTCTGGTTTTTAATGTTATGCTTTTGACTCGGTTTGTCGGAGTTAATAACAAAGCTTAAACATCTCTTTATTTCCTGGAGTGCTGCTTGTATTGGGATCCGAAAGGATCAATTGTCTGGGCGCTTGACCCCGGCCTCGACACTTGGCAAAACAGCAGGTGACGCAAACCAAGGAGCAATTGGGAAAAAAAAACCCCAAACAAACTGGATCACTTCTGAAGAGAATATTGAGAATATTTAGGGGGGGAGAGGATAACGCTGTTGAGACAGCGACAAGTTTTGATCTGTAGATAAAAGCAGACTAAGTATTACTTTATAGGTAACTCAAGGTGATAAACGTATCTAATCCTGCTAGTTTTTTCCTCACAACACCAATTCTGCGAAGTGGAATTTGGTGAGAATGGGCCAAAAGTCCCCCATCTTAGACGTTTGTGCCTAAGGCAGGACTAGAACTCACAGTCACCTGGGGATTGGCCCAAAGTCACCTAGTCATCCTTTGCGCCGAAGGGGAACTAGAGTTCCTCATCTTCTGCTGATTTGGCCAAAGCCACCCAGCCATCTTTTGTGCATAAGGAAGAACTAGAATTTCCCCATCACCTGGTGATTGGCCCATAGCCACCTAGTCATCTTTTGTGCCGAAGGTAGAACTAGAATTCATAATCTCCTGGTGATTGGCTCAAAGCCACCCAGCCAGCTTTCATGCCTAAAGCGGAACTAGAACTCACTGTCTCCTGGTGATTGGCCCAAAGCCCCCCAGCCGGCTTTCGTGCCTAAGGTGGAACTAGAACTCACAATCACCTGGTGATTGGCCCATAGCCACCTAGTCATCTTTTGTGCCAAAGGTAGAACTAGAATTCATAATCTCCTGGTGATTGGCTCAAAGTCACCTAACCAGCTTTCATGCCTAGAGCGGAGCCAGAACTCACTGTCTCCTGGTGATTGGCCCAAAGCCCCCAGGCCGGCTTTCGTGCCTAAGGTGGAACTAGAACTCACAATCACCTGGTGATTGGCTCATAGCCACCTAGTCATCTTTTGTGCCGAAGGTAGAACTAGAATTCATAATCTCCTGGTGATTGGCTCAAAGCCACCCAGCCAGCTTTCATGACTAAAGCGGAACTAGAACTCACTGTCTCCTGGTGATTGGCCCAAAGCCCCCCCCAGCCATCTTTTGTGCCTAAGGCAGAACTAGAATTCACCGTCTCCTGATTTCAAGGCTAAGAATGGGAGACTGGCAAAATAGGCTGATCAACTCAGGCGAAATGAATTCTGAGCCAGTCTTAAAAGTTTAAGATTCTAGTCCTTAAGAGACTTTTGAGGAAAGAGAGAACCGGCTCTCCTGTAGGGTTTGTTCCCACCTCTGTTTGAAGAGCTTCCAGTGCCAGGCCACGTCACCCTTGATAAGGCTGACTTGTAGCACAGGTCGAAGAGCCCTCTCTCCCAAAATGCTTTGGCAGACCCTTGGCCAAGCAGCGGGTGGACTAGAGGACCTCTGAGGGTGCCTCCAATGATATCATTCTAACTTGGGTCTGCCTGCAAATCCCAGGTACTGGAGCAAGGCAAAAATAACATAAAATAATAAAAATAGTGCCTGGCTGACTGCCTCTGATTCAATTTAATTTATACCGAATTAAAATAAAATCAATTAAACACAGCGTGATTGCTCTCTAAGTATTTAATAATTTCCTCCTGCTGTCACGTTTAAAATTACAATTTGATGGCACTTTGAGGGAAGTTTGAGGGGCCGCGCGCAACGCTGGGACATTGGATGATATTTTGGAAAGAAGATTCGGTGTAAAACATGCACTCCTACCTCAAAGTCTACTCCCGGTTTATTTCCAGGTGAAAATCTGGCTGAATTGCTTCTCAGAGCCGAAAGGATATCTAATCAGCTAAACCAAGGATCTCCACCAAACCTTGGAAACTTTAAGACGTAAATACATGCTGCTTGCCAAAATTTGATCATGTGGTTGTGGTCGTAAACGTGAGGACTGGTCATAAGCAACTGGTTTCCGTGCCGTGGTAACTCGAAATGCTCACTAAAAGAATCATTGTAAGGTGAGGACTCCCTATGATCTAATTTCTTGCGAACTGCTAGCCTTTCTCCGAACAGAACAGAAAAACGGAGTTGGAAGGGACCTTGTAGGTCATCCAGTCCAGCCCCCTGCCCAAGTAGGAGACCCTAGTACCGTGATGGCGAACCTAGGGCACGTGTGCCACAGGTGGCACGCAGAGCCAATTGTGCCGGCACGCGAGCTGCAGGCAAACTTACCTCACTGCGCAGGCGTGCGCCTCACAACTGATTTTCGGCCTGTTTGAGGCCTTTTTCGGCCTCCCAGAAGTTTCAAGAAGGTTTCTGCAGGATTTTCAGGCCAAAAATAGGCCCGTTTCATCACTTCCTGTTTTTCCAGAAATATGGGAAGTGACGAAACGGGCCTAGGGTTCATCCAGAAGAGCCTGCAGAAGCCTGCAGAAGCCTTCCTGAAGCCTCTGGGAGGCCGAAAAAGGCCTCAAACCGGCTGAAAATCAGCTGTGAGGCGCAGTGCAGGTAAGGGGTGCGGCAGAGGGGGTGGGAGGGAGATCAGTGGGTATTGCGTGTGCATTTGTAGGGGACATGGGCGCGCATTGCCTTCTGGAGGCTGGCACGCGAGCGCAAGCGTGCGCACAATTTTTGGCCATAGGAGCCCCAGAAAGTTTAGCCACCACTGCCCTAATACACACCATTTCTGAGGGATGGGCACCAATTCTCCTTAACCGCTTTATCTATCAAATTGCCAAAAGGTGGCTGGGAATTTGCCTGGGAGCAGAGTGGGGTTCGGCTGCTGCTACCGGTTCGCCCCGGTGTGGGCGACCCGGTTGCTAATTTTAGGGCTGGTTCGGCAAACCGGTAAAAATCCCACCTCTGCCTGGGCTCACACGGCCCCTTTTGGAGGCTAGGTAAGTACAGGGCCCACCCAGAGGCCTGGAGAGGGCAAAATATGGCCTTCCCAGAGGCTTGAAGAAAGCCCCCCCGGGGGGGAGAAAATGGCTCCCTGCTGCCATGGTGCAGGAGGTCGACTAGGCCATGCCCACCATGGCCACGCCAGAAACCGGGAAGAGAACCCTTTGCTCAAATTTTTGAAGGCCACCGCTGGCTCAGGAGACACGCTCTGCGAAGATGAGAAAGACAGGGAAAAAAGGATGGACTTCTCCCCTCCCTCCAACGGTCCCCCCTCACCCAATGCAAAGGAAATGTGCGACCCCCAAAATGGACAGAAGCTACACGAACACCTCCAGGGTGCTGGAAATCTTTTAATAAACATCACAATTTCTCCATTTTGGGGTGGTTGTTTTATTTTTTTTTTAAATTGCAATTCACCTAAGCCGAAAAATAATTTTTTGTTTTTAAAAAATCATCTCTTTCTGCAAGGTTAAAAAATCATCTCTTTCTGCAAGGTTGTAATGGTCAGACGTTGCCCATGGTGTTATTTTGCAACGAAACAACCAGCTGGGTTTCTTTAAAAAAAAAAAAAAGCACTCTTCCCTTTTTTGACCTCATGAGCACTTAAAAGGGAAATATTTGGTGTTTTTTTTTAAAAAAAATTTCATCTTCCGAGGCTGCACCGATCAGCCAACTCATTCCGAGGAACCCACCCCCCTAAATTCTATATATATAAAAGCAAAATACCACTCACGCATCATCACAAAATCTGCACAACCATAAAGCCTACAAACTTGAAATTTGGCACATATGTTCCTCTTGGCTTCTGGGTGCTCACTAAGAAAGGATTTTTCAAAGGCATTAGTATTTCCTATATTATTATTATAATTATTGTTATTATTATTATACACAAGAATGACAGTATAATAATAACAATAACAACAATTATAATGATAATATAGGAAATACTCTAAATGCTCTGATTGTGATTTTGAAAAATCCTTTCTTAGTGAGCACCCAGAAGCCACGAGGAACATATATTATTGCTGTTATTATTATTATTGTTATTATTATTATTATTACTAACACACTCTGATGCTAAGGAGTTCTATTTCCCCTCTCCACCTGAAAAGAAATCTCTTCCAAATGCAAAACACAAGCAGAGGAGTTTCAGTTTCACTTTCATAGCACCAAGCAGCTTTAGTGCAGAACAGTTGAGCTAAGCCACACCCAGGCTCCTCGCTGTCTCCTTCTTGCTTACACAGCAAATAGTGTTTCAGTTTCCAAACAGCCCTCAACTTTCTCACTCCCCACCTGAAAAGAAATATTTTCCAAATGCAAAACACAAGCAGAGGAGAGGAGTTTCAGTTTCAGAGCACCAAGCAGCTTTAGTACAGAACCGTTGAGCTAAGCCATGCCCAGGCTCCTTGCTGTCTCCTTCTTGCTCACATAACAAATACCGTTTCAGTTTCCAAACAGCCCTCAACTCTCTCACATACTGACAGGATGCTAGCCTGATGAATACCGATAGATGCTGGTTGGGCAGAGGCAAAAATTTTTCCACTTATTTTCCTCCCTAAAAACTAAGCTCGACCACATAGTTTCATAGCGAAGCATGGGGATCGAGCTAGTGATCCATAATTTGGGATCAGGGCAGGTACAAAAAGGTTTTAGAAGTGAAATGGTGTAACAGATCCTGAGGTTTCCAAAAAGTGGAAATTGGCAGCTGAAATGCAATAAACTGAATTCAGGGTCGGCGGACGAAGGCACCTGGCTGTGAGGTGAACTTCCTGCGCAACAGGAATCTTAAATTGGGCTGCTCCAAACAAAGGACTTTTATATCATGCTAGCATATTTCAATAATTCCTGCTACGTTTATCGCTTTGTCTATTGAAACCTTCCCAACAGACTAATTGCAGTGTTTCTTACAACCCAAAGGGGAACTCATCGAATTTGCAAATGATGCCAAACTGGCAGGGATAGCCAACCCCTCCAGAAGACAATCTCAGGATCCAAAAAGATCTGGACAAGCTTGAACAAAATGAATTTTATCCAACCAAATGAATTTTAATGGGGAGAAAAAGCAAAGCTTTTACATTGAAGCAGGAGAAAATCAAAGGTACAAGTAGATTAGGCGAGACCAGGGGTGAGATTCTACCAGTTTGCACCTATTCGCTAGAACCGGTTGTTAGCATTCTAAGCAGTTCGGAGAACCGGTTGTTAGAAGAAATTACAGGGCTAATCCTGTAAGGAAGGCAGGAAGGAAACATTCTGGTGTTGCTTATAGAAACTGCCTCTCCGTTAACCCTGATTACATTCTTGGCAGGACTAGACTTCCTGTCTCAGGAACTTCCCTGGAGTTTTTTTTCCCCTCCTTTGCTGGTGCTTTGCTTGTGTGGAGGGACCGTTCAAAGTTACAATGGCACTGAAAAAAGGGACTTATGGCCGTTTTTCAAACTTACGACTTTTGCAGCATCCCCACAGTCATGAGAGGCCAGGCGAGGAGATGTGTGCCTCGATGTGAGTGATATTGAGTTGGCCACACCCATCCAATAACCTGGCCGCCAAGCCACGCCCACCACCTAAGCCACGCCCACAGAACCGGTTGTTAAAAATTTTGAATCCCACCCCTGGGCGAGAACTGGCTCAACAGTAGTAACTATAAGAGGGACCTTGGAGTCTTGGTGGATGATTTGTGTTTATTTATTGATTTATTTTTATTTATTTGATTTGTCAATTGCTTACAAGATGATAGGTATAAGTATAACCCTAGTTATGAACATATGAAATGGATACATATAAGAAAAATAAAGAAACAATAGGACAGGAACAGAGGCATAGAAATCAAGATCACGTGAAGTATTAGTATATCGCTTTATGAAATCCTAGTGAAGCCACACCTGGAATACTGCAATCAATTTTGGTCATCATACTACAAAGAAGCTACTGGGACTTTGGAAAAAGTTCAGAGAAGAGCAACTAAGATGATCAAAAGCCTTGGAGGGCTAAAACATATGAAGAACAGCTGCAGGATTTGGGTTTGGCCAGTCTAAAGAAAGAAGGACTAGGGGTGACATGATAGCAGTGTTCCAGTATTTGAGGGGCTGCCACAAAGAAATTTAATCTCCAAAGCCCCTGAAGGCAGGACAAGAAACAACGGATGGAAATTAAACCAAGGAGATAAAGCAACTTGGAATTCAGGAGAAACTTCTTAACAGTGAGGACAATTAACCAGTGGAACTGCTTGACACCAGAAGTTGTGGGCGCTTTATCACTGGAGATTTTTAAGAAGAGACTGGACAGTCGCTGTTTGCAATGTGGCAACCAACACTGGATGTGGTATTGCAGATGTGGTCTTACTTAGGCTTTATAAAGCAACACTAATACTTCACGCGACCCACAACACAAACATTTTGCCTCTTTAAAAGCCCTGCAAGGGAATTATTTAGCGGAAGGGATTCCCCCTCCGGCTACTAAAGTCCTGCTTTTACCGCACCGTGTTAATTAGATCAGTGCACAACCCGTCCGGTAACACATCCAGTAAGCCAGGCGAACAGCAACACACCCAGTCCTCTGTGCTGGCCAGGAGGCGGGGGTGTAAATGAGTGAAACCAGGTGTGTGTATTTTGGAGAGATCCAGCTTTCATTAAAGAAGTAATTTGCCTGCGTTAATTTATACGGATGCTAACGAAGCAAAGGCAGTAGGTTTTTTTTTTTTTTTTGCCTACTAGCGTGGAGATGTACAATCTTGACCGATTATGGCACAGCCTCAGAGCAGGAGCATGACGCATCGTGTTTAAGGCACACACCTCGGGTCCGTGACAACTCTCACAAGACAATTCGCCGCAGGACAACTCGCCGAGATTGCACGGATATCAAAGAAAGGGTGGAAGAGAATCGTTAAAGGAAGGATGCAAAAGGAGGGACAGGATGAAATGTTGAATGGCACCAATTAAAATGGTTTTTCTTTATTTTAAAGAATGAAATGGAAGTGTTAAATTGTCCTGCAGTGAGTTGAGTCCTGGGGTGAGTTTGTTTTCCATTCATCTCCTTCCTTAATTCGAACTCGGTAGTACGCTTATCTCAAGTCTAGCTTCGTAAAAAAATTTTCCCTTGGCCAGGTGGGCTAGCATGCCCTTCATCAGGGGGAGGGGGTACACATTTTCCACTCTTCCTGGCACCCCTTTTGGTTCCAAATTCCATTATTCAGAATAATGTCAGGCTGTGCTCCATTCAACATCCAAGAAAGAAATACTTAGACTCTTTTAATTAGAGAAGAGATATCTTTTACTAGAAATGAAGCGGTAGCTACAGTAGAATTCTGTATCTGAGGAATTAGGCGCGTAAATCACATGTACAAAGTGATGGAATTGTTCCTACCCCCAATAGTTCAAATGAGTCTTCCAATTAAAAGTTGTGAATAACACCATGTGGACATCTGCAGGTGGTGGTGAAGTTTCTGTCCGTTGACCTTGGCGTACTTTGATAAAGGTTTGCAGCTGCGCAGAGAAGAGAAACCTAAGCAAGAATGCATTCTTCCCCCCTCCTCATTTTATACAACGCTAAGTTTTTCCACCTCCAGCTCCCTTCCCATACTTGTTCCCCCCTCCTCCCCCCGTTACTTATGGCAGCCGAAAGATGCAAAGCAGAAGTAGAAGATCTTGAAGGCTGACAGTTGATGTGAGTTGACCAGGGTAAGTTGGCCGGGATGAGTTGGCCATGGCGAGTTGGTCATAGTTGGCCACAGTGAGTTAGCTATGGTGAGTCAGCCATGATGAGTTGGCAATAGTGAATTGGCCATGATGAGTTGGCCATGGCAAGTTGGCCATGGTGAGTTGGCCAGGATGAGTTGGACATGGCAAGTTGGACATGGCGAGTTGGACATGGCGAGTTGGCCAGGGTGAGTTGGTCATAGTGAGTTGGCCATGATGAGTTGGCCACAGTGAGTTAGCCATGGTGAGTTGGCCACGGTGAGTTGCCATGATGAGTTGGCCATGGTCAGTTCACCATGGCGAGTTGGTCATAGTGAGTTGGCCACGGTGAGTCAACCACAGTGAGTTGACCATGGTGAGTTGGCCACGTTGAGTTGCCATGATGAGTTGGGCATGGTCAGTTCATCATGGCGAGTTGGTCATAGTGAGTTGGCCATGGTGAGTCAACCACAGTGAGTTAGCCATGGTGAGTTGGCCATGGTGAGTTGCCATGGTGAGTTGGCCATGGTCAGTTCACCATGGCGAGTTGGTCATAGTGAGTTGGCCACGGTGAGTCAACCACAGTGAGTTGACCATGGTGAGTTGGCTGCAGCAATTTGGCTGTGTCAAGTTGTCCCATTCCCCACACCTCTGGCAGCCTGCAGGAAACCCTCGACTTAGAACCAAATGGAGCTCCAAATTTCTCACCATAGGGCAAATCTGTAGGATCTATTCCCCCATTACCTTTGAAGGAAGGAAATCAGTGGTCCGCGATTTAGTTTAGCAATGGTTCAAGTTACATAGGTGCTGAAAAAGACATACGGGCAATCCTGGACTTAGGACCACAATTGAGCCCCAAATTTCTGTTGATAAACAAGATGTTGGTTCAGTGACTTTTGACCCACTTTATGACCTTTCTTGCTACCGTTGTTAAGTGATTCACTGCAATTGTTAAGTGATTCTGGCTTCCTCATTGGCTTTGCTTGTCAGAAGGTCGCAAAAGGGGATCAGTGAGATAGTTGTAAAGTGAGTTTTGTACCATTTTGTGACGTATCTCACCACCGTTGTTAAGCGAACCATAGTTGTTAAATTAGTAACATAGTTAAGAGATTCTGGCCTCCCCATTGATGTTCACATAAGAACTGTCTCGCTTAACAACAGAAATTTGAGGCTCAATTGTGGTTGTAAGTCGAGGACTTCCTGTAATTACAAGAATCTTGCAGGTTCTTGTCATGCACCTGTCGGAATCTGACTCAGAGGAGGAAGCCGAACAGCTGACAGGGAGTGGGAGTGTGGTTCCGTTGGCTATGGAAGAAACTGGGGTAGGGCAAAGTCCAGCAGGGCAGAGCAGGGGCGAGATAGAACAAGGGAGAGGGAATTCAGAGGAAAACCCAGGTCCACACCCTCTTCATCCTAGGACATGTAGGGAGGAACAGAGAAGGGAGCAACATGGGTTGCATGGCTTATCGGGGAGGAAAGGGCCTTGATTCCCTTCATTAGCTGCAGCTGGAAAAAAAGGCAAGCTGCGTGCAGCAAACTGTTGGGAGCAAACGTGAATTTATCTCATATTGTCGTGGTTTATCTGTGTTCCTGGCGTCTTCCCAGCTGTGTGAGTTTTGCCGTGCTTTTTTGCTGCAATTCCTTCTCCTGCCCTGTCAAGCTAATTACTTCAGTTTGGTTTGTTTGGATTTTAAGTTACAGTTTGTGTGTACCTTGTTTTGAACTGAATTTCCTCTAGTCAGAGGCTGTTCCTGGGAGAGTTTTTCTCCAGCCGAAGGTAACCTGGACATTGGGGGCAAAGTTGGAGATAATAAAGAGACTCTTCTTGCTTATTTGACTGTGTTGCCTTTGTGCCACGCCCCTTTGGGTCATCACAGTCCTGTTTGGGCTTCTCCCTTCCATCCCCCTGAGTTGCTTCTTAATTTTATTATTATTAGTGTATTTTTTTCTTTGCTTTTTGCCCCCCCGGGACTTAACTGGAATCTCCTATTTGAAGCCTCTCTCCTGAATCGAGCCCAGAGCGCCGGGCAAACAAACTCCAACGCTGGAAACAAAATCGAACGTATTTCAAAAGCCCGTAAATGCCAACTCTGCAAGATCAATGACAATCCTGCGCTGTAAATCGCTTTTTGAACGCTGGTAGCAAAACTATCCAAACCGTTTACGAGCAACAACACTAGGAGAGGCGTGTGAAAATGGTGCACGGGGAATTGATGTAATTTTTAATGTTAGATTATTCCTCCAATGTAGAAGGGCTGCCCAATTACCCAACCATTCAATATATAAAATTGTGAGCTTGGGTGGTGGCCAAGAGAAATTTCCTAAATAAATAAACGAGTCAAATAGGTCCTGGCCAACTAAAAGAAAATCAATACACAGGCAGGCATCACTAAAACGGGTCCAACAAACACCGTATTTCAAGATTTGAGAGAATAATCAGATTTTTCGACAGTTTATTTAGTGTCTGAGGCAGGATTAGAACTCAGAACCTCTTGGTGCCTTTAACCACTGGGCCAGTGTTTCTCAACTTTGTCAACTTGAAGATGAGTAGATTCCAATTCCCAGAATTCTCCAGCCAGCAATATGTGGACTTCAACTCCCAGAATTCTCCAGCCACATCATGCATAGACTTTAACTCCCAGAATTCCCAAGCCAGCAATATATGGATTTCAACTCCGAGAATTCACTAGCCAGAAAAATATGGACTTCAACTCCCAGAATTCCACAGCCAGCAATATATGGATTTCAACTCCCAGAATTCTCCAGGTATCAATGTGTGGATTTCAACTCCCAGAATTCCCCAGCCAGCAATATGTGGACTTCAATTCCCAGAATCCCCCAGCCAGGAAAATATGGATTTCAACTCCGAGAATTCACTAGCCAGCAATATATGGACCAACTCCTAGAATTCCCCAGCCAGCAATTTGTGGACTTCAACTCCCAGAATTCCCGGGCCAGGAACATGTGGATTTCAACGCCCAGAATTCCCTAGCCAGCAATATGTGAATTTCAACTCCCAGAATTCCCCAGCCAGCAATATGTGGACTCTATTTCCCAGAATCCCCCAGCCAGCAATATGTGGACTCTATTTCCCAGAATCCCCCAGCCAGCAATACATGGGTTTCAACTCTGAGAATTCACAAACCAGCCTGCTGGCTGGGGAATTCTGGGAGTTAAAATCCACACATTTTAAACTTGCCAAAGTTGAGAAATACTGTTTTAATGCAAGAGTGGAAAACAAATATTCAATTAGAAGAAGCAAAAATAATAAACGAGAGAAAATATTTCTCAGTTCCCCAAAGGTGTGATTTTTCACGGAATGTGTGCCTGTTAGGGATCCAAAAAAAAAAACCCAAAAAGCAGAAACAAACAGAACGAAAACAGAGAAATGTACCGTGTTCAACTAAAACTTTTATTTCTAGTCCTTTGAGCAAAAATGGGGAAGGATCTGTTAGAAATATTTCAAGCGAAAGCATCTGTGTGTCTGGAGAATTTGATCCTTCGTTTTCAAAGAAGAATGAAAATGATTTAGAGTGGAGTTGTTGTTTTTTCAAACAAAGCAATTTTAAGATATGTGGACTTCAGTTCCCAGAATTCCCCAGCCGTTAGCCATTGGGAATTTTGGGATTTGAAGCCCACACATTGTCAAGATTCCGGCAGTTACCCCCATTTAAATCACGAGTCTCGAGCCAAACTTCTAAAACTTCTAAAGGATTTATTGGGAGTAAACATGCCGGCACTGCCTGGGTGGAGCCGACTCTGAGACACACAATTGATTGTCACCCTTGACCCTGGTTTTTCCCACCCCCCACCCTCTGGGTGTATCGTAATTCCTATTCTCCAATGGGACACCTCCATAGCCCAGAGTCATCAATCATGCTCTTCAGTTAGAATTTTGCATGCAGAAACTTCCGTCACCTAGTTACTATCTTTGAAAACATTTATGGAATGCACTTTCAGTTTCCAAGCTGCTGCACTGCTCCCCCCTCCCTTTCTGTTGGCAACTCTAAAAAGACCATAGAAATATTTTAAAAGTTGACAAATATCTTTTTCAACATCAGAACACCGGGCTAAACCTATACAAGTGTCCTTGGACTTACAACAGTTTGTTTAATGACCATTCAAAGTTACAACGGCACTGAAAAAAGTGACTTATGACTATTTTTTCACCCTTATGACCATTGCAGCATCGCCAAAATCACATGATCTCAATGTGGAGACTTGCCAACTGACTCATTCTTATGACGGTCATAATATCTCACAAGGAAAGTCAATGGGGAAGCTAGATTCACTTAACAAGCATGTTGCTAACTTAACTGCAGTGATTCATTTAACAACCGTGGCAAGAAAAATTGCAAAACGGGCATTAACAAATGTCTCACTTAACAACTGAAATTTGGGCTCTGATCGTGTTTGTAAGCTGAGGACTCCTTGTTCACGTAGATCTTGATTCACAAGCAGAGTCACAACCAGTGGGCAGAATTTCCACTCAGCGAGATGGTTGTGAATTCTGCCGGTTTATAGGAAGTCATTAAGTGAAACGCTGCAGCTGTTAAAGTGAATCCGGCAGTCGCTGAGTGAATCTGGGTTTGTGACAATTCCATTACCTCAGGATTCTGCAATCGTCGTAAATACACGCCGATTTCCATAAGTCTGAATTTTGTTCCATTCGTTGTGATGCTGTGACCGTCATAAGTCTGAGGACCGGTCTGAAGCCATTTTTTTTCAGAGTCATATAACATCAAATGGTTGATAAATGAATGTAAATTGTTGTAAGTCAAGAACCGTGTTGACAAGGGGTGATTTTAAAAACAATTTTTTACCTCAGGCTTGGTAATGAAATTCAGAGTTCTGAGGATAATTAAGCTTACGAATTAGTTTCCCATGGCATCTTTCTCTTACAAACCCCAAACCATTTTGCATTCTTCAAAGGATTATTTTCTGTTACAGCACATTACCTTGAAATGAACTTTTTTTTTTATTTATTCTCTATTTTATGTCACTAGGTGTTTAAATGAGCCCATTAAAATGCAGTCTAGCATCAAAAATGTCGATCATATTTTTACTGCTTCGCTTGGATTAAAGCCAAATCTGGACCGGGCGTTTTTGACAGATTAAAAAAAGAATAAAATTATCTCTGCAGATGAACAATTAATATGATCCTCTTTAACAATCATGGCCCCCACAAAAAAAGGTTATAAAATAAGGCACAGCTGGATTGGCTTAAACACAGACATTCTAGTCCAGTGGTGGCTAACCTTTTTGGGCACCTGTGCCAAAAATTGTGTGCACACTTGTGTGCGCGCACTCACATGCCAGCACCCAGAAGGCAATGCATGCGTCCCCCACCCCACGCTCCCTTACCTGCACTGCACCTCACAGCTGATTTTCGGCCGGTTTGAGGCCTTTTTTGGTCTCCCAGAGGCTTGAAAAAAAGTCTCTGCAAGTTTTGCAGGCTGAATAATAGGTCCATTTCATCACTTCCGGATTACAGGAAGTGACAAAACGGGCCTATTATTTGTCCTGCAAAGCCTGCAGAAGCTTTTTTCAAGCCTATGGGAGGCTGAAAAAGGCCTCAAATCAGCTGAAGATCAGTTGTGAGGCACGTGCATGAGCAATGAGGTAAGTTTGCCTGCAACTCGCGTGCCAGCACAAATGGTTCTGTGTGCCACCTATGGTCATAAAGCAAGGATTTGTGATCCAAAGCTTGGAACTCTTACTCTAACTACTTTCCATATAGCTTTCCTTATATGCTTTTTATTTATTTTTATTTATTTTTATTTATTTGATTTGTCAATTGCTTACAAGATACAGGTATAAGTATATACATAGCTATGAATACGTGAAATGGGTACATATAAGAAAAATAAAAGAAACAATAGGACAGGGACGGTAGGCACGTCGGTGCGCTTATGCACGCCCCCTACAGGCCTCTTAGGAAAGGGGTGAGGTCAATAGTAGGCAGTCTAAGGTTAAAGTTTTTGGGGTTTGGGGAAGAAACCACAGAGTCAGGTAGAGTATTCCAGACATTGACCACTCTGTTGCTGAAGTTGTATTTCCTGCAATCAAGTTTGGTGCGGTTAATCTTGAGTTTGTATCTATTGTGTGCTCTTGTGTTGTTATGGTTGAAGCTGAAGTATTAATTGACAGGTAGGACATTGCAATGTATGATTTTATATACCATACTGAGATCAGACCGAAGACGGCGTAATTCCAGGTTTTCTAGGTCTAGAATTTCAAATCTGGTGGTATAAGGTATTCTATAACGAGTAGAGGAGTGGAGAACTCTTCTTGTGAAATGTTTCTGGACTTTCTCAACTGTGCTAATATCAGATACGTAATGTGGGTTCCAGACCAATGAGCTGTATTCAAGTATTGGTCTAGCAAATGTTTTGTATGCTCTAGGTAGTAGTGTGATATTACCAGAGAAAACGCTATGTAGGATTAGGTTAACAACTCTTAATGCCTTTTTGGCTATGTAGTTACAGTGGGCTCTAGCACTTAGTTCATTAGAGATGAGTATTCCAAGGTCCTTTACAGAGCTTGGATCATCAACAAGATCTTGACTATTCAGCTTGTATTTTATTTTCTGATTTTTTTTGCCAATATGTAAGACAGAGCATTTATTTGTTGAGATTTGAAATTGCCATTTGTTTGACCACTCTGATACATAGTCAAGATCTTTTTGAAGGGTAGCAGTATTGTCTGTGGTGTTGAATAGCTTTACATCATCAGTGAAGAGAACGCAGTTGCTCTTAATATGGTCACAGAGGTCATTTATGTAGAGTATGAAAAGAGTTGGTCCTAGAACACTGCCTTGGGGGGACACCCCTATTGATAGGTACAGAATTTGATAGGACACTCCCAATTTTGACCATTTGTTGTCCGTTTGACAGGAATGCTTCTATCCAGTTATGCAGTTGTCCAGAGATACCATAAGATTTTAGTTTTAGGAGTAGTTTGTCGTGTATCACTGAATCAAAGGCTTTACAGAAGTCTATGTAGATTGCGTCTATAGCTTTGCCCTGATATGTTTTTGCAGTGTAAGAGTTGCAGATTACAGGAAAGTTTTTTCCTGAAACCAAATTGTTTATTGGAGAGTAGGTTGTTTGTCTCTAAGTGGAGGATAATGGATTGGTTAATAATTGATTCCATGACTTTACAGGTGACGCAGCATAAAGAGATTGGTCTGTAATTTTCAACAAGGCTGGGGTTTCCCCTTTTGAAGATGGGGATGACTGTGGCTTGTGACCATAGATTTGGCAAGGAGCTGGTCCTGAAAGATTTTTCAAAGATCATGCTTAGAGGTTCGGCTATGGCAGTGGATAGCTTTTTTAAGAAGTAAGCACATATTCTGTCCGGTCCAAAAGACCGAGATGGTTTTAGATTGTGTAGTGCTTTTTCAACAATGTCTTCTGTAAAATCGATATGTATTAGATCATTGTAGTTGTCTGTGGTTCGACTAGGAAATACTGAGCATGATCCATTGCTGTTTACAAATACTGAGCCAAAGAATGTGTTACAGATGTTGCCTTTGATGGTGTCGTCATTGCAGTCTTTACCATTAGGTCCTACCAGGGGTGGGATGGACCTTGAATCTTTTAGTTTGTTGTTTACAAAATTGTAAAAAGCATGGGTGGAATTGGTGCAGAGGAGGTTTTCCTCTTGTTTAATGTGATAATTGGTGCATTCAGTTTTTATCTGGTGGCATAAATTTTTGTATTGGCTTTTGAAATTGGCAATGTGACCAGATTTGTTTTTCCGCCAGAGTGATCTCTTTTTGGATTGAAGTTTCCTTATTGTTATGGGTAATCTGTTTTTTGTTTTGTTTTGGGAGTTGTTGTTGGTACATATAGTTTGATGACTCTTTTGACTTCAAGTAAAAATACGTTGTAATGGTCTTCAACAGTACTGCATCCAGTGAATAGAGATTGCCAATCAAGGGATGAGAGATTGTTGTCTATAAGATCATAGTTGCCTTTTTTGAAGTTATAATTGGGGATTACATCATTGTGATGATTTTTGTTTGGGCGTATGTTGAGACAAAAGTCAAACATATTGTGGTCACTGCTGGAACAGGGTTCTTTAGTTTGTATTCCGTAAATTAAATTCAAACTATTGCAGAAGATGAGATCGAGGCAATTGTTTAGTCTATTGTTGTTGGTTACTAGTTGTTCCAGTCCCAGATTTGTTACAGCATTGTAGAAGGTTGTGTGTATGGGTTCAGTTGTACATTCATTTAGGGCCCAGTCAATATGAGGTAGATTGAAGTCACCAAGAAAGATAAAAGCATGTGGGCAGGATGCTGCCCATGTTAGTAGTGTATTTAGCTTGTTTACGATGTCATAATCAGGTGCTCTGTAACATAGTAAGAATCGAAATGTGATATTTAAGGATAGTTCACAGATGACAGTCTCAGGAATAGCAAGCTCCTGGGTAACTTAGATGTTTTTTAGATGTAAGGACTTTTTATAGAAGATAGCAACACCACCTCCTCTACGAATTTCACGATCTGATCGGTAAACACGATAGTCTCTTACTATGGTAATGGAGTCAGGGAGAGATGCGTTGAGCCATGTTTCACAGGCAAATATGATGTCAAATTTAGCCATATTTAGTAAGAGGAGAAATTCAGGTATTTTAGGCTTCTTGCATTGAGTAGCTTGCATTTAAGGCCAGCAGTAGTTGGAACTGAGGTAGTTAGGGGCATGCGTGCCTAGTGTTGGTGATGGTGGATTGGTTGAGGTAGGGTTGTGGTTGAGGGTTACAGGTTGAGTTGTGTGACTTACTTTTGATACAGTCAGCATGGTAGTCAATGTACAGGTCCTTCTCTCTCCATTGTCTAGACGTTTTTTGAATTCAGTGCAGGGTACACGGGGGCGGGCACGTTGCTGTATGGTTAGGTCACGGCGAGAACGGAGGTTCTTATGGTTGGTGTTGGTTTTGACAAGTGAATTTATAGTGTAAATGTAACAAGTGTCATATATTACCACAATAATATATTACCACATATATTACCACAGTAAGAAATATCATATAATTGATACTAAGTTCTATCCACATTTGTGATGGTTCGGGCCTAGAATCATCATACCTATGGCTGTTTCTGCCATTATATGACTCTGTTTTGGGAAGGCCAAATATTTTGTATGGGTTAAAATTAAAAATAAATGTCATATTTATCCTGTAAATACCCCCAAACTCCAGTCATAAGTACCCCACCCAAGACGATGAACAGGACAGATGGCATTAAATCAAAAGAGGTCCAGCTTTGGCCCTTTTAAGACCTGTAGACTTCAACTCCCAGAATTCCCCAGCCAGAATGTATGGACTTCAACTCCCAGAATTCCCCAGCCAGCATGCACAGACTTCAACTCCTAGATATTTTCAGCCAGCATGTCTGGATTTCAACTCCCAGAATTCCCCACCCAGCAATATGTGGACTTCAACTCCCAGAATTCCCCAGCCAGGAATATATTGATTTCAACTCCCAGAATTCCCCAGCCAGCAATGTCTGGATTTCAACTCCCAGAATTCCCCAGCCAGGAATATATTGATTTCAACTCCCAGAATTCCCCAGCCAGCAATGTCTGGACTTCAACTCCCAGAATTCACTAGCCAGCCTTCTGGCTGGGGAATTCTGGGAGTTGGTCCACACATCTTAAACTTGCCATGATTAAAAAACACTATTTTAAAGCAAGAGCAGAAAACAAATATTTAATTAGAAGAAGTAAAAATAACGAGAAAGATAATATTTTGGGACCCCCTTAAATCACATAATGCAATCGATTAAAGGGACAGTTGATTTCCTGGCTTTGATACCTCACTAAGTATCCAAGAACAAATCTTTCCTAATCTTAATGCCACTTTAGTTTTCTTCATGAGGGCGTAAAAATTGCACAGATTGGCAAATAGCATCACCCAAACTATTTAAGATGTTTGGGTGGGTTTAGGAAGTCAGCTCTTACAAGGACATGATTGCGTTGCCAAGATGCTTTAATCTTAAGGCTGGTTATCTCCTTCGCAAATTAAGGAAATGGCTTAATTCTTTAACCAGGTTATATATACAGGTGCACGTAGCTCAGAGGTGGTGAACTCAGCAGGTTCTGACCAGTTCTGGAGAACCGGTAGCAGAAATTTGGAGTAGTTTGGAGGACCGGCCAATCCCACCTCTGACTGGCCCCGCCCCCCTCTATTTTCTGCCTCCTGAGTCCCAGCTGATTGGCTGGGTCTCCTTTGGTTGCCCTGCACAGGAGAACGGAGCTGGAAAGCAGGTTAGCGGGGTGGGGAGGGAAGGAGGATTTTGCAGTATATCCTTCCCCTGCCAAGCCCACCAAGCCACGCCCACGGAACTGGTAGTGAAAACATTTGAATCCCACCACTGACGTAGCTGTCCAGTAACCACTACAATTGAGGCCAACATTTCAGTTGCTAAGCGAGACATCTGTTAAACAAGTTTTGCCCCTTTTCGCAACCGTTCTTGGCAAAGTCGTTAAGCGAATCGCTGCAGCTGTTAAGTTAGGAACACGGTCATAAAGTGAATCTGGCTTCCCCGTTGGCTTTGCTTGTCAGAAGGCCGCAAAAGGGGGCCGCGTGAGCCCAGGACACTGCAACCATCGTAAGTACGAGTCAGATGTCAAGCGTCCGAATTTCAATCAGGTGACCACCTGGATGCTGCAAATGGTCGTACGGGTGAAAACCGGTCGTAAGTCACTTTCTTTCAGTGCCGTTGTAATGTTGAACGGTCAGTAACCCGACTGTTGTTAAGTCTGTATTGCAACTCCCACCTCCCCTTTTCAATGCCTGATCCATTAAGGAAAGCCCTTCCCTCATTTACTTCCTCTGCCCGTTAAGTGACTGAGGGCTTGCCTCTCTTCTCTGACCGTTTTCTATACGGGAAGTCCTCGACATACATCCACCATAGAGCCCAGAATGAAATGAGGGTGCTGCCACAGTCGTACGTCACTTTTTTCAGTGCCACCTCTCAGGATTCCGGCAGTTACCCCCCAATTAAATCCTGAGTCTTGAGCCAAACTTCTAAAACTTCAGAAAGATTTATTGGGAGTTAACATGTCCGGCACTGCCTGGGTGTAGCCGACTCGGAGTCACATAATTTACTGTTACCTTTAACCCTGGTTTCCCCACCACCCCCTGGGTGTATCATATGTCATGCCCCTGTCAGAATCTGGTTCAGAGGAGGAGGCCAAGCAGCTGACAGGGAGTGGGAGTGGGGCTCCATTGGCTGTGGAAGAAACTGGGGAAGGGCACAATCCGGATGGGCAGAGTAGGGAAGTGGTAGAACAAGGGAAAGGGAATTCGGAGGAAGATCTAGGCCCACCCCTTCTTCATGCAGGGAGGATCGGAAAAGGGAGCAACTTGAGTTGTGTGGCTTACGGGGGAGGAAAGGGCCCTGATTCCCTTCATTAAGTGCAGCTGGGAACACAGTGTTTAAAAAGGGAAGATGCGCGCAGCAAACTGTTGGGAGCAAATCGTGAATTATCTGGTATCGTCAGGCTTATCTGTGTTCCTGGCATCTTCCCAACTGTGTGTGTTTTGCCGGCCTTTCACGTCTGCAATTCCTTCTCCTGCCCTGTCAAGTTAATTACTGCAGCGTGATTTATTTGGATTTTTAGTTACAGTTTGTATGTACTTTGTTTTCGGACTGAATTTCCTCCACTTAAAGACTGTTCTCCTGGGAGAGTTTTTCTCCAGCCAAAGGCAACCTGGACATTGGGGGCAAAGTTGGAGGTATTAAAGGGACTCTTCTTGCTTATTTGACTGCATTGCCTTTGTGCCACGCCCCTTTGGGTCATCACATCATAATTCATATTCTCCAGTGAGACACATCAATAGCCAAGAGTCCTCAATCGTGTTCTCCAGATAGATTTTTGGCCGGCAGAAACTTCAGTCACCCAGTTACGATCTCTGAAAAACTATGTATGGAATGCACTTTTGATTTCCAAGCTGCCGCAATGCTCTTTCAAACCCCTTTCCCCTATCCCTTTCTGTTGGCAACTCTAAAACAGCCATTGAAATGTTTTAATGTACATTCAAAATGTCATTAAACGAATAGCCCTAAGTCATGGACCGCCTCTACGGCCTTTTCACCAGCCTTTCCTTTCCTGACACCGGTGTCCACAATCCCGGGCACCAGCAGCGAAGAGTAAAAGACCTTTCAAACGTGATTTTCTTTAAACTCCAAAGTTCAGAAGTTCAGAAGTTGGTCTGATTAAGTTCCCGAAGCTCCCAATTATGTGAGCGCGGAGCTGCAACCCAATTAGCGGCTGCCAAGTTAGATAATCAGCATTTGTCGTCTCTAATCACGAAAGGCCAACAGCGTTCACTTAAATTATCCGTAGAGCTACACAAGCAGAAGGAAGGCGTCCAGGAACCCCACAGGCCGAAGTAAACAGCGGCGTTCCCACAACCAGCTTCGTAAGGTCACTTGAGACAGGGCTCACCAACCCTTGCCCCCACCCACCCCTGCACTGGGCCACTGGCACGCCAGAAACTGGGCTGCGCAAACCATGGAAGCCCCATCCATGGGATGCAGGCGGTATGAGAAACCACAGCTGCTCTGATATAGTTCGAAGTCTAAGTGCTATTGCTATCTATCTATCTATCTATCTATCTATCTATCTATCTATCTATCTATCTATCTATCATCTATCTATCTCTATCATCTACCAATCCATCCATCTGTTCATCCATCCATCCTTCTATCTGTTCATCCATCAATCCATCCATCCATCGTGTGAGGTCGGTTGGGTTGAGAGAGAAAGGGACTGGCCCAAAGTCATCCAGCTGGCTTTCATGCCTAAGGCAAAACTAGAACTCACCATCATTTGGTGATTGGCCCAAAATCACCCAGCTGGCTTTCATGCCTAAGGCGGGACTACAATTCCCAGTCTTCTGGTGATTGGCCAAAAGTTACCCAGCTGGCTTTCATGCCTAAAGCCGGACTAGAATTTCCAGTCTCCTGGTGATTGGCCCAAAGTCACCCACCCAGCTTTCCTGACTAAGGCAAAACTAGAACTCACCATCATCTGGTGATTGGCCCAAAATCACCCAGCTGGCTTTCATGCCTAAGACCGGACTACAATTCCCAGTCTCCTGGTGATTGGCCTAAAGTCACCCAGTTGGCTTTCATGCCTAAGGCCAGACTAGAATTCCCAGTCTCCTGATGATTGGGCTAAAGTCACCCAGCTGGCTTTGATGTCTAAGGCCTGACTAGAACTCCCAATCTCCTGGTGATTCACCCAAAGTCATCCAACTGTCTTACATGTCTAAGACTAGAACTCACTTTCTCCTGGTCCTTAGGCCAGCATCGTAACCACTACTAGACTAGACCAAAGTTATGCTCCTTAGCATATTTTATTTTGTATATAAACAAACAAAAAAAGGTCTTTGTATTCAGTCAGCCAAGCTGCCTAGAATCCCAACACAGATTCATTTATTCAATCAATTTTACATCTAGGCAAAAATAATTCAGCAAAGAAAATGAATGTGTCTGTTTACACGCCTTGGCATCTCCAGGGAGGAATGGTGTCACACGAGTCCTAACATTATCGCTCAAGTCATACGAATGACACCACGGCTATCATTTTCTGTCATGTCAAGAGCACACGTGTCATCATGGCTTTGCATGGGTGCACTGACCCATCCAGCCACTCATCTCCCTTACGTTAGAAAAAAATGAAACACCCTTTCAAAAACACCGTTTGTTCTTCGCATCTTTAATCAACACGACATTTCTTTTTAAGGAAAAAAAAACTTGCTTTTGTTTATACCAAGAGGGATTAAAAAATGATTAAACCCCGCAGCCTTAACTCACACACTTAATCAGTAATTAGCATTCAGAAATAGAACAGACCCCACAGAGCAAAACGGCAGGTAGGTCTGCCAAGTAGGATAAGCTGAAAAATAAACAGGCCACCTAACCATGGTTAATGCTAAGCAACCTTTGCATCAGGGGTGAGATTCTACCAGTTTGCACCTATTCGCTAGAACTGGTTGTTAGCATTCTAAGCAGTTTGGAGAACCGGTTGTTAGAAGAAATTACAGGGCTAATCCTGTAAGGAAGACAGGAAGGAAACATTCTGGTGTTGCTTACAGAAACTGTGTCTCCGTCAACCCTTATTACATTCTTGGCAGGACTGGAATTCCTGTCTCTGGAGCTTCTCTGGAGTTTTTCCCCCCTCCCTTGCTGGTGCTTTGCTTGTGTGGAGTGACCATTCAAAGTTACAATGGCACTGAAAAAAGTGACTTATGACCATTTTTCACACTTACGACTATTGCAGCATGAGAGGCCAGGAGAGGAGAAGCGTGCCTCGATGTGAGTGATGTTGAGTTGGCCATGCCCAGCCAATAACATGACCACCAAGCCATGCCCACCCAGTCACATGACCACCAAGCCACACCCACCACCTAAGCCATGCCCACAGAACTGGTTGTTAAAAAATTTGAATCCCACCCCTGCTTGGCATGTCATGGGAATACAAGCGTTGTGGCCCCACCAGCGGCTGATGGAGCTGGGAGTGTGAGGATCACTTAAATTACTTTTCTCAGTTGCCGTTGCGATTTCAAATGAATGGTTGTAACTTGAGGCCTCCCTGTAATCTTCATGGATTGCTCTTCTAGTCAGCAATGGACGATTGCTTGTGTCCCAACTAGGATAAAATGTGTCTGTCTTTACCCATTCACCAGAAAATGAGGATGTTGTTTTGTATTGTGGCTGTTTTATCACCACGTGGGAATTATATGCAGGCTTTTTGTGACCAGCTTCTGCAATTGCATTAAGCCTGACATTTAAACCATGAATCATGGTTTGTTGTGTGAACCCAGTGGGATGTGGCTCAGTAAACAAACCATGGTTAAACCCAACACCAGCCATACTTTGCTAGAAGGGTTTGTGACATAAAAGCTGCGTCTTGGATTTGACAGCTGGGTTCAACCCCAGACACTTAACCTGGTTCTCAAATTAAACTATTTTTTTCTGGGTTTGCACAATATAGGAAACTTAAATGAACCCAGCAGGCTGGGTTAACAAAACCTCCAATGGGGCTTGCTGAGTGATAGTGTTGTGGCCTACCAGCGGCTGACGGAGCTGTCAGTAGAATTGGACGGTAGTGAGAGGTTCGGGAGGAACCCAGGCCAGTCTTGGAGTCTGAGGAGGATTCGCATGAGGGCTCTGCATCGGAGGCAGAGGTGAGGCCAGGGCAGGCTGGCAGTCATCAGCTACCTTCAGACCCAGACAGCAGTGAGGCGGGGGAACTTCTGGAACCAATTTCCAGCCTGCGGATGCGCAGGGCTTCCAGAAGACAAGAACATTGAGGAAGCAGAGTCCACTCAGGAGTAAGGCCACATTGTGGAGATGATTGGCTCCTCCCATGGGACAAAAAAGAGGAGCGAATGGGACATGAGCCTTTGCAGGAAGCAATTAATTTGTCCGGTTGATTCAAGCTTTGAAAAAAAAAATTTTTTTTTTGCAGAAAAAGCAATGGCTACCAACCTGCCTTCCATGGAGGACCTGTATACTGCACGAGTCAAAAAGAGGTCTGGGACAATATCTACAGACCCCTCACATCCTGGACATAAACTGTTTCAACTCCTACCCTCAAAACGATGCTATAGAGCACTGCACACCAGAACAACTAGACACGAGGAGAGTTTTTTCCCCAAACGCCATCACTCTTCTAAACAAGTAATTCCCTAGACACTGTCCAACTATTTACAAAGTCTGCACTACTATCACTATTAATTTTCTCATCACTCCTTATCACCCATCTCCTCTCACTTGTGACTGTATGACTGAAACTTTGTCGCTTGTATCCTTACGATTTATATTGACTGTTTCCTAATATGATTTGATTGCTTATTGTACCCCAGGACTATCATTAAGTGTTGTACCTGATGACTCCTGACTCTTGACGAATGTATCTTTTCTTTTATGTACACTGAGAGCATTTGCACCAAGACAAATTCCTTGTGTGTCCAATCACTCTTGGCTATTCTATTCTATTCTATTCTATTCTATTCTATTCTGTTCTGTTCTGTTCTGTTCTGTTCTGTTCTATTCTATATTCTAATTCCCCTATAACTATCATTAAGTGATGTACCTGATGATTCTTGACTCTTGATGAAAGTATTTTTTCTTTTATGTACATTGAGAGCATTTGCACCAAGACAAATTCCTTGTGTGTCCAATCACACTTGGCCAATAAAATAATTCTATTCTATTCTGTTCTGTTCTGTTCTGTTCTGTTCTGTTCTGTTCTGTTCTGTTCTGTTCTATTCTATTCTATTCTACTCTACTCTATTCTAATTCTACTCTAGTCTACTCTACTCTACTCTACCCTACCCTACTCTAATTCTAATTCTAATTCTAATAGTTTGGCCTTGACCTACGCTTGGCCATTCATTCTCTGGCCGCATCCCAAGTGCAATAAGGTCGGTGTTTATAAACATTCCCCTGACTCTTTGTGAAGCCTTGCAGGCTGGGAATGAACGTAATTCACAGCTGTGGAAATAAAAGAGGTTTTGCGGGACTAAGATGGTGTTTCATGCTTTCTAAGGAAGCGTAGGTCAGAACAAGAAACGTGCTGGGACTGCCACCAACGGGGTTAAATGTACTTTGTGAGCAAAAACACAGCTTTCTTCTAATGTGCATGTATTGGGCCCGACCCACCAAAATTACTTCAATCCCTCCTGTGCGGCCTACCAAAATTTCTAAACTGAGTTAAGCCTTAACTGGGTTCAGCCTCCCATAAAGATTGATCTATCAGAGCTTTTTTTTTTTCCAACCTGGCCTGCTCCAGAACTGTTCAACTTCAACTCCCATAATCCTAGACAGCATGAAGAGTCCAGTTTCCTTCCCTGACAATAGGCGATGGGAACTGTAGTCCAGTGTTTCGTCAACCTTCACAATTTTAAGATGTGTGGACTTCACCTCCCATAATCCAAGCGAGTTTGAACAATGCAGCTATTATATTCCCTCACAATTGGGTGATGGGAACTGTAGTCCAGGATTTCCCAGCCTCACAACTTTAACTTGTGTGGATTCCATTCTCATCATCCTGGACAACATGGAGAATCCAGCTACCTTCTTTGATGATAGGCGATGGGAGTTGTAGTCTAGCGTTTCTCGACCTTAGCAACTTTAAGATGGATGGACTTCCACCCCCATAATTCTAGGCTGCGTTGGAGAATCCGGTTACCTTCCCTGACAATGGGTGATGGGAATTGTAGTCCAGTGTTTCCAACCTTGGCAATTTTAATACGTGTAGACTTCCAATCCCCATAATTCTAGACTGCATGGAGAATCCAGCGGCCTTCCCTGATAATAGGCGACTGGAACTATAGTCCAGTGTTTCCCAACCGTAGCAACTTTAAAGACGTATGGATTTCAACTCCCAGAATTCTCCAGCTAGCACTGCTGGCTGGGGAATTCTGGGAGTTGAAGTCCACATGTCTTCTTAAAGGCGTCAAACGTGGGGAAAACACGGCTGTGGTCTAACACAAGCCTTCAGCTAGTTAGCAAAAATAGCTTTAAAAAACTGAAGCCATGGGCTGCGTTGCTCTTTGGGCCGGACGAGAGTTGATAGACCTGCCCAGGCATCTATTTATAACACTCTTGAAAAGGCCAGCGCGCATTTAGCCAATGAACTCTGTTGCTCCGTTGCATGACTTGTCAGTGAAAAAGAGCCAGCGGTGTGAGCTGGCTGGGGGAAAAAAGACATTAAAAATCCCAGTTATTGGGTGCCTGAACAGGAGGATATGACCATCCGGGAGTTAGAAACGAAACAGTAAAAAATGAGATATTTTTTTTTAAAAAAAAATGGACGCCTTTAACTCTGATAATAGACAGCGGAGGAGAAATGGATGGGGTGGAAAAAGATGGCTCTTTTTGAAAAGGGGAAAGGATGTATCATAGAGCAATATTCTGAAGCTTGGGAAGATTAAAAGGTGTGGACTTCAACTCCCAGAATTCCTCAGTCACAGCATGCTGGCTGTGGAATTCTGGGAGTTGAAGTCCGCTATTCTGACCGGAGAATTCTGGGAGTTGAAGTCCGCTATTTGGGTTGGGGAATTCTTGGGAGCTGAAATCTGCCCATTCTGGCTGCGGAATTCTGGGACTTAAACTCCACCCATTCTGGCTGTGGAATTTTGGGACTTAAACTCCACCCATTCTGGCTGTGGAATTCTGGGAGTTGAAGTCCGCTATTCTGACCGGAGAATTCTGGGAGTTGAAGTCCGCTATTTGGGTTGGGGAATTCTGGGAGCTGAAGTCTGCCCATTCTCGCTGCGGAATTCTGGGACTTAAACTCCACCCATTCTGGCTGTGGAATTCTGGGAGTTGAAGTCTGCTATTCTGACTGGAGAATTCTGGGAGTTGAAGTCCACTATTCTGACCGGAGAATTCTGGGAGTTGAAGTCCGCTATTTGGGTTGGGGAATTCTGGGAGCTGAAATCCGCTATTTGGGTTGGGGAATTCTTGGGAGCTGAAATCCGCCCATTCTGGCTGCAGAATTCTGGGACTTAAACTCCACCCATTCTGGCTGTGGAATTTTGGGACTTAAACTCCACCCATTCTGGCTGTGGAATTCTGGGAGTTGAAGTCCGCTATTCTGACCGGAGAATTTTGGGAGTTGAAGTCTGCTATTTTGGTTGGGGAATTCTGGGAGCTGAAGTCCGCCCATTCTCGCTGCGGAATTCTGGGACTTAAACTCCACCCATTCTGGCTGTGGAATTCTGGGAGTTGAAGTCCGCTATTCTGACCGGAGAATTCTGGGAGTTGAAGTCCACTATTCTGACCGGAGAATTCTGGGAGTTGAAGTCCGCTATTTGAGTTGGGGAATTCTGGGAGCTGAAATCCGCCCATTCTGGCTGCGGAATTCTGGGACTTAAACTCCACCCATTCTGGCTGTGGAATTTTGGGACTTAAACTCCACCCATTCTGGCTGTAGAATTCTGGGAGTTGAAGTCCGCTATTCTGACCGGAGAATTTTGGGAGTTGAAGTCTGCTATTTTGGTTGGGGAATTCTGGGAGCTGAAGTCCGCCCATTCTGGCTGTGGAATTCTGGGAGTTCAAGTCCACTATTCTGACCGGAGAATTCTGGGAGTTGAAGTCTGCTATTTTGGTTGGGGAATTCTAGGAGCTGAAGTCCGCCCATTCTGGCTGTGGAATTCTGGGACTTAAACTCCACCCATTCTGGCTGTGGAATTCTGGGAGTTGGAAGTCTGCTATTCTGACTAGGGAATTCTGGGAGTTGAAGTCCGCTATTCTGACTAGGGAATTCTGGGAGTTGAAGTTCGCTATTCTGACTAAGGAATTCTGGGAGTTGGAAGTCCGCTATTCTGACTAGGGAATTCTGGGAGTCGAAGTCCTTCCATTGTGGCTGTGGAATTCTTGTGAGTTAAACTACACCCATTTTGACTAGGGAATTCTAGGAGCTTAAGTCTACACATTCTGACTTGGGAATTCTGGGAATTGCACAAATCTTACAAGGTCGAGAAACGCTCTCAGAGAAAACCATCAATCTTCTCTCTCTCTCTCCCTCCCTCTCCCCCTCCTCCTCTCCCCCCCCTCGTTATTTCCGCTTTTCTCTGTGTTTATGCCTATGGATGATGGGAGTTGGAGTCCAAGAATATCATCACTAGTGAGTTGTCAGCTACGCAACTCAGCTTTAGCACAATCAAGCAAGGTGATCAAGCTACTAGGACACCAAACCGGAGTTTTCCTGGCTGCTTTCATGAGAAGCACAGTGCTAACACCGTGCCTTTATGAGTTTGCCTCTACATGTATGGAATGTGTCGAATGGATCGTTGCCAACTTTGTTATTTACATTATTTTATACTACACGGTGCTTTCATTCTGCCGTTGCTTTGATCCAATGAGGCCCTCAGAGTTGTTTCGAAATTGGGCAGCCCTTAACTCTGAATAAATAAAAGCAAGCGGTTAATAGAAGCAGCAATTAAGGCAATAAATAAAGAAATAAATCCCTCCCCTCCATGTATTATTTTATTTATAAAAGGTTTGTGGGCTGCTCAAAGAAAAGAAAACCTTCCCAGAATAGCACTTAATACGCCGAAAATGCAAACCAACTCACATTTTAATGCACTATAATTCTAAGTCACGACCAAAATCTGACAAGGGAGCCTGAATATCCACCACAAAAAGAACTTAAAATAAAATAAAAAACAGAACAATTGTTCAAAACCCATTACAGGTAGTCCTTGACTTATAATGCTTCATTTAGTGACCGTTTAAAGTTGCAACGGCACTGAAAAGAGAGGCTTATGGCCGTTTTTCACACTTACGACCATTACGGCATCCCCGAGGCAAAAATTTGGACTCTTTGGCAACCGACTTGTATTTACGATGGTCACAGTGTCCCCCCGGAGGGGGAGGGGCACGTGATTCCCTTTTACAAGCTTCTGACAAGCAAAGTCAATGGGGAAGCCAGATTCACTTAACAACCAAGGGATTCACTTAACAAGTGCAATGATTCATTTAACAACCGCGGCAGGCAAGGTCACAAAACGGGGCAAATTTACTTAAGAACCGTGTGACCCACTGAACCGCTGCAACGATTCATTTAACTGTCGCGGGAAGGCAAGGTCGTGAAACGAGGGCTGACCCTCTGTTAGCAACTGCCTCGTTTAGCAGCGGGAAATTTGGTCGTCCGTTGACGACCATTTGCTCCATTGCGGCCGTAAGTTGAGGACGACAACTTCTATGCAGGCTTCTCCTATGTCAACTCATAAAATATTTCTATGGTCTTTTTAGAGTTGCCAACAGAAAGGGAGGGGGAGCAGTGTGACAGTTTGAAAATCGAAACTGCATTCCATAAATAGTTTTTCAAAGATAGTAACCAGGTGACTGAAGTTTCTGCCGTGCAAAATTCTAACTGGAGAGCATGATTGATGACTCTGGGCTATGGAGGTGTCCCATTGGAGAATATGAATTATGATACACCCAGAAGGGTGGGGGGAAACTAGGGTCAAGGGTGACAATGAATTATGTGTCTCAGAGTCGGCTACACCCAGGCAGCGCCAATGTTTACTCCTAATAAATCTTCTTTAAGTTTTTGTCATGCCCCTGGTGGAGACTGACTCTGAGGGAGAGGAGGAACAGCCGACAGGACTCCGGAGGTTGTGGAGGAGGCTGGGGAAGGGCAGAGGCCGGCTGGGCAGTCAGAGGAGGACCCAGGCCCATCCCCTCTCCATATTAGGGCACGTAGGGAGGAGAGGATAAGGGAGAAACGTGGTCTACAGGGGAGGAAAGGGCCTTGATCCTCTTCATGGGCTGTAGCTGTGACAACTGAATAAGAGGTCGGACATGCCTATGGGCGAACGCTGGAAGCAAAGCATGGAAATATCTCTAGTTTATGGTTCCTCTCTGAGTTTGGCGTCCTTTCCAGTGTGTGTATTGTTTGTGTTGTTTTTTACTCTTTAGAACTTAAACCGCATTTCCTCCTTCTGATAACTGCTCATGTGGGTGTTTTCTTGTCTCCAGTCACGGATATTTGGAGCTTGGAAGCAAAGTGAAGGAATAAAAAGGGGCTTCGCCGTTTTTTTGTGACTGTGTTTATTTTGTATCCCACCCTGGGTCATCACAGTTTTGAAAATTTGGCTAGAGACTTATGATTCAAATGGGGGAAACTGCTGGAGCTCCGACATCCTATTACATTTAAAGCTTTTTCCCCTTTAAAACACAAAAATAAAAATAAAACTACTTGATTTAATGCTTTGTCGTCCAGAGCATCCAGCCTGGTTTTTAATGGGTGTGTGTGCGTGTGTGTGTGTGTGTGTGTGTGAGAGAGAGAGAGAGAGAGAGTTCACAATTATCCCGAATCCATGTTTCACTTAATAGCCTCTCAAGTTATCTCTGCTTTTTGGGAAGCGGGCGAGGGTACTAATTAAAAAACACCTTTCATTTTAATTGGGTTTTCAGCCATTCTGTGCAAGGGCATCAGATCAGCCCAGCAGGATGTTTCTCTAAGTAGCTGAAATCAAATTTCCACCCTCTCCCTCTTTCCACTCTCACAAGATGATTTTTTTTTTAAATATAAAAGCAGATAATAAAGTCTTTACCTTATTTCTTTTTTTTTTCTTTTCCCCTATTTTACAGGAACAATTTTTTTTTTAAAAAAAGAAAAGCTCGGAAATCACGCAGACGACATAAATCTCACTTGGAAAATGCAGCTTTTTTGTGTGTGGGTTGCAAGCCGTCCTTCGTTGGGGCCTGCTTTCCTGCAAATTAAGGTCACAAAAAACCCCCTTTGGAACAGGAAGTCCTCGACTTACAACAGTTCATTTACTGACCATTCGAAGAGAGCACGAATATCCACTCTAAAAGGAGCTTAAAATCCCCCCCAAAAAACCCCAACAACGGTTTGACTGATTTCACAGCTACGGTGATTCGCTTAACAGCGGTGGCGAGAAAGGGGGTAAAATGGGGAGAAATGCACTCAACGGATGGGTCAACTCATAAAATAGTTCTATGGTCTTTTTAGAGATGCCAACGGAAAGGGAAGAGGAAGCAGTGCGGCTGTCAGAACTCCAACAAATCCACCTCCATTCAAATCGTAAGTCTCTAGCCGCATCTCTCAGAGAAAATAAAACTGATTTATTGGAAGTGGCCATGTTGGTGTTAGCTGGATGCAGCCGATATTAAAATATATCATTCATTTCTCCCTTGACCCAGGTCTTCCCCTCACCCTCTGGATATATATTCTCCAATGGGACACATCCATAGCCAAGAGTCCTCAATCATGCTATCCAGTAAAAATCTTGCCCTCCGACAACTTTGGGCTACCAGGGTGATTATCTAGGTATTTAAGGAATGCACTGTTTTCCTCAACTCCCTTTTTCTGGTAGCTAAAAAGACCAAAGGAGTATCTTTTTAGTTGACAGCGTCAGCTTGCAAACCGAAACTGCATTCCATAAATGTTTTGAAAGATAGTAACTAGGTGGCTGAAGTTTCTGCCGTGCAAAATTCTAACTGGAGAGAGCATGATTGATGACTCTGGGCTATGGAGGTGTCCCATTGGAGAATGTGAATTACGATACACCCAGGCGGTGGGGGGGGAAAACCAAGGGTGACAATGAATTGTGTGTCTCAGAGTCGGCTCCACCCAGGCAGTGCTGGCATGTTTACTCCCAATAAATCCTTTTGAAGTTTTGGAAGTTTGGCTCGAGACTCATAATTTAATTGGGGGAACTGCTGGAATCCTGACCGGATGTTTCACTGAGCAACAGAAATTTGGTCGTACAGTGGTTGTACGTTGAGGACTTGACTGTATTTGCAGCCACATGGAAATGTACCAGTAGGGTGGAACACAGTGTTATGTCACACTGAATCGGTTTAACTGTGAGACGTTTTAACATTTTTGTTATCTTCCCCTTTTCCAAGGAAAGCCACTGCCCACAATGCAACTCACCAATCCAGATGCAGATTTTTATCTTTGGGGTGAAGCAGATTTTTTTATTTTTTCATTTAACGTATGGGGAAATCCTCAGCTTACGACCAACATTTTGAGCCCCAACATTTCTGTGGCTAAGCCACGCGGTTGTTAAAGGGAACTCCCCCCGCCCTGTTTTAGGACCTTTCCTGCCCCTGTTGTTAAGCGAATCCCTGCAGCTGTTAAGTGAGGAACAATGGTCATTAAAAGCAGGACCAGGGGAGACGTGATACCATCTTCCAATATCTATGTGGCTGCCCTCAAAGAAGAAGGAGTCAAGCTATTCTCCAAAGCCCCAAAAGGCAAGATAAGAAGCAACGGATGGAAACGGATCAAGGAGAGAAGCAACTTAGAACTAAGGAGACATTTCCTGACATTGAGGACAATTAACCAGTGGAACAACTTGCCACCAGAAGTTGTGGGTTTTCCATCACTGGGGATTTTCAAGAAGAGGCTGCACAACGGTTCGTCTGAAAACGGTACAGGGTAGTGATTGCTTAACCTTTTCAGCATTGTGCCCAAAGCACGCATGCACATTGCCAAAACGCAATGCTTGGTGCAAGTCCCTGCACATATGCCACACACCCCATGCATGCTCCCCACCCCCCCCCCTGCATGCACAACAGAGGCCCAAAAACCAGCTGGCTGGCGGGAAGTGGGCACGCATGTGCAGCAGAGCTGAGCTGGGCCAACGGCTGGTGTGCCCAGAGAGAGTGCTCTGCATGGCATCCTTGGCACAGGTGCCATAGGTTCCGCCGTCACTATAGGGTCTGTTGCTTGACCAGATTCTGGACTAGAAAACCTCCAAATTCCCTTCCATCTCTTGTTAATCTTGTTATTCCGCGATTCTTCCCTTCGTCCCACGCCCCAAGGTCATCCTCGCAGACCACTAGAGGACGGGAACCTCAGGTCGTAAACCAGGAAGTCGAAGTGTCCTTCCTTAGGGCTACAGATATCTGCAAGAAAGGACTAGCACGTCGATTAAGGGGAAATTTTTAAGATTACTCAGAGTGAGATCACGGAGGGTTGGGCTGGTGGGTGGGAGAAGATGGCTGAAGGTTTCAGGAGAGCTGAGAATAGACTTTTAGCTATTCATTTCGGTGTCCAAACAGTCACCCATATTTCAGAAGGAGTTCAGTTCCCAGCAGGCGGGGGGACCTGCTAATTTTGAGAGGTCTTGAATAAGTGATCTCGAGTCAGCTAAATGGGTCCTGGAAAGGAAGATTTTTCAGGAAATTCCCAGGACTGCTGGCTAAACAACAAAAACGATAATAATCACCTTAGGAAACCATGGAAATGGCAACCACTTTTGTGTCATTGCCAAGAAAACGTACCGGGTCATGATTACTCATTCGTTACTCAAGCTTCTTTTGAACTTTTCACCTATATCCTTCGGGGTACCAACCTAGAACTAAGGAGGCATTTCCTGACAGCGAGGACAATTAATCAGAGTTGCCTCCAGAAGTTATAAATGCTTCAACACTGGAGGTTATTAAGAAGAGATTGGACAGCCACCTGCCTGGAATGGTATGGAGTATATGCAGTCTCTTGCTTGACCAGAAGGTTGGACTAGAAGACCTTCCTACTCTAGTCCAGCACCACGGTGGTGCAGTAGTTAGAGGGCAGTACTGCAGGCTACTTCTGCTGCCTGCTGGCTGCCTGCAATATTGGCAGTTCGAATCTTGCAGATGTTTCATTACAGGTAACAGATAATCAGAGTTGGAAGGGACCTTGTAGGTCATCTAGTCCAGCGGTCGCGGCTCACTGGTGGACTGTGAGGAAATTTGGGTGGGCCGCAGAGAAATCTCACCCCCAGAGCACCCTCACAAAAGCAATTGATCCAGGCTGTGCAGAAACACAAGGCTGCGCCGCCCACCTGGTCCACCAGAGCCTTCCCCGCCCACTCACTCCTTACCCGACAAACTTGCCTGCTAAGTTGCTATTTTTCTTTTTTTCCGACCATCATCTGTTCTGCTGTGCCGGGAGATTTAGATTAGCTAGGAAGCAAGAAATGGTTGGATTTCTTGCTTTCTAGCTAGTCTTTAGATCTTCCGCTCAGCACAGCCGAACCTCCCTTAGGACCGAAGGTTTGCTTGCAAGCAAATTCAGTGCAGACTCACAGCAAGCAAATTTGAGAGACTGAGCTGGCCGATGGCAGATAGATAGATAGATCACTGAATGATTCTGTGAGCAACTCAATCTGCCTGCTTTGCCTGATTTTGGGGGAAAAGTTGCTCTTTTTTATAAAAAAAAATCCAATATTTACATGCATGGTGTGTTGTGCGTTAATTTTGTGAGTTTGCTTGCAAGCAAATTTTATGTGACAGACTGAGCTAGCCAATGGCAGATAGATTTCTGAATGAATCTGTGATTCTGTGAGCAACTTAATCTGCCTGCCTGCTTTGCCTGATTTTGGGTAAAAGTTGCTCTTTTTTTATAAACAAATCACTATGTATATAAATATTTATAATATTTACATACAAGCCATGCCCAGCCAGTCACATGACCACCAAGCCACACCCACAAATTAGGCCATGCCCACAGAACTGGTTAGTGGTCCCTGGTATCTAAAATTATGAGTTTGGTGGTTCCTGAGGTCCAAAAGGTTGGTGACCACTGATCTAGTCCAACCCCCTCACCCAAGCAGGAGACCCTACACCATTTCTGACAGGTGGGAATCCAGTCTATTCTTGAAAGTCTCAAGTGATGGCACTCCCACAACTTCCGAAGGCTACTTCTGTTCCATTAGTTGATTGTTCTCACTGTCAGAAAATTCTTCCTTATTTCCAGGTTGAATTTCTCCCCTGATTTTCCATCCATGATTCCTTGTCTGGCCTTCAGGTGGTTTAGAAAATATCTTGACCCCCTTCCTCCTCTCTGTGGCAGCCCCTCAACTATTGGAAGATGCTATCATGTCTCCCTTGGTCCTTTTCTTCACTAGACTAGCCAGGCTCAGTTCCTGCAACCGTTCTTCATATGTTTTAGCCTCCAGTCTCCTCATCATCCTGGTTGCTCTTCTCTGCCCTTTTTCTAGAGCCTATGGCCCAGTGTTCTAGTCTGTCAAGATCCATCTGGATCTTGAGTCATGATCCACCTGGATCTTGAATCTCACCAGGCTCAAGGTCGACTCAGCCTTCCCTCCTTCCAAGGTGGTTAAAATGAGAACCCACATTGTTGGGGGTGGGGAAAGGCTGAGTAAGATCCTCCACCAACCTTGGTCCCGCTTGTGCACAACAAGGGCGAGAGCTTCACCAGCCATCCTCTACTCCCCCTACCCGCCTTGGTAAACCAGAGGTGAATTGAATTCTCTTGCACAAAATTAATAAGCCGCGGTGACAAGGTTGAGCGAGTTGCATTTGTGGGAACTCTATACAAAGTGGTTTCTTGTGAAGGAGGAGAGGAACTCGAATAGACGGCCAGAAGAAGGAGAGGAAGGAAGCAGAAACGAGAAGTTGGACGTGGTCCACACTTTGCTCAATCTTTCTACCGCAAATGTTTTGCCTTACGTCTGCCTCCCCAGAAAGAAAGAAAAAAAAAACACAGATGCTAATTGATAAGGGACTTGTGATCGGTCTTGCCCATAAGCCACATTGTGATGACCCAAAGGGGCGTGGCACAAAGGCAACACAGTCAGATAATCCGTAGGAGTCCCTTTATTAGCTCCAACTTTGCCCCCAATGTCCTGGTTACCTTCTGGGCTGGAGAAAAACTCTCCCAGGTACAGCCTTTGGCTGCAGAAAATCAAGTCCAAAACGTGGTCAACACAAACTGTAACTATAGGTCCAATCGAGGTAAAGTGAGGTAATTTATCCGGCAGGGCAGGAGCAAGAATTCCAGACGTGAAAGGCATGGCAATAACTCAGCACGATTAGGAGGATGCCAGGAACGCAAATAACCAAAGTCAACAAAAGATAAACTCACGTTTGTTCCCAGCAGCTGCCGCGCTTAGCATGCATCTTTTTAAAACTCTCTTCCCAGCTGTGGCTCATGAAGGAAATCAGGGCCCTTTCCTTCCCCGTAAGCCATGCAACCCATATTGCTCCCTACTCTGTTCCTCCCTGTGTGCCCTAGGATGAAGAGGGGATGGCCTTGGGTCTTCTTCTAAATTCCCTCTCCTTTGTTCTACCTCTTCCCTGCTCTGCCCAGCCAGACTTTGCTCTTCTCCAGTTTCCTCCACAGCCAACGGAGCCACACCTCTGCTCGCTGTCAGCTGTTCGTCTTCACCCTCAGATTCAGACTCTGTCAGGGGCATGACACACATCTGCATAACCCACCATCTGTTCCCCTCCCTCTTCCTCCCTTCTCTTCAGAATTTAAATGTGAGAATGTGCAGAAATAAATAGGTTAACACTTGCAATTAAAGAGAAGGAACAAACTGAATATAATATGATATGGGAATCATTTTATCGATGGTTAGAGAAGAAATATGAAAGTTAGAAACAAAAGATGACCAGTGAAATAGACAATATGTTAGTAGAAGTTAATAAATCAAGATGAGGATTATTATGACAATTAGATATATCATGTATATTAGTAATAAGTTAGAGTAGAGAATTAATACTGATGTAAATGATTATGGGTGGAAACTTTGATTGTTGTCGCACAAGATATTTGTTCCCGGATGACACACTGTTTAAATGGAAGATGGATTGTTTGTTTTGTTTAAAATTAAAAAAAATTGATAAAAAAGAAGAAGAATTTAAATGCTAGATTAGGATCTGTAGCCAGGCCTGATGTCTGATGAATGAGCTAAAGTTTGCAACAAGCCTGTGGCTTGGAATAAAATTGCTTATTTGGGAAAGGGAGCGCAGATGGTCTTCGACTTACAACCATTTACAAAAAATGACTTATGGCTATTTTTCACACTTAACGACCATTGCAGAATCTCCAAGGTCAAGTAATCAAAATTCAGGCACTTGGGAAATGGCATGTATGATGGTTGCGCTGTGCCGGGGTCTTGTGTTCACTGTGGGATGGAAGGAGAAGAACATTGGTGAAGAAAGGAAGACATCAGTGGGTTTGCCAGATCCACTGATCCCCACATCCCCTGGGGAAACCAACTTGATAGGCAGGATCCTGCTTTCTGTTGGCCAAGAAAAATAGCGGCCTTGACAAGATACTCAATATTCCAGATGATCATGTTTGTCCTTCCTCAAGGTCAATACTCCAGAAGACCTTGTTGCTTCTTTCAGAAGGTTTATATTCCAGAAAACCATGTTTGTTCTCCCACAAGATCAACATTCCAGATGATCACATTGGTTCTTTCAGAAAATCAATATTTCAGAGAACCGTTTCTTTTCCCACAAGATCAATATTCTAGAGAACCACGTTTGCCCTTACACGAGGTCAGCATTCCAGAAGATATTTCTGCTTCCATAATGTCAACCTTCCAGAAGACCAATTTCGTCTTCCCATGAGGTCGATCTTCCTGAAGACGACACTGATTCTTTCAGAAGCTCAATTTTCCAGATCATATTTGTTCTCCACAAGGTCTGTATTCCAAAAGACCAAACTGGTTGTCCAACCAGGTCAACATTTCCCCACCAGGCCCAAAAATCTGCACAAGAGAATTTTCTGGCTGTGGAGCTGCAGAAATCAGGTGGCAAGTTTCACCAAGCTCTGTCGTAACATATGACCACACTTCCATGATTGACGCAATGTTAACAAGAAGGAGATCTGAAGCACAGATCTGAGCCTCTGAGAGGACCTTGAAATCACCCAGCTGCCTTTCATGCCTAAGGCCGGACTAGAACTCCCAGTCTCCTGGTGATTGGCCTAAACTCACCCAGCTGTCTTTCATGCCTAAGGTGGGACTAGAACTCACAGTCTCCTGGTGATTGGCCCAAAGTCACCCAGCTGTCTTTCATGCCTAAGGCCGGACTAGAACTCCCAGTCTCCTGGTGATTGGCCGGCCTTTCACTAGGCGGACTCCCAGTCTCCTGGTGATTGGCCTAAACTCACCCAGCTGCCTTTCATGCCTAAAGCCGGACTAGAACTCCCAGTCTCCTGGTGATTGGCCTAAGCTCACCCAGCTGGCTTTCATGCCTAAGGCCGGACTAGGACTCCCAGTCTCCTGGTGATTGGCCTAAACTCACCCAGCTGCCTTTCATGCCTAAAGCCGGACTAGAACTCCCAGTCTCCTGGTGATTGGCCTAAACTCACCCAGCTGCCTTTCATGCCTAAGGCCGGACTAGAACTCCCAGTCTCCAGGTTTCTAACCTGATGCCTTAACCCAGGAGTCCCCAACCTGTGGGCTATGTCCCACTATCTGGGCTACAGCCCGTTTTGCAACAGGGCCACACCAACAGCAGGCGAGCGGGCACGCATGCAGCTCCATTTCCGCGAATGGTAGACACTCGCACACACAAGCACAACTCCATTTTTGCTTGCCCGGAACCTTCTTCTCACCACCCCCCTGGTCCGTCCACGCCAGAAATGTTGGGGACCATGGCCTTAACCCTTAAGACCAAACCGGCTTTCTTCCCAATGAACAGGGTTTAGGGTTGTATCTTTTATGTTTATTCCTCAACACACACACACACACACACACAATTTTATATCACAAGAGAGCCAAGGCACTCCAGCCATCCCTCTGTGCCCAGAAGACATTCAAGAAATGAACTTTGCAAATCTTATGTCAGCTCCCTTCTGGAGTATATCCCATAATACTTATAATACTTATAATTAATAATACTTTTGGAGTATTATTCCAGTATTTGAGAGACTGCCACAAAGAAGAAGGGGTCAAATTATTCTCCGATGCACCTTGAGGGCAGGACAAGAAATAATGGTTGGAAACTAATCAAGGAGAGAAGCAACTTGGAATTCAGGAGAAACTTCCTAACAGTGAGGACAATTAACCAGTGGAACTGCTTGCCACCAGAAGTTGTGGCCGTTCCATCACCGGAGGCCTTTAAGAAGAGATTAGACAGCCGTTGGCCTGAAATGGTATAGGGCAGAGGTCTCCACACTTGGCAACTTTAAGATTTGTGGACTTCAACTCCCAGAATTCTCCAGCCAGCTATAATTCTGGGAGTTGAAAGTCCACAAGTCTTAAAGTTGCCAAGTTTGGGGTCCTCTGGTATAGGGTCTGCTGCTTGAGCAGGGGGCTGGACTAGAAGACCTCCAAGGTTCCTCCCAGCTCTATTCTGATTCTGATCAAGGAGAGAAGCAACCTGGAATGAAGGAGAAACTTCCTGACAGGGAGGACAATTAACCGGTGGAACAGCTCGCCACCAGAAAGTTGTGGGTGCTCCAAGTTGCGGAGGTTTTTAAGAAGGAATTGGACAGTCACTTGTCTGAAATGGTATAGGATCCCCTTCTTTAGCAGGGGGCTGGACTAGAAGGCCTTTAAGGTCCCTTCCAGCTGCATTCTGATTGATTGATTGTATATTGTTGACTTCTGCACGAGCCTGTGCAAAGCCACCTGCCCATGGGGCATTTCAGGACACTTGTTTCAGAGTCAAATGTCCTTTTTCTGTCCATTCGGCAGAAAACTCTCTGTGTGTGTTTCGTGGTTTTGCCTGCTACGTGACTCATGGTGTTTTCTTATTTGGCAGACTTTGATGTTCCAGCTTTGCATTTGAGACAGGAAGAGGAGAAGAGAAAAGAGAAGGATGTCTGGACCGGCCATCCACCTCCAACACATCCGTTGCTTAGTCCATCCAAATCACTCAAAATAGAAGATACGCTGGTCTCCATCATAGCCATTGGACGTGCCTCTAGACCAAGGGTCTCCAAACTTGGCAAGTTTAAGACTTGTGGCTCCCAGAATCCCCGAATCAGCTCAGGATTCTGAGAAATGAAGTCCACGCATGCTGTGAATTCTAGAAAATGGAAGTCCACCGATCTTCAAGGGGCCCTAGTTCCCCATCTCTGGTTTAGACCCACTAAGGAGACAGTTTAGTACGGGGGTTGCCAACCTTTTGGACCTCAGGGACCACCAAATTCATAATTCTGAGCCCCTTGGAGCATAGACCCTGGGAAAATCCCTAAAAAAAGTCTGCAGGAAAATCCCCCACTTCATTTTCCAACAGACACACACACACACACACACACACACACACACAGAGAAAGACAAAGAGAGACACACAGAGAGAGAGAGAGAGACAGAGACAGAGAGACAGAGACAGAGAGACAGAGACAGACAAAGAGAGACAGAGAGAGAGACAGAGACAGAGAGAGAAAGAGACATATATATATATATAGATAGAGAGAGAGAGAGAGAGACAGACAGACAGAGACAGAGACAGAGACACAGAGAAAGAGAGAGAGAGAGAGACAGACACACACAGACACACACACACACACAGACACAGACAGACAGACAGAGACAGACAGAGAGAGAGAGAGAGAGAGAGAGACTGAGACTGAGACTTTTGGCTTCATGCAAGGAAAGCAGCAGAAGCCGCAGAAGTCTTTCTTTCTCTCTCCTCAAACTCCACCAGAAAGGAGTCTTTGCCGGCGCAGCCTCTTGGAGCAGGAGGCCTTGCAGGGTCCCAAACACTCATTTCTGGCGGAGTTTGGGGGAGAGAAGGAAAGACTTTGGCTGCTTTCCTTGCGTGCAGCCAAAAGCAGAAGAAGGAAGAGGCAGAAAGAAGCAGCCCGGTGGCCAGGCCAGGCGTGTGGGGTGAGTGGGGCAACTTCCCTCCCTCCGCCCTTTCCCCCTCCCCTCACTACCTCGTGTTGTTTCGCAATGCAAGCGACACAAGCCTTGTGTTCCTGTGCAGCCTGGATTAATTGCTTTCGGGGGGGAACATTTCTCTGCAGACCGCCAACATTTTCTCGCGGACCACCAGTGCTCCCCGGTCCACCTGGTTGGCGACCACCGATTTGGTACATTCCCCCATCCCAAGTCTGAAACAGTTGGTGAGAATCTAGGGCAGCATTTCCTCAAACGTGCAACTTTAAGACTGTGTTGGCTGGGGACTTCAACTCCCAGAATTCCCCAGCCAGAGCAACCGGTTGGTGGGACAACCGAAGAGCTACCAATTCAGACAAACAAGCTAACAGTAAACCATGGCCTAGTCGAAGAACCCACCACGAACAGTCTCAACAACACTGACAGGGCAAATCAATAGTACTGTATTTAAACAGAGAGCAAACCCCTCCCTCCCTTCTAGCCCTGATGATGTTACCTAGTTGGGTCATGAAACACCTGCAAGAAAAACAACCAAGCTCAGTTATGAAGGGAAGGAGGGAGGAGGGGAAGGAAGGAATGGGAGGCAGCGAGGCAGCAAGGCAGGGAAAGAAGGAAGGAAGGAAGGAAGGAAGGAAGGAAGGAAGGAAGGAAGGAAGGAAGGAAGGAAGGAAGGAAGGAAGGAAGGTAGATTAAATGTGAGGAAAGAAGGTTAATTTGGAGGAAGGAAGGAAGGAAAGAAGGAAGGAAGGTAAATTAACACAGAAAGAAAAATTTGAGGGAAGAAAAGAAAAGAAAGAAAGAAAGAAAGAAAGAAAGAAAGAAAGAAAGAAAGAAAGAAAGAAAGAAAGAAAGAAAGAAAGAAAGAAAATGGATTAACGTGGAGGAAAGAAGGTAAATGTGGAGGGGAGGAAGGAAATTTCATGTTGAGGAAGGAAGGAAGGAAGGATGGAAGGAAGGAAGGAAGGACAGAAAGAAGGAAAGACAGAAAGAAAGAAAGAAAGAAAGAAAGAAAGAAAGAAAGAAAGAAAGAAATGAAAGAGGAAGAAAGAAAGAAAGGAAATTCAGATAGAAAGAAAAAACAGAAATAAAGATAGAAAGAAAGAAAGAAAATGGATTAACGTGGAGGAAAGAAGGTAAATGTGGAGGGGAGGAAGGAAATTTCATGTTGAGGGAGGAAGGAAGGAAGGAGGGGAAGGAAACACAGAAAGAAAGAAAAGAAAGAAAAGAAAGAAAGAAAGAAAGAAAGAAAGAAAGAAAGAAAGAAAGAAAGAAAGAAAGAGGAGGGAAGAAGGTAAATGTGGAGGGGAGGAAGGAAATTTCATGTTGAGGCAGGAAGGAAGGAAGGAAGGGAAGGAAGGAAGGAAGGAAGGAAGGAAGGAAGGAAGGAAGGAAGGGCTACAAGCCAAGTCCCATTTGCACAACTCAACCCCCTGCTCAATCATCACAACATCAAAGGAGCCGGCCTGCCCACAGAGCCTGGCTGGTTCCATCAAACCTCCCCTTCAGTCTTGCGCAAGGGAGCAGCCTGTCCTCACACCCAGCGCAGAGTCACATGCAGGTGGTGTGTGAGTGAATCAGCCTTGCAGAAAAGGAGAGGCGAGGAGGAAGGAACGAAGAGAACCACACGAACCGCAGGCAGGGGATGTGTTTCGCCTACAGAAAAGGCCAGGCTGCAGACATTCCCCTTCCTAGTAGGAAGGCAGGCAGGCAGGCAGGCAGGCACAGGAAGGGTGTGTGTGTGTGTGTGTGTGTGTGTGTGTGTGTGTGTGTGTGTGTGTGTGTGTGTGTGTGTGTGTGTGTGCAGAGCTCAACATCCTTAGCTATAAATTCATGGCTGGTATCACAATTTCTCTCTCCTTCTTTCTTTCTCTCTCTGTCTTTTTCTCTCTGTCTCTTTCTCTCCCTGTCTCTCTCATCCTTTTTTTCTCTCTCTCTCTCTGTCTTCTCCTTCCTTGTTTCTTTCTCTGTCTCTTTCCCTCTCCTTCTTTCTCTCCCTTTCTTTCTTCCCCACCTTTCTCTCCTCTCTCCCTTTCTTTCTCCCTTTCTCTGTCTTTCTCTCTCTTTCTCTCCCTTTCTTTTCTTCTCTCCTCTTTTCTCTCTCTTTCTCTCCCAGTCTCTCTCACTCTTTCTCTCTCTCTTTCTGTCTTCTCTTTCCTTGTTCCTTTCTCTGTCTCTTTCCCTCTCCTTCTTTCTCTCCCCTTCTTTCTTTCCCCCACTTTCTCTCCCGCTCCCTCTCTTTCTTTTTCACTTTCTTTCTCTATCTTTCTCTCCATCTCTCTCTCTATATATGTCTCTCTTTCTCTCCCTTTCTTTTTCTCTCCCTCTTTGTTCTCTCTTTCTTTCTCTCTGTCTCTCTTTCTCTGTCTCCCACTCTCTTTCTTTCTCGTGCTCTCTTGTTCTCTCTCTCCCTCTGCAGCCCACAGCTGCTGCAGTGCCGCTTCCCTCGCACACTTGCTCCAGGGAGAACAACACAGAACGTCACAAATACACAAAGCTTTTCAGAGTCGTCCCCCCGCCCTCTTCTGAGGCCTGCTGGCCATCACGCTCGCACACACTGTGACTGGCACCGCAACCTTGTGCAATCAGGTGATCCGACGTGCAATCTCAAACAGCTGCATCCCTCCCAGGTCAGCTCAGGTCCACTGCGTTTCTGGCACTTGTTTACCTTGGTCCCTTCCAGGTGAGTCCTCGATTTATGGCCACCATTAAGTTCCCCCACATTTCCACTGCTAAAGCGGAACAGTTGCTAAGGGAGTTTTCCTCCACTTTACGATCTTCTTGGCCGCCATTGTTAAGCGCATCGCCACGGGTGTTCAGTGAGGAAGTCCACAACTTACGACAGCCGCCATTCATCCTCTTTGAACGAGTTTTGTTCAGCCAGCCCAGGAGGCTGTTGAGTTTTTGATCCTAGATAGAGCCAGATATTTCTCTCTCTTTCTGGACACAGTGAGAATATACCTGGCTAAACAAAACTCCGCCCTGGCGAAAGGAAAGGCATTCAGCCAGTAAAGCCAGCTCCATTCACTTGCCCAGATTCCACCCCGCAAGGGACGATGGGGGTCGTGTTAAAAGAGGACGAATGGCGGTCGTCGTAAGTTTGAGGACTTCCTGCATTTGGCTCCGGGAAGTCCGCTTCAGACAGCTTCATTCCACTGCTTGGAGCAACCTCGAAAGGAACACCGCCAGCTGCGTTTCACTTTTCCCATTAATCTGTCATCGCAATAGACCGCTAAAGTAGCAACGGGCAATTTATCTCAGGCTGGGAAAGGAAGGGCTCTTAAAAGATGAAAGTTCCCTGCCTTGAACTGGCTGCAAAAAAAATAACGCATTATTTCTTTCTCGTTCTTGCCCAACACAATTTGGGGGGAGGAGGAGGCGGTGGGTAGGTGGGAAACATGGAAGGATCCAACCTTAAGACTTCTTCTTTGGGCTTCTCTTTTTTTGCCAAAGGTCTGAAAAGCAGCCACGGTGTGGATTTTATCCAAAGCCCCAGATCTAATTTTATTTTTATTTATTTCTTCGTCAAGCGATCTATAAGATAACAGATAGAAGTATAGGGGCAGAACGTAGTTATGAATACATGAAATGGATACGTATAAGGAAAATAAAACAAAAATAAATACATAAAAGAAACGAAAGAAACAACCGGACAGGGACGGGAGGCGCGTTGGTGCGCTTATGCACGCCCCCCCCTACAGACCTCTTAGGAAAGGGGTGAGGTCAATTTACACCTGCACTTGCCCAATTCTCAAGACCCAAAGGTGCTTTTTCAAAAGGCAGGCAGGCATTCAGGAGGTAACTATTAATATAGAATAGGAATATATAGTAGAATGGAATGGAATGGAATGGAATGGAATGGAATGGAATGAATGGAATGGAATGGAATGGAATAGAATAGAAAATATGGAATGGAATAGAATAGAATAGAGAATGGAATGGAATGGAATGGAATAGAACAGAATAGAATAGAAAATATGAATGGAATAGAATAGAATAGAATAGAGTATGGAATGGAATGGAATGGAATAGAATAGAATAGAAAATATGGAATGGAATAGAATAGAATAGAGTATGGAATGGAATGGAATGGAATGGAATGGAATGGAATGGAATAGAATAGAATAGAATAGAATAGAATAGAATAGAATAGAATAGGAATATAGGATAGGATAGGATAGGATAGAATAGAATAGAATAGAATAGAAAATATGGAATGGAATAGAATAGAATAGAATATAGTATGGAATGGAATAGGATAGGATAGGAATATAGGATAGGATAGGAATATAGAATAGAATAGGCTAGGCTAGGCTAGGCTAGGATAGAATAGAATAGAATAGAATAGAATAGAATAGAATAGGAATAAAGGATAGGATAGGATAGGATAGGATAGAATAGGAAGATAGAATAGAATAGAAATATAAAATAGAATAGGAAAATAGAACAGAAAAACAGAATAGAATAGAATAGAATAGAATCGGAATAGAATAAACTGGAAGGGACCTTGGAGGTCTTCTAGTCCAACCCCCCTGCTCAAGCAGGAGAATCTATACCATTTCAGACAAGCGTCCAGTCTCTTCTTAAAATCCTCCAGTGATGGAATCACCCACAACTTCTGGAGGCAAGCAGTTCCACTGGCTAATTGTTCTCCCTGTCAGGAAATTTCTCCTTAGTTCTAAGTTGCTTCTCTCCCTGATTAGTTTCCATCCGTCGTTTTCTTTTCTTGCCTTCAGCTGCTTTGGGAAATAAATGGACCCCCTCTTCTTTGGGGCAGCTCCTCAAATACTGGGATGCAACTATCACGTCCCCTCCCCGCAAGGCCTTCTTTTCTTCACCCAAATCCTGCAACTTTTCTCCAAAAGTTTTAGCCTCCAGGAGGCCTTTTAATCCTCTTAGTTGCTCTCCTCTGCACTTTTTCCAAAGTCTCAACATCCTTTTTTTTTTTCCGTAATGAGGTGACCAAAACTGGATGCAGGATTCCAGGTGTGGCCTCACTAAGGCTTTATAAAGCGGGACTAATACTTCACCTGGTTTTGATTCGATGCCTTTGTTTATACTAGTCCAGCTGCCTCTTGAAAAAAGCACCTTTGGGGACAAACCACGATCCGGATGACTGAGAATCTCCACCGAGCCACCGAGCAATAAAGGACTTTATGGAAGTTTGCATCAGCTGTGAGGGTTTAGCGATGCCCTTTGGGATGAATGAGGCAGGAGCGTGAATGGATTTCCAGAACAACCATCGCAAGACTACAGAGCCCATTTGCCGCTTCCGTCTCTGAGAGGCAAACAAGACAGACTCGTCCCCTACAGCCTGCGCCCGGGTTCAACATGGAAAGGAAGGGACACAACAGAGAGAAACATCCTGCAGAATGCACGGCTCCAACTTCTCAATGGAAGGAGGAGACGGATTAAGTTCACAACTGAGGTTTCGAAAGAGAGAAAGAGAGAGAGAGAGAGAAAGAGAGAGAGAGAGAGAGAGAGAGAGACCGGAACGCAAACGCCAAGAGCTGAAATCTACCAACAGAAGTATTTAACAGATAATCAGAGTTGGAAGGGACCTTGTAGGTCATCTAGTCCAACCCTCCCCCCAAGCAGGAGACCCTACATCATTTCTGACAGATGGCAGTCCAATCTCTTCTTGAAGGTCTCAAGTGATGACGTTCCCACAACTTCTGAAGGCAACTTCTGTTCCATGGGATGAATGTTCTCACTGTCAGAAAGTTTCTCCTTATTTCTAAGTTGAATCTCTCCTTGATCAGTTTCCATCCATTATTTTTCTCTGCCCTGGAAAATAGCTTGACCGCCTCCTCAAATATTGGCAGACTGCTCTCCTGTCTCCCCTGGTCCTTCTCTTCCATAGTCTAGCCAGGCCCAGTTCCTGCAACTGTTCTTCGTATGTTTTAGTCTCCACTCCCCGAATCATCCTGGTTGGTCTTTTCTGCCCTCTTTCTAGAGCCTCAACCTCTTTTGTATAGTGTAGTGACCAAAACTGGATGCAGTACTTAGGTGTGGAACCTTCCCCTGAATGTGATTGTGGTGTTATCCAGGAGACACCGGTTCATTTAGGCCCGCGACTTACGACCACAACAGAGCCCAAAATTTACGTCGAAGTTAAACGACATCGGAAAAAATAAGGATTGATTGACACTCTGGGATCATTATACAGCATTCCCCCCTAGGGTCATGTGATCAAAATCTAGGTGCTTGGCCGCTGACTCACACTTATGACGGTTGCTCAAATATTGGAAGACCGCTATCCTGTCTCCCCTGGTCCTTCTCTTCACTAGACTAGCTATGCCCAGTTCCTGCAAGTATTCATTGTATATTTTAGTTTCCAGTCCCCTCATCATCTTCATTGCTCTTCTCTATCCTTTTTTCAAGAGTCTCAACCTCTTTTTTACATTTCTTCTTTGGGGCAGCCCCTCAAATATTGGAATGTTGGTATCATGTCACCCCATCCTTCTTTTCCATCCGTGGTTTGCTCAGATGTCTTTCTTTCTTTCTTTCTTTCTTTCTTTCTTTCTTTCTTTCTTTCTTTCTTTCTTTCTTTCTTTCTTTCTGTCTGTCTGTCTGCCTGCCTTTCTTTCTTTCTTTCTTTCTTTCTTTCTTTCTTTCTTTCTTTCTTTCTTTCTTTCACTTGGGAAAATAGCTTGACCCCTTCCTCCTCTCTGTGGCAGTCCTTCAAATATTGGAAGGCTGCTCTCCTGTCTCCCCTGGTCCTTCTCTTCCCTAGACTAGCCAGGCCCAGTTCCTGCAACCGTTTGTTGTATGTTTTAGCCTCCAGTCCCCTCATCAGCCTGGTTGCTCTTCTCTACACTCTTTGTAGAGTCTCAACCTCTTTTTTTAATAGATGGAACAGGTGTTGGAACAGGTCACAGGATTGATAAAGAAGGCACAACAAACACAACACAACTAGAGTAAAGAGTGAGAGCGGGGGAAAGGCAACCTTTCTACCCTACAGCTGCCTTAAACAGTGCCAGAAAGTCCAGTGGCCTCTTGAAAAAGCACCTTCGGGATAACTGTGACCTGGATGACTGAGAATCACTACAGACTCCATTCTCAAAACATAGCCATGCACCCCAGTTAATTTGGGGAAGCGGTCATCTGAACTCTAAGGCAAAAACCCAGAACAGAAATGGCTTAAGTCAAGAAGCCATTCAGCTCATAACCCCCTCGGTTTCTTAAACCATCTGTATACAACAACAACAACACGCAACGAAGGGCTTTGTGGTCTCTAGATCAGGGATATCCAATCCTGGCAACTTTTAAGACTGGTGGACTTCAACTCCCAGAATTCTAGGACTTCAACTCCCAGAATTCTAGGAATTCTGGGAGTTGAAGTCCACCAGTCTTCAAGCGGCCAAGGTTGGAGACCCCCTGCGTTAGATTTCCTGTTCCAAAGTCAGTGAAGAAGACAAAGTGACAAAAGGGGATCATGTGACACCCACCCAGACACTGCGACCGTTGTTGTAATGACGAGGCAGTCAAGTTGTTTGATCATGATCAACTGAATCATGATGATCTTTATTGGAGTCTAGCCTTGCATTTATACACATTTTTAGTTATCCTCCATCACTGGTTAACTTTGGTTACTGCTTAACTTTCGTTACTGTTTAGCACAGTAATCCATACACTTAATTATCTCTAGTTAAAGTCTAACATATGTTGACTTCCTCTCTCTAATCCTCCTTTAGGTTAGTGACTTTGTTTACCTGAGTTGTATTTGCTTGGAAACATTCTTGATCGGAGGTTTGCCATCCGAGATTGGAACATTCCTGCAATTACAACTCTACAGACCGTCATGTGAGTCAGTGGCCAAGGATCCAGGTTTTGATCACATGATTCCTGGGGGGGGATGCTTTCCTGGAGTGTGAAAAATAATCCTCTATGTCATTTAACTTCAACGTAAATTTTGGGCTCCATTGTGGTCGTAAGTCGAGGACATATGTGTCTCGTGGGGAACACCACAATCACATTCAGGAGAAGAGTCCTGCATCCAGTTTTGGCCACCACACTATAAAAAAGATGTTGAGACTCTGGAAAGAGGGCAGAGAAGAGCAACCAGGATGATCAGGGGACTGGAGGCTAAAACATACGATGAACGGTTGCAGGAACTGGGCCTGGCTAGTCTAGGGAAGAGAAGGACCAGGGGAGACAGGAGAGCAGTCTTTCAATATTTGAGGGGCTGCCACAGAGAGGAGGGTGGGGGTGTCAAGCTATTCTCCAAGGCATCTGAAGGCCAGACAAGGAACAATGGATGGAAACTGACCAAGGAGAGATTTAACCTGGAAATAAGGAGAAACTTTCTGACAGTGAGAACCATCAACCCATGGAACAGAAGTTGCCTTCGGAATTTGTGGGAGCGCCATCACTTGAGACTTTCAAGAAGACTGCCCTTTGTCAGAAATGGTGTAGGGTCTCCTGCATGGGCAGGGGTATGGACTAGATGATCTACAAGGTCCCTTTCAACTCTGTTAATCTGTAATCCCACCTCCATCGTACATGTATCATACGATGATGATACACATTACTACTGCACGTCCTCAGTCCTTCTACTCCATGCATTTAATGCCAGATGCTAAACAATGGGGTTAGACTAGATGACCTACAAGGTCACTTCCAACTCTGTTATTCTGTATCTGTCTGTCTGTCTGTCTGTCTATCTATCTATCTATCTATCTATCTATCTATCTATCTATCTATCTATCTGTCTGTCTCTCTATGTCTGTGTATCTGTCTGTCTGTCTGTCTGTCTATCTATCTATCTATCTATCTATCTATCTATCTATCTATGTATCTATCTATCTATCTATCTATCTGTCTGTCTGTCTGTCTGTCTGTCTGTCTGTCTATCTACAGTATCTATGTATCATCTGTCTATCTGTCTACCTGTCTGTCTGTCTGTCTGTCTGTCTGTCCGTCCATCTGTCTGTCTGTCTGTCTGTCTACCTGTCTGTCTGGCTATCTACAGTATCTATGTATCATCTGTCTGTCTGTCTGTCTATCTATCTACAGTATCTGTCTGTCTGTCGGTCGGTCTGCCTGCCTGCCTGCCTGTCTGTCTACAGTATCTATGTATCATCTGTCTGTCTGTCTGTCTGTCTACAGTGTCTGTCTGTCTGTCTGTCTGTCTGTCTGTCTGTCTGTCTGTCTGTCTGTCTATCTATCTATCTATCTATCTATCTATCTATCTATCTATCTATCTATCTATCTATCTATCTATCTATCTACAGTATCTATGTATCATCTATCTATCTGTCTATCTTCTATGAAGAACCTGGGCCTGGCTAGTCTAGGGAAGAGAAGGGGAGACAGGAGAGCACCTTCCAATATTTGAGGGGCTGCCACAGAGAGGAGGAGGGATTCAAGCTATTTTCTAAAGGACCCAAAGGCCAAACAAGGCACAATGGATGGAAACTGACCAAGGAGAGATTCAACCTGGAAATAAGGAGAAACTTTCGGACAGTGAGAACAATCAACCCATGGAACAGAAGTTGCCCTCGGAAGTTGTGGGAGCTTCATCCCTGGAAGCTTTCAAGAAGAGACTGGATTGTCAGAAATGGTGTTGGGCAGGGGGTTGGACTAGATGACATACAAGGTCCCTTCCAACCAGTGGTGGGATTCAAATTTTTTTACTACCGGTTCTGTGGACGTGGCTTGGTGGGCATGGCAAGGGAAGGATACCGTAAAATCTCCAGTCAGAGGTGGGATTTGGTCGGTTCTCCAAACTACTCAAAGTTTCCACTACCGGTTCTCCAGAACTGGTCAGAACCTGCTTCAGCTCTGCTTCCAACCCTGTTAATCTGTAATCCCACCTCCATCGTACTTGTATCATCCTACTGCAGGTCCTCAGCCGTTCTCTCCTTGCCTTTCATGCCAGACGCTAAACAATGACAGCTGACCCACAACGACAATAAGCATGTCAATAGTCCTTGCTCACCCGCTCCTCCCAAATTCTCCTATTGGGTGGGTGGAGTGTCGGCACAGGAGGCATTCATTCTCAAGAACCATGGGCAGAATACAAAGGGGGCAGTCAAACGTGGTTGATTTTGTCTCTATGTTGCGTCTCCTGCAAATCACTGGATTTTTTTTTTGCACCAGGCCTTGAAAAATACACAACCAGCCCTTTCTTTCTCCTATGGGGATCATCAGTCTGGAGGAGAAGCAACCAGCCAAGTTCGGCCCTCAACCTTAAAAGCTTTTGGTCAACAACATCTTCCCAAACCCACAAGGAAAACGTGCCTTGCTTTTTTTAAACACACACACACACCTAATTTTTACAGTGCTAATACGGTTTGTGATGTGTGAGTCATGGCTTGTACGCCCACCTACTCCTTCCGTCCAGCACCGTAGGAAAGCCACAGTAAAAATCTCTCCTAGGCCTGCCTGCCTGCCTTCCTTCCTTCCTTTCTCTTTCTTCCTTTCCTTCCTTCATTCCTTCCTGCCCTTCTTTCCTTTCCTTCTTTCTTTCTTTCTCTTTTTTCCTCTTCCTTCTTTCTTTCTCTTTCTTCCTTTCTTTCTTTCTTTCTTTCTTTCTTTCTTTCTTTCTTCCTTCCTTCCTTCCTTCCTTCTTTCTTGCCTTTCTTTCTTCCTTCCTTTCTTTTTCTGTTTCTTTCTTTCCTTCCTTCCTTCTTTTATTTCCTTCCTTCCTTTTTCTTTCTCTTTCTTTCTCTTTTTCTTTTCCTTCCTCTTTTCTTTCTCTTTCTTTCTTTCTTTCTTCCTTCCTTCCTTCCTTCCTTCCTTCCTTCCTTCCTTCCTTCCTTCCTTCCTTCCTTCCTTCCTTCTTTCTTGCCTTTCTTCTTCTTCCCTTCCTTTCTTTTTCTGTTTCTTTCTTTCCTTCCTTCCCTTCTTTTATTTCCTTCCTTCCTTTTTTTTCTTTCTTTTCTTTCTCTTCTTTTCTTTTCCTTCCTCTTTCTCTTTCTTTCTTTCTTTCTTTCTTTCTTTCTTTCTTTCTTTCTTTCTTTCTTTCTTTCTTTCTTTCTTTCTTTCTTTCTTCCTTCCTTCCTTCCTTCCTTCCTTCCTTCCTTTCTTTTGTCTTTTTTCCTCCCTTCCTTTTCTTCTTTCTTTCACTTATTATTTTGTAATAGAGGAAGCTGCAATGGTCACAAGTGTGAAAAATTGACATCAGTCACGCTTTTTCAGTGTAACTAAGTGAATGGTTGTAAAGTCGAGGAATACCTGTACAGGAAGTCCTCAACTGACAACAGTCCGTTTTATGACCAGTCGAAGTTACGACGGCACTGAAAAAAATTCCTTAGGACCATTTTTCACACTTACGACCGTTTCAGCATCCCCACAGTCAGGTGATTTATATTCGGATCCTTGACGACTGACTCGTCCTTGTGACTAGTTTGCATTGTTCCCAGGGTCACGCAATCCCCTTCTGCGACCTTCTGACAAAGTCAACAGGGAAGCCAGATTCACTTAATGACCGTGTTAATCATTTAAACGACTGCAGCAATTCGCTTAATGACCATGGCAAGAAAGGTTGTAAAAGGGAGCGGTGGGGTGGGAAACTCACTGAACAAATTTCTCACTTAGCAACTTAAATTCTGGCCTCCCTTTTGGTCGTACGTTGAGGACCAGTGGTAAATCTTCCTTGTTTTATAACCAAGCTTATAAAACCTGTTCCTTGATGAAGAAGCTTTTGTTTTAAAAGCAAGGTTTATACCAAGGATGGGTCTAATGTGTGGCACCTTTAGGGCCTGTGGACTTCAATCCCAGAAGTCCCCAGCCAATTAAAAAGTCATTGAGTTAACAGGATAACAAACTTGGAAGGGTCCTTAGAGGTCCTCTAGGCCAACCCCCTCCTACCTTTGCACATGAAGGAAACTTTATACCAGGGGGGTCCAACCTTGGCCACTTTTAAGACTTGTGGCCAAGATTTTAAGATCCACCCCCATATTCCCAGAATTCCCAGCATGTGTGGCCTTCATTACCCAGAATTCTGGGCTGGCTGGGGAATCCTGGGAGTTGAAGTCCACAGGTCTTAAAAGTGGCCAAGGTTGGACACCCCTGGTATAAAGTCTCCTTCTTGAGCAGGTGGGTTGGACTACTGGACCTCTAAAGTCCCTTCCAACTTTGTTATCCTAATAATTAATTGGCTTTAAAAAATAATAATAAATTTTTATGCTTTAAAAACCAAAAATACAAAACTCTCATTTCCATTAACAGTACTTGTGTCATTGTATATACATGTTTCTCGTTTTTGTGACTATACAACATTTTTATCCTTATTCCCCACCCATTCATACCACCTCTCCCATATCGCGTAATATTCTAAATCGTCCTTGCCTCTTAATTCCATAGTGAATTTGTCTAGCTCTACGCAATCTATTATTATTTATTATTTTTGAATTCAAGCTTCATCTGGTGGTATTTTTAACCACCCTTCCAGCTTTGTGCAAAAGTGATTCTTCAGATGTGTACCGTGATGTCTCTTTTATCTGTGCTCAAATTCCCCTTTAATCATACCTAATAGGAATGTTTCAATCTATGGTTTGTCATCTCCAGAAGCCATCTCTGTACCTTCTTCCAATACCCCTGGTATCAAGTCTCCTCCTTGAGCAGGAGGGGTTGGGATAGAGGACCTCTAAGGTCCCTTCCAACTTTGTTATCCTGTTAATTCATTGGCTTTTTCACTGGCTGGGAGTTGAAGTCCAAAGTTGGACATCCCTCCTTTATACCTTCTTCTCCCCAACTCTTTCTCACACAAAGGCCAGCCATTCAGCCCCTCCCCGTACGCCTCTCCCCCCAGACCCAATACATTTCATTCAGAAAAAATTCAGAAAGGACCCTCCTCTTATTTTGCACACCCAAAGCAGTTGCCACCCTCTCCCACCCCTGAGAACTTCCCCTCTCTTCCATGCCATTTTTTTTTTTTTTTGACTTCCTGGCCCCCAGCCGGAAGAAAAGTGGCACGAGGCCCAGTGAGAAACTTTCCAAGCCAGAAACTAAAATGTAGCCTTTTATATATATATCTAGAGAGAGAGATCAACACATTTTTCATGGTTTTTTTTGGTCTTTTGGTTGATTATTTTTAAGGCGAGAGGGGAGGAGCCTCAGAATCGAACACCAAGCCACCATAAATCAATATTAATCAATCAATCAATCAATAACAAAGGTCTTCAGGTTGAATAAATCAATAAATGTGTTTCTTAAGGCAGAGAGGAAGAGAAGAGGGCAAGAGCCCCAGAGACCAATGCCAGGCCACCGTCAATCAATCAATCAATCACAAAGGTCTTCAGGTTGAGTAAATCAATAAATCAATAAATAATAAATATGTTTGGACTGATTTTTTTTCTTAAGGCAGAGAGGAAGAGAAGAGGGCAAGAGCCAGAGAGTCCAATGCCAGGCCACCGTAAATCAATCAATCAATCAATCAATTAATCAATCACAAAGGTCTTCAGGTTGAGTAAATCAATAAATCAATAAATAATAAATGAGTTTGGATTGATTTTTTTTCTTAAGGCAGAGAAGAAAAGAAGAGGGCAAGAGCCCCAGAGTCAAACATCAGATCACCATAAATCAATCAATGAATGAATCAATCAATCAATGAATCAATCAATCACAAAGGTCTTCAGATTGAGCAAATCAATAAATAATAAAGGTCTTTGGATTGTATTATTTTTTTCTTAAAGCAGAGAGGTAAAGAATAGGGCAGGAAGTCCCGGAGTCAAATACCGAGCCACAGTAAATCAATCTATCAATCAAACCCATCAATCAATCAATCAATCAAAACAGTCTTCGGGTTGAATAAATAAACAAACAAACAATGGTCTCTCTGTTGTTGTTTTCTTAAGGCAGAGAGGAAGAGGAGAGGGCAGGAGGTCCCGTAGTCCAACATGGGGCTCCATAGTTAATCAATCCATCCACCCTAACAGGTCTCTTGAGTTGAATGAATGAATGAATAAATAAATAAAGGTCTTGGACTTGATTCTTTTTAAAGGCTGGGAGAAGGAAGGCAAAAGAGAGCAGGAGGCCCGGCGAATAAATAAATAAGTCAATAAAATAAATAAATACATGCAAACCTGCACGCGCGCATGGACACACTGCAAACGTGGCGCTCGCCTGCCCCCCCAAAAAACCCCTCCACCGACAACAAATCACACCACTCGAAATGTCAAAACTCCCGCAAAAACAGCGCAAAAAACAACAACCCCAAACACGACCGCTTGTTTTTTCCGTTTTGTTTACCTGTCCAGCCGGAAAGCAGCAAAGGCGCCAAGAGAGAGACCCAAAGACCCCGGGAAACCGCGCCGGCCGTTTCCATCATCCTTTTCTTTCTTTCTTTCTTTTTTTGGACGCTGCCCGGAGTGGAGGAAGAAGATGAAAGACGGCAGCGATGACGAAGAAGAAGAAAAAAAGAAGGGAGGGGAAAAAAATAGAAATTTGAGAAGTGGAGGAAGGAGGGAGAGAGGGAGGACGAGCTGTGGGGGGGGGGAGGATGCTCTTAAGGTGAGGGGGGGGCAGGAAGGCAGCCAGTCAGCCTCCGTTTCCAAAATGGGGGTGGTTGGGTTTGCCAGTCCCAGTTCCTTGCCTACCAGCATCGGAGGAAGGAAGGGGGGGGGAGAGGGGGAGGACCAGCCCCAGGTCTCCCTCTCTCCCCCTTCCTCCCTGCAAGCAAACAAACCCAGGACAAACAGAGAGAGAGAGAGAGAGACAGAGAGAGAGAGAGACAGAGAGAGAGAGACAGACAGAGAGAACAAAAGAGAGAAAGAGAGAGAGAGACAGAGAATGAGAGAGAGAGAGAGACAGACAGAGAGAACGAAAGAGAGAGAGAGAGACATACAGAGAGAACGAAAGAGAGAGAGAGAGAGAACGAAAGAGAGAGAGAGAAAGAGAAATCTGCAAGCAAACAAACCCGGATCAGACAGACATCCATCCATCCATCCATCCATCCATCTATCTATCTATCAATCAATCAATCTATCTGCAAGCAAACAAACAAACCCAGGTCAGAAAGATAGAAATAGAGACAGAGAGAGAGGGAGGGAGAGAGGAAGGAAGGAAGGAAGGAAGGAAGGAAGGAAGGAAGGAAGGAAGGAAGTAGATAAGCAGGAGGGAGAGAGGAAAGCAGGCAGGAAGGCAGGGAGAGAGAGAGGAAGGAAGGAAGGAAGGAAGGAAGGAAGGAAGGAAGGAAGGAAGGAATGGGAATATTGGGGGGGTGTCTCTGGCGCCCTCTGACCTGCGTGTGTTTGCTTGCAGACGTTTCGGCGGATTCGATGCGCGCTGCTCTTGTTCCCCAGTTTGGGTCCCGAAACGTCTGCACAAGCAAACAAGCCAGCTTGGAGAGCTCCGAAGGGACCCCACCCCCCCCTCCACCTCCCCCAGTCCAAGTCCAGTGACTGGGAAGACTAGAAGTTACGACCGCTACCCCAAACTCCCCGGCGTTTCTTCCTCCGGACACGTCCGAAGGTGGCCGGACTGGGGTTAGTAGGGGGAAAAGGGGTTTCAATCCGGAGTAGTTCATAAAACCGGGTTCAAGTCACGGTGAGGGGTGGGGGTGGGGGGGGGCGTGCGGGTGGGAGAGGCAAAGGAAGGGGCTCTCTGGAAGTCTGAAGACAACCCCCCCCAAAAAGAGAAAGGAGGCACGTCCGCGCTCTTTCCAACCTCTCCCCCTCCGCTTCCCCGAGACCCCCAACCCACCTACTCATTCCCCCACTCACCGGGGGAGGAGGGGGGCCGAGAGAAGGAGACCCCCGTTGGCTTCTTGGTCCGGGGATCCGAACCGGGCGACCCCGATCCCAGCCCGGAGGGGCGGGCTGATGGTGGTGGTGGTGGGTCGGGGGGCTTCCCGAAGGCTCGGTTACCGCTGGAGCCCCGGGAAGAGATGAAGGCAGCCCGGGGAAGTCAGGCGATGGAGAGGGGGGCGGCGGCGAGGGGAGGTCGTGTTGGCTCGAGCCCCCCACACACACCAAGCCGCCCTGGCTGGCTTTGCCCGCAAGCAGCCAGCCGGGAAGAAAAGAGAGAGAGAGAGAGAGAGAGAGAGAGAGAGGAGGAATGGGGAGGAAGGGAGGAGGAGGAGGAGGAGGACGGGGGGGCTGGGCTTTCACCTCGGCCGCCCCGCTGGCTCCTGCCTCGCTCCGCAGCTCGCCGTCTGTGCGGCTGCCGGTTGAGCAAGAGAAGAAGACCCCTCCCCAACCCTCAAGCACACACACACACACACACACACACACACACACGGAGAGACTTCTGTTGCCTAGCATTGGCTGGGCTCAATTTGGGGGAAGAGGAGTGGGAAGGCTGTGGGAGGGGGGTGAGTGAGTGGGGGTGAGTGGGGGTGGGTGGAGAGGCAGACGTCCCTCCTCCCTCTCCTCCTCCTCCTCCTTTCCCTCCCCTCTATCCCTCCCTCCCTCCTTCCCACCGCCTCCCTCCTCCTCTCCCCCTTTCGAGGGAGGGGCTCCCCGCTCGCAAGGAAGCGCCTGGAATCTCGCAAGTTGCAAGCTGGAAGAGAGAGAGCAGAGAGCGGAGTTGATTTGAGGAAGGGGTGGGGGAGAAGGAAAGAGGGAGGGAGGGAGGGGGAGAGGGGTGGGTGGTGGTCGGAGTTGCTGCAGGGCTGTAAGGTTTGGGGTGCGGGGTGGGGCCGAGGGGAGGGGAAGGGAGGGGGCGCCCAGGCTAAGGTCACCTCTGCTGTGGAGGCGGAGCGGTGGGTTTCCCTTAAGGTGGGCTGCTCGGGGGGGGGGGGGGCCCGCCTGCACCGCGCCCTACCCCGCTGCCTGGAAGATCCTGCCCGGAGAAAGAAACGGGGCTGAGTAGCTGCTCCTCCCGGCCCCGCGGCGGTGCCAGCTGTCCCCCCTCTCCCCGGAAAGTGCCGGCCCAAGCCCGGCCGTGCAGAAAACCTCACCTCCCCGCGATCCCTCGGCGGAGCTCGCTCTCTTGACTTTGGGCGAGAGAGGCCTCGGCGAGCGTCCCGGCGGTTGGGTTGGATCGGGAAGGAAGGAAGGAAGGAAGGAAGGAAGGGGAAGGGAGGACGGCCGGGGGGCGGGGGGACGGGGGGCAGGAAATCGGCAGGAGGCGGAGGGACGGTCAAAGCTCCGCGAAAGAGGAACCGGCGGCGGGTAGGCCGGCCACGGTCTCTTGGAGGGCTGGAAAGGGCAGAGAGGGTGGGGGGAGGGAAGGGAGGAAAAGTAGATAAGCGGGAGGGAGAGAGAAAGAGAAGGCAGGGAGAGAGAGAGAAGGAAGGAAGGAAGGAAGGAAGGAAGGAAGGAAGGAAAAGTAGATAAGAAGGAGGAGAGAGGAAAGAAGGCAAGGAGAGAGAGAGGAAGGAAGGCAGGAAGGCAGGAAGGAAGGAAAGGAAAAGTACATAAGCAGGAGGGAGAGAGGAAAGAGAAGGCAGGAAGGCAGGGAGAGAAAAAAGGAAGGAAGGAAGGAAGGAAGGAAGGAAAAGTACATAAGCAGGAGGGAGAGAGGAAAGAGAAGGCAGGAAGGCAGGGAGAGAAGAGGAAGGAAGGAAGGAAAGGAAAAGTACATAAGCAGGAGGGAGAGAGGAAAGAGAAGGCAGGGAGAGAGAGAGGAAGGAAGGAAGGAAGGAAGGAAAAAAGTAGATAAGAAGGAGGGAGAGAGGAAAGAAGGCAAGGAGAGAGAGGAGGAGGAAGGCAGGAAGGCAGGAAGGAAGGAAAGGAAAAGTACATAAGCAGGAGGGAGAGAGGAAAGAGAAGGCAGGAAGGCAGGGAGAGAAAAAAAAGGAAGGAAGGAAGGAAGGAAGGAAGGAAAAGTACATAAGCAAGAGGGAGAGAGGAAGAGAAGGCAGGAAGGCAGGGAGAGAAAGAGGAAGGAAGGAAGGAAAGGAAAAGTACATAAGCAGGAGGGAGAGAGGAAAGAGAAGGCAGGGAGAGAAAAAGGAAAGAAGGAAGGAAGGAAGGAAGGGAAGGAAGGAAGGAAGGAAGGAAGGAAGGAAGGAAGGAAGGAGGGGTAGATAAGCAGGAGGGAGAGAAGGAAAAGAGAAGGCAGGAAGGCAGGGAGAGAAAGGAAGGAAGGAAGGAAGGAGAAGGAAGGAAGGAAGGAAGGAAAAATCGATAAGCAGGAAAGAGGGAAGAAGGCAGGGGAGAGAGAGAGGAAGGAAGGAAGGAAAGAAGGAAGAAAGGCAGCAGGAGGGAGAGAGATGGAAAGAAGGAGGGAAGATAGAGGGGAGGCAAGAAGGAAGGGCAGGAGGGAGGGAAATGGAAAGGAGGAAGAGAAAGGAAGGATGGAAGGAAGAGAGCAGACAGGTTGGAAGAAAGGGAGAAAGGAAGGAGGCAGTACAGAAGGGAAAAACAAAGGAAGGAATTGAGGGAGGCAGGTGGAAAGAAGGGCAGGAGGAAGGAAGGAAGGAAGCAGAGAGGAAATAAAGTTCCGCCATTGTCCTGAAATCTGGAGCCTTTTTAAAGCGGTATTCCGGCCACGCAGGGTCCTATTGTGGTCTGTTCCATCCTAGAAAGTGAGACGCCTTCCTTCTACCCCATGGAAGGAAGGGCAGTGCTGATCCTCTCAAGCAGCCCCATTTCCAAGGATTCTGGACTTGCGGCTTCTCAACTGCCTTGGCTTCCACCTGGAACTTAGGAAAGAAAATATCTGCCTTGCTCTGTTTGTAGCATGTGTGCAAAGCTTATTTTTAACCCCCACCTTAAGATTGATGGACTTCAACTCCCAGAATTCCTCAGTCAACAAGTCTGGCCTGGGGAATTCTGGGAGCTGGAAGTCCGCCTGTGTAAAATTCCCAGGGCTGAGAAACGCAGCACTGAACAGTCATTCAAGTCAGAGTAGGTTTGCGGAGTAATATTGTAATAATATTGTTAATATTACATGAATGCATAATAAGCATAGTAAGCCGCCCAGAGCTCCTTGATATGGAGGTGAGTGGCCTTACATTTAATACATTTAGTAACTTTGAGCCACTCACCAGGAGACTCTGAGTTCTAGTCTCACCTTAGTCATGAAAGCAGGCTTGGTGACTGAACCAATTACCAGGAGACAGTGAGTTCTAATCCTGCCTTAGGCAAGAAAGCAGGCGGGGTGACTTGCTCAGTCTATCTTAGCCCAACCCACCTCACAGGGTGGTTGTTGTGGGGAAAGTCGGAAGAAGAGGTATTAGGTACGTTAAGTGCTTTGCATTGTTTATAAAAATAAACAAATATGGGATGTAAGTAAATAAACAAATGACACATGATGCCATCCTGGTTGCTCTCCGAGGCCACGAGGAACCCATCGGATGAGGCTGCAGAAATAATACACCAAGCTTATGCAACTTCTTACGTTGCATCGAAACAAATTGTGTGGTTGCTGAGAAAGGTTATGTAAATCGTTTGTGGAGAACAAGTCTGGCTCTGTAGGCTACGCAAAATGACTTCTGTTTTCTGGATTTGCGGGGAATCGTTGCAGCCTAACACAAGAGCAACACTTTAGAGATGGAGACATGAAGAATAACAAGGGTGGGAAGGGACCCTGGAGGTCATCTAAACCAGTGGTCGCCAGCCAGTGGGCTGGGGACCACTTGTGGTCCGCGAGAAAACTTGGGTGGTCGACAGAGAAATGTCCCACCCCCAAAGCAATTAATCCAGGCTGCGCGGGAACACAAGGCTTGCGTCGCTTGCATTGCAAACAACACGAGGTAGTGAGGGGAAAGGGCAGAGTGGGGGAACTTGCCCCACTCACCCCACTCGCCTGGCCTGGCCACCGGGCTGCTTCTTTCCGCTTCTTTCTTCTTCTGCTTTTGGCTGCACGCAAGGAAAACAGCCAAAGTCTCTCTTTCTCTCCCCCAAACTCTGCCAGAAATGAGTCTTGGGGACCCTGCAAGGCCTCCTGCTCCAAGAGACTGCGCTGGCACGACAAGTCTCGCAAAGATTCATTTCTGGCAGAGTTTGGGGGAGAGAAAGAAAGACTTCTGCTGCTTTCCTTGCATGAAGCCAAAAGTCTCTTTCTCTCCCCCCCTGAGAACGGGGCTGGAGACAGTATCCTGCGATCCCAAATAAGGAACAATCGATCGGTAAGAAAACAGGGCGGGGAATTTTCTTGCAGACTTTTTGGGGGATTTTCTCAGGGTCTCAGGGTCCGCGGGATTTAAAATTATGGGTTTGGTGGTCCCTGAGGTCCAAAAGATTTGTGACCCCTGGTCTAAAGGTACAAAACTTGGCTGGGGAATTCTGGGAGTTGAAGTCCACAAGTCTTAAAGTAGCCAAGTTTGAACACCTTGGTTTAAAGTCCACCAGTCTTCAAAGTGGCCAAAGTTGGAGCTGCCTGAACTAGACATACTGAATTCCTGCAATCGTTTGTTGTATGTTTTAAGCTCCAGCCCTTTAATCAACTTCTTCTTCTCTCTTTTCTAGAGTCTCAACATCTTTTTTATACGCTAGTGATAAATAGTCCTTCTCTATCTCCGGTTATGATAAATGGTTGCCTTTTAGGTGGGTAAAAGCTGTAACCGGTCAATATGGTGAAGGAATCTTTCTGCTCTTCTCGTAATGCACATTTCAGAAAAAGTTTATTTTGCCTGACTAGAAACTTTGAACCCTTTGGTGTGACTATTTTTACAGCTGTGCCGCCATCTTTTCCAAACTCGGTTCAAAAATCTCACACTGTCGGGCCAGAAATGCATTCTCACACAAATCGATTAACCGGGGCATTTAAAGACTGGGCACCTAGCTGCCATCTGTTCTGACCTAGGCTTCCTTAGAAAGCATAAAACACAACCTTAGTCCCGGCAAAACCTCTTTTATTTCCAGAGCTGTGAATTATGTTCGTTCCCAGCGTGCAAGGCTTCACAAACAAGTCTTTCAGGAGAATGTTTATAAACACCCACCTTACCGCACTTGGGATGCAGCCAGAGACCAAATGGCCCAACACAGGGCAAGGCCACACTTGCCACAGAGTCAAACAGAACTTTACAAAGCTTGAATTGACCGGACAAACTAATTGCTTCCTGCAAAAGCTCACATCCCGTTCGGTCCTCTTTTATGTCCCATGGGAGGGGCCAATCATCTCCAAGGTGTGGCCTTACTCCTGAATCAACCGTGCTGCCTCAATTGTTCTTGTCTTCTGGTAGCCCTGCGCATCTGCAGGCTGGGAACCGGTTCCAGAAGCTCCCCTGCCTCACTGCTATCTGGGTCTGAAGGTAGCTGATGACTGCTAGCCTGCCCTGGCCCCACCTCTGCCTCCGATGCAGAGCCCTCATGCGAACCCTCCTCAGACTCCAAGACTGGCCTGGGTTCCTCCCCAACCTCCTCACTACCGTCCGATTCTGCTGCCAGCTCCGTCAGCCGCTGGTGGGCCACAACACTATCACTCAACAAGCCGTATTGGAGATTTTGTTAACCCAGCCTGCTAGGTTCATTTAAGTTTCCTAAATTGTGCAAACCCAGAAAAAAATAGTTTAATTCGAGAACCAGGTTAAGTGTCTGGGGTCGAACCCAGCTGTCAAATCCAAGACGCAGTATTTATGTCACAAACCCTTCTAGCAAAGTATGGCTGGTGTTGGGATTAACCATGGTTTGTTTACTGAGCCACATCCCACTGGGCTCACTGAACACAACAAGCCGTGATTCATGGTTTTAAGGCCACAGGGTCCATTGTAATGCAATTGCAGAATTGCTGGCCATGAAAAGCCTGCATATAACAATAGCACTTAGACTTATACACCACTTTCTAAGCAGTTTACAGAACCAGCCTATCGCCCCCAACAATCTGGGTCCTCATTTTACCCACCTCAGAAAGATGGAAGGCTGAGTCAACCTTGAGCCTGGTGAGATTCGAACTGGAAAATTGCAGTAGGAATAGCTTGCAGTACTGCACTCTAACCACTGCACCACCATAGCTCTTAATTAATATAATTAAAATTATTATAATTCCCCCATGGTGATAAAATGGCGGCAATACACAACAACACATCCTTGTTTTCTGGTTAGTGGGTGAAGACGGACATATTAAGATCAGGGATGGGATTCGAAAATCCCAGCAACCGGTTCGCTGCCCAGTTGCTGGGTGGGCGTGGCCATGGTGGGCGTGGCCTACCAGAACTTCCAGGAGCACCATTTCCCCCCTTCCCCAGAGCCCGGAAGCTTCCCTTGGGCCTCCAGGAGGGTGAAAACAGCCTCCCCCAGCTCCGGAGGGCCTCCGGAAGCCGGAAACAGGTCTGTTTCTGGACTTCCGGAACTTCCGGATCGGCCCGTTTTTTGCCCCCCCCAGAGCCTCCACACAGATCCTGCACTTACCTGCATCCAAAACATGGAGACTCCGGGGAGGGGAGGGGAGCGGAGGGCGAGGCCAGCCAGTTGGTTCAGCTACTGCAGTGGTGGCTAACCTTTTTAAGCTCCTGTGCTGAAAAGTGGGCCTGGAAATACAGGAAGTGATGAAACCGGCCTGTTTTTCGGCCTCCGAAGGCTGCAGAGACTTCCCTTGAGCCTCAGGGAGGCCGAAAAAAGGCCTGAAACGGGCTGAAAATCAGCTGGGAGGCATGCGCATGTGCAGCGAGGTAAGCTTACCTGGGGCAAACTTTGTGCCCGCACAAATGGCTCCGTGTGCCACCCGTGGCACGTGTACCACAGGTTCGCCATCATGGAACTACCGGTTTACTCGAACTGGTCCGAACCAGTAGATTTCAACCCCTGTATTAGATCCTGGTTTGGACACAAGCAATCATCCATTGCTGGCTAGAAGAGCCATCCATGAAAATTACAAGTAGACCTCAACTTACAACCATTCCTTTGAAGTCACAACGGCAGCTGAGAAAAGTAATTTCACCGTCATAAATGTGAGGATCACACTTATGATGGTCGCAATATCCCCAGGCTCCTGGGATCAAAATATGACAACCAGCATGTATTCGTGACAATGGCAGCATCCCAGGAGTGTCGGGAATCACGATTTACAACCTCCCAGCTGTTTTTCGACAAGCGAAATCGAGGGAGACAGCCGGATACGGATAATGGCGGTGTATTTCTGTTACCGACTGCAGGGACTCGCTTAACAACTGCAACGATTTTCTTACCAACCATGCCCCCCCTCCCCCCCCGGCCAAAAAGTTGAATTAGATCTGACACAGCTCACTTCAACAGCAGCCTAGCTTAGCCATTGGTCACCACGTTACAGAAAAGAGATTGAGAGTTTGGAAAAAGTGCAGAGAAGAGCAACTAAGAGGATGGGAAACCTGGAGGAAACAGAAGAAGAAGATTTGCAGGATTTGGGGTAAGGCTGGTTTCATGAAAAGAAGGACAGGATAGCAGGGTTGCAATATTTGAGGGGCTGCCACAAAGAATAGAATAGAATAGAATAGAATAGAATAGAATAGAATAGAATAGAATAGAATAGAATAGAATAGAATAGGAATAAGAGTGGAGTGGAGTGGAGTGGATGAATGGAGTGGAATGGAATGGAATGGAATGGAATGGAATGGAATAGGGGGAATGAATAGAAATAGGAATAAGAGTAGGAGTGGAGTGGAGTGGAATGGAATGGAATGGAATGGAATAGAATAGAATAGAATAGAGGAGTAGAATGGAGAATAGAATAGAATAGAATAGAATAGGAATAAGAGTGGAGTGGAGTGGAGTGGAGTGGAATGGAATGGAATAGAATAGAATAGGAATAAGAGTGAGAGTGGAGTGGAGTGGAATGGAATGAATGGATGGAATGGAATAGAATAGAATAAGAGTAGAATAGGAATAGAATAGAATAGAATAGAATAGAATAGAATAGGATAGGACAGGACAGGACAGGACAGAATAGAATTCTTTTATTGGCCAAGTGTGATTGGACACACAAGGAATTTGTCTTGGTGTAAATACTCTCAGTATACATGAAAGAAAAGAGACATTTGTCAGGAGTCGAGAATCATAAGGTGGGGGAATCAACCTATTTTCCAAATCCCCCAGAGACAAGACGGAGAAACAATGGATGGAAACTGATCAAGGAGAGAAATGCTCCAACACTGGAATTTTTTTACGAGAGACTGGACTGGTCCATTCCAGCTCTATTCTGGTTGAGCAGAGGGGTGGACTAGAAAACCTCCAAGGTACCTTCCAGCTCCTCCTATTCTGCAGAGGGATGGACTAGAACAGGGGTCTCCAACCTTGGCAACTTGAAGACTTGTGGACTTCAACTCCCAGAATTCCTCAGCCAGCAAAGCTGGCTGGGGAATTCTGGGAGTTGAAGTCCTCCAGGCTTCAAGTTGGCAAAGTTGGAGACCCCTGGACTAGAAGATCCCCAAGGTACGTTCCAGCTCCTATTCTGCTTCAGCAGAGGGCTGGACTAGAAGACCTCCAAGGTCCCACCTCTATTCTGCTTGAGAGGTGGGTTGGACTGGAAGACCTCAAGATCCCTTCCAGCTCTATTTTGCTTGAACGGGGCTGGACTAGAAGTCCTCTGAGGTCCCTTCTAGCTCCTATTGTGCTTGATCGGATGCCAATTCTGGCCCTTACTGGAGGGCTGTCGATAGAGGGAGAGGCAGAATTGAATGCAGGTTTTTTTTTCCCCCATCTGTCTTGCAACTCCCGTATGTCTTTCCACCCACACCCCCACCAAGAATGGAGCCATTGATTCTTCTAGCTCCTGGACTGATGTGCGATACGGACCCTTAAATAGGGGGTCTGTCTATCGGGTGGCACTGACACCCTCCTACCTCCTCCGGGGATGAGTGGGTGGTATTGTCTGCTGGAGAAGTGGGAGCCGTCGCCAAGCTCCAGAGCTGTGCCAAAATCCCCAAGGGATGAGGTGGGGTGAGACCATCAAATGCACACACACACACACACACACACCCCAGGCAAGGGAAAGGATAATATTTGTCATCACAATTTTTCCAGCAAAAATTTTTTTGGGGGGTAACCCTTCAGAGCACAGGGCTCTGAAAGAGAAAAACATTCTTGATGACATGAGAATAGAATAGAAATAGAATAGAATAATAGAATAGAATAGAATAGAATAGAATAGAATAGAATAGAATAATAGAACAGAATAGAATAGAATAGAATAGAATAGAATAGAATAGAATAGAATAATAGAACAGAATAGAATAGAATAGAATAGAATAGAATAGAATAGAATAGAATTGAATTCTTTTATTGGCCAAGTGTGATTGGACACACAAGGAATTTGTCTTGGTGCAAATGCTCTCAGTGTACATAAAAGAAAAGATTCATTCATCAAGAGTCAAGAATCATCAGGTACAACGCTAATGATACTCATAGGGTAAAATAAGCAATTAAATCATACTTGGAGACAGTCAATCAAAATAGAATAGAATAGAATAGAATAGAATAGAATAGAATTAGAATTCTTTTATTGGCCAAGTGTGATTGGACACACAAGGAATTTGTCTTGGTGCAAATGCTCTCAGTGTACATAAAAGAAAAGATTCATTCGTCAAGAATCAAGAATCATCAGGTACAACACTTAATGATAGTCATAGGGTAAAATAAGCAATTAAATCATACTTGGAGACAGTCAATCAAAATAGAATAGAATAGAATAGAACAGAATAGGAATAGGAATAGAATTCATTATTGGCCAAGTGTGATTGGACACACAAGGAATTTGTCTTAGGTGCAAATGCCCTCAGTGTACATAAAAGAGAAGATACATTCTTCAAGAATCATCAGGTACAACACTTAATGATAGTCATAGGGTACAATAAGCAATCAATCATAATAGGAAACAGTCCTTATAAATCGTAAGGATACAAGCGACAAGGTTATAGTCATACAGTCACAAGTGGGAGGGGATGGGTGGTAAGGAGTGATGAGAAGATTAACAGTAATAGTAGTGCAGTCTTTGTAAATAGTTGGACAATGTTGAAGGAATTACTTGTCTAGTAGAGTGATGGCATTGGGGAAAAAAACTATCCTTGAGTCTAATTGTTCTGGTGTGCAGTGCTCTATAGCATCATTCTGAGGGTGTGAGTCAGTTGCCAAGCATCTGAATTTTGTTCATGTGACCATGGGGATGCAGGGCAATAAAGATCAGGCTAGAAACAACACCAGAATGTTTCCTTCCTTCCTTCCTTCCAGGATGAGCCCTGTAAAGTGGGAAAAAAACAAAAGGAGATTTCTTCCAACAACCGGTTCTCCGAACTGCTTAGAAAGTTAACAACTAGTTCTCGCGAACAGGTGCGAACCTGGTTGAATCCCACCCCTACACCGCGGGTAGAGGTGGGCAGCACATACTGTTACAACAGGTTCGCTGAAAATGTGAGTGCGCGGCTGCAAAACCAAGGGGATTTCCTGCGTTCGCGGAAGGCAGCTGGGCTGCACAGGCTGGGCGAGCGAGCCAGATATATGCAACGGACAGGGGTGGGCTTCAAAAAATTTAGCAAAGGGTTCTCTGCCCGGTTGCTGGGTGGACGTGGCCATGGTGGGCGTGGCCTAGTTGGCCTTCTGCACCACAGCAGGGGGGGGTGTTTTTGTCCTCCCCGGGTTCCGGAGGCTTTCTTCGAGCCTCCGGGAGGGTGAAAATGGCCTACCCAGGCTCCGGAGGCTCTCTGGAAGCTGGAAACGGGCCTATTTCTGGCCTTCCTGAACTTTCAGGAGGCCTGTTTTTTGCCTTCCCCAAGACTCCATGCAGGCCCTGCACTTCCCTGCATCCAAAATGAGCCACGTGGGGACTGCTGGGAAGGGAGGGGTGGGCGGGGCCAGCCAGGATTTGGGGGATTTGGGGATTCTCCAAACTGCCCAAAATCTTAGCTAGGGGCTCTCCCAAAGAGAGTTTTCTGGGGGTGCCTGAAAGTCCAAAAAGTCAAAATGGCCACCGCGTGATCGTAGACCTGCCCATTTTGTCAGTGTTACAACCAAACGGAAGGCGGGGCCTTTGATTTCTGTCCGCCATCTTGACTCTATTGACCTTTCTGGACAGAAAGACATGGCTCATGTTTCGTGGCATGCCACAAATTAAGGGGATTTGTGGTAAGATACTGCGGACCCCGCCAGCAGCCCACCCCAGGGAACAGGATAGCACCAGGGTTGGGAGGCGGGCCCCAGCCGGTGGTCATAACTACCAGCAGGGGCCTTGAGTTTGACACCCCTGCCCGGTACCATTTCTTCTTAAAAATCCCCAGCAAATCCTGCCCCTAAAACACTTGGCCTGCGAGATGAGAATAACCATTTAGCTCCAAGTCTTCAGAGAAAGAGAGAGAGAAAGAGAGAGTGAGAAATCTCAGAGCCCTTTTTTTCCGCCCTCTGGTTCAATTTCCCTATTTAGGAAGTCATTAACGAGAAAAAAAAAACCAGCCTCTTCTCCATTTGACAGACAGTTCTGCAAAAATTGGATTTTTTCCCCCTCCTCCCCTTCTTTATTTAGCCTATTATTTGCAGCCCAATCCCTTTGGCGATTCTCAGCCAAATTCTCAGGGGACAATACCACTTTTCGTATTTAAAAATGACCAGTAAGGCTCTCTTGTCATTGATCTGAATAGGCTGTAAGAGTTTTTCTTCTCTCTCTCTCTCTTTTTGGGTTTTTTTTTTCCCCCTTCCTCCTTCGCTTCTGGTTCTCCTTCACTCCTCTGCCCACCATCCTGACATACATTTTGGGGGTAAGGAAAATAGATCCGCCCAAAGTGCAGCTTGTTCAGCTGAGCGTTTAAACCCCAGAGTTCCTCTCTAATAAATTATGAAAACCCAAAAATGTTGGGGAAGATCGCCAGAGCAGAAAGCAGGAAAGCCGGACTTCCCCAGGTGGAATAAATAAATAAAGACGATAAAAAGAAGCAAAACACACTCCAGAAAGAAAGAAAGAAGGGGGAAAAAAAAGCAATTTTGCAAAGCCAATTTCACGTTCATTGGGTTTTTTTTTTAAAAAAAATTTTTTTTCCCCCCTTAACTGGGTTTTATAAGCCAGGTTTTCCAGCAGGTTTTGCAGGCTTGAGAGAGTTTTCTGGGGTGCCTGAAAGTAAAAAAAGTCAAAATGGCCACCGCGTGATCGTAGCCCCGCCCATTTTGTCAGTGTTACAACCGAACGGAAGGGCGGGGCCTTTGATTTCTGGCTGCCATCTTGACTCTTTTGACCTTTCTGGACAGAAAGACATGGCTCAAGTTTTGTGGCATGCCACAAATTAAGGGGATTTGTGGTGAGGTACTAATTAGGAGGCCACTGATGAGCAATATTCCACCCCATGGAAGATCCTTGGTTGCGGTGTCTCGAGTTTTGTTGTTTTATTTATGTAGGTATCTGTTTCTGTTGTGGTTCGCCAGCAGCAGGCAGGGACAGCTGAGGTCTCAGAGAGCGAGGACTTGGGTGAGGGGCCTGCATGTGATGCAGGGAAGGGGCCAGGACCATCAGGGAGTGGAGTGCTGCCTTCGGAGGTGGTGGAGGCTGGCAGCAATGAGGAAGAGGTCCCCGAGGAGCCTGTGCCCAGTGAGCGTGTGCGCAGGGCTGCTCGAAGGAAAGAGTAGCTGCAGTAGCACGAGTAACTCAGGAGTAAGGCTGCAAGGTAATGGCCCCTCCCTGAGGAGATAAAAGCCAGCTGAGAATCAGAGGTTCTTTGCAGGAAGCAAAGAAGTTTTTGCACTCAAGCCTTGTGGACGTTCGGATTCTCTTAGTTTGTGTTTGGAGACTCTCTGTGTTTGAACTATTTCTTGGCAACTTGATCTGTTGTTCTTGGCAGCCTTGCACCACCTTGGCAAGACTCGTTCTTATCAGAGACAATTAGTTTGAAACAGACTTTTAACTGGGAAGGAGCAGAAGTCGTAAAGAATCATTAAAAGGTTTTGCTGTTACCTCCATTTTGTGTTTGTTTCCTTGGAACAAGGTTTGGGTCAGAACAGTTTCTTTCTTTCTTGCCTCTATTATCCTCAACTTATGACCACACTTTACGTTGCTGAGTGAGAAATTTGTTTCGTCACGTTTTTACAACTTTTTCTCACTGCTGTTTGTTAAGTGAATCACTGCGGCTGTTAAACTAGTCACGCCATCGTTAAGTGAACCACGGCTTCTCCCAAGAACTCTGCTTGCCGGGAGGTCGCAAAAGGGGACACACACACACCCCGGGGACGCTGCAACCGTCGTAAATACGAGTCCGTTGGCAAGCGGCCTGAATTTGAATGATGTGACCCTGTGCAACAGTCGTAAGTCTGCAAAATTGTCATACGTCCCTTTTTTTCCCCCCAGCGCCATCATTAACTTCAAACAGTCACTAAATGAACTGTTGCAAGTTGAGGACGGCCTATATTTTTACAAATGATTTAAGACGGTGAACATCTCCAAGATACCTCCCTCTTTCTATTGTCCCCAAAGAACGAAAAATTCCTGGCTCAATTATGGTCGTAAGTCGAGAACTACCTTCCTATTCATTCTTTCTCTTATATAGAGATAACAGATAACACATAATCAGAGTTGGAAGGGACCTTGTAGGTCATCTACTCCAACCCCCCGCCCAAGCAGGAGACCCTACACCATTTCTGACAGATGGCAGTCCAGTCTCTTCTTGAAAGTCTCAAGTGATGAAGCTCCCACAACTTCTGAAGGCAACTTCTGTTCCATGGGTTGATTGTTCTCCCTGTCAGAAAGTTTCTCCTTATTTCCAGGTTGAATCTCTCCTTGTTCAGTTTCCATCCATTATTCTTTGTTCAGGAGCTCTAGAAAATAGCTTGACCCCCTCCTCCTCTCTGTGGCAGCCCCTCAAATATTGGAAGATGCTCTCCTGCCTCCCCTGGTCCTTCTCTTCCCTAGACCAGCCGTGCAATTCCTGTAACCGTTCTTCATATGTTTTAGTCTCCAGTCCCCTAATCATCCTGGTTGCTCTTCTCTGCACTTTTCCTAGAGTCTCAACATCTTTTTTATAGTGTGGTGACCAAAACTGGATGCAGTACTCTAGGTGTAACCTTACTAAGGCTTTACAGAGTGGTATTAGTACCTCCCTTGATCTCGATTGTATCCCTCTGTTGATGCAACTTAGGATTGCGTTAGCTTTTTTGGCTGCTGCTGCACACGGCTGGCTCCTACTTATCTTGACTTACAGCTGTTGACTTACAACCTTGACTTACAACCGTTCGTTTAGTGACTGTTTGAAGCTACAACCGTAATGAAAAAAGCGACTTACGACCAGTTTTCACACTTAACGACCGTTGCAGCATCCCCAGGGTCACATGATCAAAATCCAGAGGCTCGGCAACTGGCATGTACTTAACGACAGTTGCCATGTCCTGGAGTCAACGGGGAAACCAGATTCACTTAACAACTGTAGCAAGAAATGTCGTCAAATGGAGCCAAACTCACTATAAACAACTGTCTCGGGGCACAACAGATATTTGGCATTTAATTGTAGTCATACGTTGAGGACTACCTGTACAGGTAATTCTGGACTTATAACATTTGGTTTAATGACCTATCAAAGTTACAACGGTCATGGAAAAAAAATGACTAATGACTTAGTGGTGGCATTCAAATTTTTTTACTACTGATTCTATGGGTGTGGCTTAGTGGGTGTGGCAGGGGAAGGATATACTGCAAACCCCCCTCCCCACCCCACTAACCTGCTTTCCAGCTCCGTTCTCCTGTGCAGGGCAACCAAAGGAGACCCAGCCAATCAGCTGGGACTCAATGGGAGGCAGAGAAGAGATGGGGGCGGGGCCAGTCAGAGGTGGGATTGGCCGGTTCTCGTGAACCAGTCAGAACCTGCTGAATACCACCTCTGTTAATGACCATTTTTCACACTTACAACTGTTGCGGTAATCCTGTGGTCACATGAGAGAGAGAGAGAAATTGGATGGATGGATGGATGGATGGATGGATGGATGGATGGATGGATGGAGAGAAACAGACAGACAATCAGACCTGATGCCTTTTTGCATTTGTTTTAGTATTTAATGTTTTAATATTTATTATTTTAATGGTAAAGCTGCCCAGAGTTGCTTTTCAGAATGAGATGGGCAGCATATAAATTTAATAGATAGTTAGATAGTTAGACAGTTAGATAGATAGATAGATAGATAGATAGATAGATAGATAGATAGATAGATAGATAGATAGATACCCAGAGAGAGGGGGCTAAAATATATGAAGAACAGTTGCAGAAATTGGATAGATAGATAAATGATAAGAGATGATAGATAGATGATAGATAAATTATATGATAAATAGATAAGGATAGATATAGATAAATGATGATAGATAGAATAGATGATAGATAGATAAATGATTGATAGACAGATGATAAATAAATGTTAAGAGATGATATAGATAGATAAATGAGAGATAGATGATAGACAGCTGATAGATAATTGATGATAGATAAATAAATAGGTAGGTAGGTAGATAGATAGATAGATAGATAGATAAGATAGATAAATAGATAGATAGATAGGTAGATAGATAGATAGAGGGGGAGGGAAGAGACAGACAGATTAATCCAAATGGAATGTAAACTATTTATAACCCAGTACAGTAAACACAACTAACCAGTGGTGGGATTCAATTATTTTTTACTAGTGGTTCTGTGGGCGTGGCAGGGAAAGGATACTGTAAAACCTCCAGTCAGAGGTGGGATTTGCCGGTTCTCCGAACTACTCAAAATTTCCGCTACCGGTTCTCCAGAACTGGTCAGAACCGGCTGAATTCACCACCTCCGCAACTCACCCCGGAAGATAGTAGTAGGGATTAGTCGGAGAGTAAACCTCAAGGTGTAAAACAGGGCTTGACTTTCCTTCCTGCATTGCATTGTGATCGGAAGCTCCCTTTTCCATTCCTTTGTGTTCCAAACTTCCGCATCTCCCTATGTTCTTGCGATTTGTATATTTCCCTCCTGCCTTTTCTCGGGGTTATTTTTTTTCCCCCGGCTTCCTTAAAAAGAAAAAAAAACAACAACAATATTAACTCCGGATTCCTAGAATGATCTAATAACGGGAGCACAATTATTATTATTATTTTAAATTATTTTTTTTTGCTTTTCAGGGAGATTATCTCTCGCTGGAAATTTCTTCTTCTTCTTCTTGCTTTCTGCATCTGCAACTGTTTTCAGCAGGTGTTTGATTGTATTTTATTCTTCGGAGGCACCTCTAATTACCGTGTTGGTTTTTCCCTCCCCTTTTATCTTTCAAAAGAGAGAAATTTTTTTAACTTCTTCTGGAAGTTAGAAAAAGAGAAGAGGAAAGCGGTAAGGAAAAAAAATACCCCTGCATACCCTCCTAAAACAGGAACGGGCTAATTAATGGGGTATGTTGTAATAAACAAATAATTACAGGGACAAAAAATAAGGAACATGTGTATATATACAATATGTATGTATGTATGTGTGTGTGTACAATATATATATATATATATATATTCTAATTAAGTTAGTAGGGGACCTTGGCTTGAATCAACTCACATCAGGTAAACACTACTGAAGCATTCTATCTGTAGGCAGGTATTGTTGAATAATAAGCAGCTATATCCAGCGTTGTGCGCAACCATCATTTAAATTTAGTTCCACTTGACTTGATTATGGAAAAGCGATGCGGCTTTGTGGGGAAAAAAAACACAGCAGTCCAGTTATTGGAATTACAGTAGACCAGCCTGCTTTTATAGGATGTAATTCAAGGAGAGAAACTATGCCATTTTCAGACCAATGGCTGTCCAAGCTCTTCTTAAAAGCCCCCCAGGGATGAAGCTAGTCTCCCTTTATTTCTTTTGTCGGTAAATTTAAATGGAGCGCCCAAAATAGTTATCCCGGAAGTGACCGCCTGCGAAGGCTCCTGGATTGGGGCTGGAAAGCAAAAGCGGAAGCTCCGTCTCATATTTGGGTAGACCAGGTTGCGCTGCTAGACTGGTTTCATTGGGAAAAACACCCCAGAAATAGAAACACCCACAACTTGTAGTGGGAAGCCGTTCCACTGGTCAATTGTTCTCACTGGTAGAAAATTTCTCCTTAGTTCTAGGTTGCTTCTCTCCTTAACAGAACAACAGAAGAATGGAGTTGGAAGGGACCTTGGAGGTCTTCTAGTCTACCCCCTGCTCAAGCAGGAGACCCTATTCCATTCTGGACGAATGGCTGTCCAATCTCTTTTTAAAAACCTTTCATGACGGAGCACTTACAACTTCTAGTGGGAAGCTGTTCCACTGGTTAATTCTTCTCACCGTTAGGGAGTCTCTCATACATTCCAGGTTGTTTCTTTCCTTGATAAGTTTCCAATCCATTGCTTTTTGTCCTGCCTTCAGGGGCTTTGGAGAATAGCTTGACTCCCTCTTCTTTGGGGCAGCCCCTGAGATATTGGAAGACCGCTATCCTGTCAACCCTAGTACCTTTTTTGCATTAAACTACAGTAGACATTCCCAATTCCTGCAGCCGTTCTTCGTATGTTTTAGCCTCCGGTCCCCAAATCATCTTTGTTGCTCTTCGCTGCACTCTTTCCAGAGTCTCAACACCTTTTTTAACATTGTGGTCAGAGTTGGTGAATTCAGCCAGTTCTGACCGGTTCTGGAGAACCGTTAGCGGAAATTTTGAGTAGTTCAGAGAACCGGCAAATGCTGCCTCTGACTGGCCCCGCCTCCATCTATTCTCCGCCTCCTGAGTCCCAGCTGATTGGCTGGGTCTTCTTTGGTTGCCCTACACAGGAGAATGGAGCTGGAAAGCAGGTTAGTGGGGTGGGGTGGGAATGGGGATTTTACAGTATATCCTTCCCCTGCCATGCCCACCAAGCCACACCCACCACGCCATGCCATGCCATGCCCACCAAGCCACGCCCACAAAACCAGTAGTCAAAATTTTTGAGTCCCCACCAATGCTTGTGGTGACCAAAATTGGATGCAATACATTGGATGTATTCTAGGTCTGGCCTTACCAAGTGTGATGACCCAAAGGGGCGTGGCACAAAAGTAACAAAGTTGCAAAAGTAGGTAAAGTCCCTTTAATTCCTCCAACTTGGTCCCCGATGTCCAGTTATCATTGGCTGGAGAACAAACTCTCCCCAGTTTTGAAAGGGAAGAAATTCAGTCCAAACCCAAAGTATGTCTAAATTATAAATAAAAACAAACACAAACCACAGCTGCAGCAATTAACGGGACAGGGCAGGATAAGGAATTGAAGATGTCAAAAGATAATGAAATACACACAGTTGGGAGGAGGCCAGAACCCAGATAAGACGTGACAAACAAAGATAATGCACACTTTGCTTCCAGCAAAGTGCTGTGCGCAAACACCCTTTATATCCTAGCTGCAGCTAATTAAGGGAATCAGGGCCTTTTTCTCCCCCGTAACCCATGTTACTCCCTTCTCCATTCCTCCCTGCGTGCCCTAGGATGAAGAGGGGTGCGCCTGGGTTTTCCTCTGAATGCCCAGCTGGACTGTGCCCTTCCCCAGTTTTCTCCCCAGCCACCGGAGCCACACTCCCACTCCCTGTCAGCTGTTCACACTCTTCCTCGGAATCAGATGCCAACAGGAATGACATCATGGCACAATATAAAGCGGTGCGAACACTTCACGCGATCCTGATTTCTATCCCCCTGTTAATGCTTTGATTCAAAACATGGCTCACCGTATGAATTATCTGAAGACGTTTGCGAGGGTCTTTAGCCCAGTCAGGGAGAATAAAAGATCAATAATTCAGGAGAGACGCACTGGTGCCAATCTCGCTCCGATTTAGACCATCTACCGGCGCTGTCCTAGAAATCTTTGCAGCTTTATTCAGTTCCTGGCTCCCTGCAAAGGCACCAGGCTGCGTTGTGGTATCGGAGAAGAGGCAGGAGTGACAAACGCAACAATGACAACAGGAGAGGAGGTCAAGAGAGAAAGCGCTCGCTTTCTCTCAAGCTGACCGCGTATAAAGCAAGTTATTTGTTTGATAGGGATAAAATGAATGAGGATTCCATCATAAAACAAATCGATGCACTTATGGTTTAAATTGCTAAACCCACACAGAATCATAAGCTTCTTGGCAGGAGATAAAACACTAGACCTTACATGGAAGCCTATAGATATAGACTTGTGGAATCCTAGGGTTGAAAGGGGCCTTAAAGGTCTTCTAGTCCAACCCCCTGCTCAAGCAGGAGACCCTGCCCTACACCATTTCAGATAGTTGTCCAATCTCTTCTTGAAGACCTCCAACTTCTTTTCACCAATTAATTATTCTCTCTGTCAAGATGTTGTTGCGGTATCCGACCCGTTGTGACCCCACGGACAAGGTTCCCCCAGGCCTTCCTGTCCTCTACCATCTTCTGGAGTCCATTTAAGCTCACGCCGACTTCCTTCAGTGACTCCATCCAGCCACCTCCTTCTCTGCCTTCTTCCCTTCTTCTTCTATTGTCCTCCAGCATTCGGCTCTTCTCCAGGGAGTCCTTCCTTCCTTCTCATGAGTTGGCCAAAGTCTTTGACTTTCATCTTCAGGATCTGGCCTTCTAAAGAGCAGCCAGGGTGGATCTTCTCTAGGACTGACCGGTTGGATCGCCTTGCAGTCCAAGGGACTCGCGGGAGTTTTCTTCAGCACCAGAGTTCAAAGGCCTCCATTATTTGGCGCTCAGCCTTCTTTATGGTCCAACTTTCCCAGCCATACATTGCAACTGGGAAAATGATAGCCTTGACTCTACGCCCCTTTGTTGGCAGGGGGACATCTCTGCTTTTGAGGGTGCTGTCTAGATTTGCCGTAGCTTTCCTCCCCAGGAGCAAGTCCCCATCTGCGGTGATCTTGGAGCCCAGAGCTGTCCAGATATTTTTCCTTATTTATAGGACGGTTCTCTCCTTGATTAGTTTCCACCTGTTGTTCTTATTCCGCCCTCAGCTGTTTTGGAGAATAGTTCGACCCCCTGTTCCCTGTGACAAGTCCCTCAAGTATTGGGAGAGGCTAACACGTCTCCCTTAAGGCTAAAGGTATCTGGTTTCCTTAGTTATTCATCTGTACAGTTGGAACTTCCCCTGCTACCGCAAAGCAGTCTTCCAAGATCTCAGGGGCTGCCCCCCAAAGAAGAGGGAGTCAAGCTATTCTCCAAAGCACCTAAAGGAGAAAAAAGTAACAATTGGTGGAAACTAAACAAGGAGAGAAGCAACTTAGAACTAAGGAGGAATTTCCTGACTCTTAGAACAACTTGCCTCTACAAGTTGTGGGTGCTCAAACACTGGAAGTTTTCAAGAAGAGATTGGACAACCATTTGTCTGAAATGGTCTAAGGGGGTTGGACTAAAAGACCTCCAAGGTCCCTTCCAACTATTCTATTCTATTCTATTCTATTCTATTCTATTCTATTCTATTCTATTCTATTCTATTCTATTCTATTCTATTCCATTCCATTCCATTCCATTCCATTCCATTCCATTCCATCTATTCTGTTCTGTTCTTTTCTGTTCCATTCTGTTCCATTCTGTTCTGTTCCGTTCTATTCCATTCCATTCCATTCCATTCCATTCTATTCTATTCTATTCTATTCAGAGGGGCATCAAACTCAATTTCATTGAGAGCCACCTCAGGGTTGTGTTTGACCTTGGGGAGGGGGGGCAGAGGGCGTGGCCAGGGGGCATGGCCAGCTCAGTGTCACGCATCGAGGGTCTGTTTTTCGGACATGACGGCCTCCTGCAGCCCTCTGCCAATGAAAACGGAGTTCACGGCCCCGAAATGGAGGCTGGGAGGGCTCTGCGCAGCCAGATCTAAGCATCCCACCAGCCAGATCTAAGGAATAACAATAGCACTTGGACTTATATACCGCTTCACAGTGCTTTACAACTTTACAGCAGTTTACAGAGTCAGCCTCTTGCCCCCAATCATCTGGGTACTCGTTTTAACCACCTTGGAAGGACGGAAGGCTGAGTCGACCTTTAGAAGGAAGGAAGAAAGGAAGGAAGGAAGGAAGGAAGGAAGGAAGGAAGGAAGGAAGGAAGGAAGAAAGGAAGGAAGTGTTCCATATTAGCAGGCTTGAAACCCTGCGTTCCCATTGGTCCGTTTCAACCGCTACCTGATTGGTCAGCCTGGGCGGTTATGATTGGCTCGCTAAGGATCTGCCACGATTGGTTAAAACCAAGTGCGGGAGACTTAAAGCAATGTCATTGGCCGCCAAGCCACGGCGAGCTCTATAAAAGCCGCCGCGACTGCTATTGTCTGAGTCCGATCTATCCTATGAATAAAGAGCTGTTGTTTACTGAACCCGAGTCTCTCGTCTCTGAAACCCGACCTTCCGAACTTAACAGGAAGGAAGGAAGGAAAAAAGGAAGGAAAGAAAGAAATGGGAAAGAAGGAAGGAAGGAATAGCCCTTAGACTTATATGCTGCTTCACAGTGCTTTCCAGTCCTCTCTAAGCGGTTTACAGAGTCAGCCTCTTGCCCCCAACAATCTGGGTCCTCATTTTACCCACCTCGGAAGGAGGGAAGGCTGAGTCCAGCCTTGAGCCTGGTGAGATTTGAACTTCCAAATTGCAGGCAGCCGGCAGCCAGCAGAAGTAGCTTGCAGTACTGCCCCCCAACCACTGCACCAGATCCTGCCCCTGGGCCTTGAGTTTGACACCCCTACCATTTCAGACAATTGGTTGATATAAGCCCAATAAACCACTTTGAAAGCCCAGAGAACATTTTCCTCCTCCTCCTCCTCCTCCTCCTCCTCCTCCTCCTCCTCCTCCTCCTCCTCCTCCTCCTCCTCCTCCTCCTCCTCCTCCTCCTCCTCCTCTCTTATGCCAAACAGAATTAAGTTAGGGGTCACCTTAATTTGCTACTCAAGGTTTCCTTTCGGTCCTGGCCTTGATTTCCCCTTTTACTAAAGGTTCCTGGTGTGCCTTCTCCAAGGTCACCTTTACACTGGAGCCCATCAGTATCTGATTAGTTCCTCCTATCACACTCACCACCACAACCTAGCAACACTAATTAATAGATTTCTAAGGCCCATTTCAACCCCTCCATTCATAATTAAAGCCACTCCCTTCTTGTCCCCGTTCGTCAACGATGGAGATCACCTTCCTTCTGCAACCTTCTACGTTCGTTGGCTTTCACGGGCACTTCCACGTTCTCCTTTTACGCCGTTGATTCAGTCTCGACTCTCTACTCATCACGCAATCCAAGAAGATGACCTCTTGTACCCCACAGATGCCATCCGAAGGATCATAGATCTTTGACCTTGAGCGCTCACCGTGGCCTTGATCCACCCCAGCTTTTGAGAGAGATCAAGAAGAAACGGGAGAATTTCAACGAACGCTAGGCAGCGTAGCAACGAAGTCCTCGGAAAACATATATTGCGACGACTGGTGAACGTTGCTAAAAAGGACCAGAGATCAAAATTGCGCAGGCAATGCTTTTATTATCCGGATAATTATCTGGATGGAATTAAATAACAAAAGAGGCAATTTTTAAAACCCTTTCCTCCCCGGGTGTGCCAGGGTGAGAGGAGGCCACGGTGTTTACGAGTTTCCAAGGGCACCCAAGATTGAAGCGTATCCTTTGATCTGTTCTTATCCCAGCTGTTTTTCAAAGAAGCTCTGAAAATAATAACGGCAAAATGCAGAGTGTTTATTTGCTAGCTTTGAACTTTCCGTTCGGGCATCTGTGCGTACCCATCGGGGCGAAAATGCTTTGTTTTCCCCATGTAAAGAGTTTCCACTGTGGTTGTTTTATTTTTTTTCTAATTGGGGGCAGCAATAAAATATTCAGCACCTTTGAGTGGAGAGGTTTCGTGGCGCTTTGAAAAATTGGAACAGGATCTGCGCAGCATCTCCCGGCTTCAATTTTGACTCTTGCAAAGCGGCTGATTCTTTCAAAAATAAAATAAAATTAAAGCCCTTGAGTTAGCAGCAATTCCTTTAGTGACTGTTCCGTGGTTGGATTCAATTTTTTTTTTTTTACTATGGGAGGCGGAGAATAGGTGGGGGCGGGGCCAATCATAGGTGGTATTTGCTGGTTCTCCGAACTACTCAAAATTTCCGCTACTAGTTCTCCAGAACTGGTCAGAACCTATTGAATACCCACCTCTGGACCAGTCCAAGTTGCAACGACCCCCCCAAAAAAGTGATTTACGGTTATTTTCCGGACTTAACAACTGTTGCAACACCCCCACGATCACATGATCATAGACATAGAATAACACAGTTGGGAGGGACCTTGTAGGTCATCTAGTCCAGTGGTCGCCAACCAGTGGGGTTTTTTTGGTGGTCCACAGAGAAATGTTACCCCCAAAGCAATTAATCCAGGCTGCGCGGGAACACAAGGTTTGCACCGCTTGCATTGCAAACAACACGAGGTAGTGAGGGGAGGGGGAAAGGGGGAGGAGGGGAACTTGCCTCACTCACCCCACACACCTGGCCTCTCCTGGCCATGCCTGGCCTGGGCTGCTTCTTTCCGCTTCTTTCTTCTTCTGGTTTTGGCTGCATGCAAGGAAAGCAGCCAAAGTCTTCCTTTCTCTCCCCAAACTCCGCCAGAAATGAGTCTTTGGGACCTTGCAAGACCTCCTGCTCCAAGAGGCTGTGCTGGTGCGACAAGTCTTGCAAAGACTCATTTCTGGCGGAGTCTGGGGGAGAGAAAGAAAGACTTCTGCTGCTTCTGCTGCTTTCCTTGCATGAAGCCAAAAGTCTCTCTTTCTCTCTCTCTCTCTCTTTCTCCCCCTAAGAACGGAGCTGGAGACGGTATCCTGCAATCCCAAATAAAGAAGGATCGGTAGGAAACAGGGTGGGGAATTTTCCTGCAGACTTTTGGGGGGGATTTTCCTAGGGTCTCTGGTCCACGGGATTTAAAATTATGAATTTGGTGGTCCCTGAGGTCCAAAAGGTTGGCGACCCCTGACCTAGTCCAAGCCCCCGCCCAACCAGGAGACGCTACACAATTTCTGATTGATGGCAGTCCAGTCTCTTCTTGAAAGCCTCCAGGGATGAAGCTCCCACAACCACTGGAGGCGATCCATTACACTGATTAATTGTTCACACTCTCCGTAAATTTCTCCTTATTTCCAGGTTCGGTTTCCAGCCATTATTCCTTGTCTGGCCTTCGGGTGCCTTGGTGAATAGCTTGACCCCTTCCTCCTCTGTGTGGCAGCCCCTCAAATACTGGAAGACCACTATCATGTCACCCCTGGTCCTTGGACGCTTGGCAAACAGCTCATATTTATGACAGTCAAAGCATCCCGCCGGTCACACTATCTCCTTTGGCGACGTTCTGATGAGCAAAGTCAATGAGGAAGCCCTGATTCACTTAACAACCATGGGAGTAATTTCACAACCGCAGGGATTTACTGAACCGCCGTGGCAAGAGAGGTTGGAAAACGGAGACGAAACTCACTTAACAACCGTCTTGCTCCGCAGTGTAAATTTTGGGCTCCTCCATTGCGGTCATAAGTTGAGTGGTGCAGTGGCGTAGAGGTAGAGCTCTCGCCTCCCAATCAGCAGGCTGTGGGTTCGATCCTGGGTAGAGGCAGTGTTGTGGTCCAACAGTGGCCAGATTTGGACAGTGAGGAGGTTGGGATGGGACCTGGGTCCAGTCCTGGAGTCTGAGGAAGGCTCTGACGAATGCTCTGTGTCAGAGGCAGAGATGGGGACAGGATTGTCCGACAGTTATCAACTGCCTTCGGAGTCAGACATCAGTGAGGCAGAAGAGCAGCTGGAGCCTGTTCCCAGTGTGCACATGCACAGAACTGCCAGACAAAGGGAATAGCTGAGGAACAAGGGCCGACTCAGTAGTAAAGCCACTTCCATAGAGCAAGTGGCCCCTTCCATAGAGTTTAAAAGAGGAGCAAAAGGAGAATGGGGCTTTGCAGGGGTGTCAAGCCCGAAATTGACATAAGTGTAGCCATTTTAGTTAGGCTTAGTACATAGTCTTTTTCTTACTTTCTCTGTGGCAGTCATGGGAGAAGGGTTTCGGGCTCGCCACATTCCTAAGGGCGGGGGACTGAAGATAAAGAGAGTGTTTTGGCTAAGTGATTCTTCTTCCCGTGGGAAACCGAGCTATTGGTAATTAGGCCCCTTGAGGTGAAGATTTTTGACATCAAGCAATGTTGAATTACTTCCATTGGGGGATGTGATTTTTGGGGGTTGTTTCTAACTTGTAGTATTGTGGGGTAATTCTGGGTTGTGTCTGATCCGGAATTACCGTGGACTTTGCCAATTTGATGCTTTCCTAAATAAAAGAAATTGTTTTGGAAGATGGACTTCGTTCTTTTCTTTTTAAATGGATTTCATCACTTGGAAACCTGACGAGGAGACAATTAGATCACTCCGGCATGCTTGCCAAGTATTGGGGCGTTTGAAAGATAACAGATAATCAGAGTTGGAAGGGACCTTATAGGTCATCTAGTCCAACCCCCCACCCACCCAAGCAGGAGATCCTACACCATTTCTGACAGATGGGAGTCCAATCTCTTCTTGAAGGTCTCAAGTGATGGCGCTCCCACAACCTCTAAAGGCAACTTCTGTTCCATGGATTGATGGTTCTCCCTGTCAGAAAGTTTCTCCTCATTTTTGCAGGTTGAATCTCTCTCCTTGTTCAGTTTCCATCCATTATTTCCTTGTCTTTAGAAAATAGCTTGACCCCTTCCTCCTCTCTGGAGCAGCCCCTCAAATATTGGAATATAGGCCTGGCTCCTCTCCAAGCTTGATAAAGGTTTGTAATTGGGAATTATTGTGAAAGATTGTTGGCTGGGACTTTGTTAAAGAGGAAATTCACTGTAAAGCAAATAAAAGGGAGTTATCAGGACTGAAACTCAACTTCGGGCTGTTGGAGAAAAGCCTAAATCAGAACAGGCAGATATTTCTCTCTCTGGGCACAATGAGAATATATCTGCTGAACAGAAACTCCTCACTGGCGACAGGAAAGGCATCCGGCCATTAAAAACACTCAGCTCCATTCAATCACCCAGACTCCACCCCGATGCAAGGGATTATGGAGCCGTTAAAAGAAGAAGAGGATGATTACAGTTGTAAAAGTTGAACTTCCCCGTCCAGGTTTATAGGTTGACTGCATCGTTCTTGGAACCCATGACAAAAGCTCCAACTCATTCTTGACGCAATTGTTGGAAGAAATATCCCTCTGGTTCAGTTCCAAGCCAGGAGTAAGACATTGGAAACATGGAGGCTGATTGGAAAGAGGGTTGAATGATGGAGTAGAACCACACGGGTTTTGGATTAGCTGACCGCATGGAGTTGAGAGAGGGTGGCTGTGATGACCCAGGATGTGGCACAAAGGCAACACAGTCAGATAATCCGTAGGTGTCCCTTTATTTATCTCCAACTTTGCCACCCAAAGTCCTGGTTACCTTCTGGCCTGGAGAAAAACTCTCCCAGGAACCGCCTTTGGCTGGCTGCCGAGATTCAAGTCCAAAACGTGGTCAACAAAAACTGGAACTATAAGTCCAATCAAGGTAAAAATGAGGTAATTAATCCGGCAGGGCAGGAGCAAGAATTCCAGGCGTGAAAGGCACGGCAATAACTCAACACGGTTGGGAAGACACCAGGAACACAGATAAGCAAAGTCAACACAAGATAAACTCACGTTTGCTCCCAGCAGTTGCCGCACACAGCCTGCGTTTCTTTAAACTTTCTTCCCTGGTGTGGCTAATGAAGGGAATCAGGGCCCTTTCCTCCCCCGTAAGCCATACAATCCATGTTGCTCTCTTCTCCATTCCTCCCTGCATGCCCTACAGTGAAGATGGGGTGGGCCTGGGTTTTCCTCTGAATTCCCTCTCCCTTGTTCTACCTCTCCCTTGTTCTACCTCTTCCCCTGCTCTGCCCAGCCAGACTTTGCCCTCCCCCAGTTTCCTCCACAGCCAATGGAGCTTGAACTTCCTGTTCCTGTGCAAAAACATGTATTCTATTGGTTGTTGTAGGGGTCATAGCTAACTTCGTAGGTTGTCTGAGCTCCCAGAATTGGTTGAAATTTGCTGGGTGATACTGTCAGGGTTCTGACGAATGCTCTCATTAATTCATGAGCCTCAAGCTAAGTTTCAAAAGAAATCCAATTATTTGTTAGGAGCAACACGTCGGCACTTTTCCCAAGTGCAAGTTGGCTCTGCCCTATGTAATTTACTTCCCACCGATGACCCTCTTTCCCCACTTCTCCCAGGGTGTGTCATAAATCACATTCTCCAACAAAGCCCTTTCGCAGGCTGTGGAAAACATGCCTCTCTGGCTGTGTTTGGTAACTTGAGACACAATTGGGAGAAAGCTATGCATGGAAAGTGCTTCTGGTCATAGCAACCAAACTACTCCATCAGATCTCTTTCTTATGGCAACTCAAAAGCAAGCCAAGTATGCCGTACGAGTTGACATATGCAATATCCCAGGTGATTGTGCCATGTGTTGAACTCTGTATCAAGCCCAAAATTGACATATGCGTAGCCATTTTATTTAGCCTTATTATATATTTCTTTTATTTCTTTCTCTTTGCTAGTTATGGGGCGGGGGGAAGGGTTTTGGGCTTGCCACATTCCTGAGGTGGGAGGAGTGGAGATAGAGTTGTTTAGGCTAGGTGGCTCTCCTTCCCGTGGGAACAGAAGCTGACCCTGCTGAGACCTGGAGGTGGAGATTGATGACACACCAGGCAACGTTGATTTACTTCTATCGGGGAATGTTATTTATTGGGGCTGTTTCTAACTTCCAATATTATGTGGTGTAATTCCGGGTTGTGTCAGATCTGGAATTACAACAGACTTTGCCAATTTGATGCTTTCCTAAATAAAAGAAATTGTTTTGGAAGACGGACTTTGCCCTTTTTAAAAACAAACAAACAATGGATTTCATCACTTGGAAACCTAACACTGGGTTTCTGTCTCCCTTAAGAGTCCTGTTTCTCTTTAAGGGGAAATATTCTGCCTTTTATTTCATTCTTCTAGGAGAGGGGTGGGTGTTTGCTTTGTACTCTTATTTTCTTTGGGGGAGAAAAAAAATCTATTTTTTTTCCCTCTGACTGCATCCATTACTGCTCTTGCAAGCAATTTTATGCTGCCCAAAATGAGCTTTTTTCCAAAATTGCTGGTTGTTCAGAATCGCGGGGAGGAACAAGCGATGAGAAAGTGGCACTAGACTAAACAATTGGGATTAGCAAGCCAGGGTGTTTTTCTACAAAATCAAGGCCTCTTGAGTGGGTACCAGCTTCTTGCTGACTTCATCACATACTGCTAGTCCGCAACGTATGACAATCCTCTACTCTTTTCTACTCTATTCTCTATTCTCTTTTCTTTATTCTACTCTACTCTACTCTACTCTACTCTACTCTACTCTACTCTACTCTACTCTACTCTACCCTACTCTACTTTACTCTATTCTACTTCATTCTACTCTACTCTACTCCACCCCACTCCTCTCCGCTCCACTCCACTCTATATTTGTTTATTCTCTGTTCTGTTCTTTTCTACTCTACTCTTTTCTACTCTATTCTCTATTCTCTACTCTACTCTACTCTCTACTCTATTCTACTCTACTCTACTCTACTCTACTCTACTCTACTCCACTCCATTCTACTCTACTCCATTCCATTCCACTCCACTCCACTCTATATTTTTTTAATTTTCTATTCTATTCTATTCTATTCTATTCTATTCTATTCTATTCTATTCTATTCTATTCTATTCTACTCTTTATTCTCTATTCTCTGCTCCACTCCACTCTATAGTTTTTAATTCTCTATTTTTCTATTCCACTCTACTCTTTTTCTAGTCTATTCTCTATTCTTCTCTCCTCTCTATTTCCTGTTCTATTCTACTGTACTCCTGTTCTACTGTACTCTATTCTCTATTCTTTATTCTCTATTCTCTGTTCTGTTCTGTTCTGTTCTGTTCTACTCTACTCTACTCTATTCTACTCTACTCTACTCTACACTCTACTCTGCTCTACTCTACTCTCTATTCTACTCTACTCTACTCTACACTCTACTTTGCTCTACTCTACTCTCTACTCTACTCTACTCTATTCTATTCTACTATACTCTCTACTCTGCTCTACTCTACTCTCTACTCTACTCTACTCTCTACTCTGCCCTACTCAACTCTACTCTACTCTACTCTACTCTACTCTACTCTACTCTATTCCTACAAAATCAGATGCAGCGATACAACGCCTCGCTTATCATCTGCAGGGCTTAAAGTCCAGTGCATCTTTCAATTGTAAGTCAAGGACTCCCTTGCAAAGAGACTGCAGTGTCTGAGGACTGGCCAGTGCATGCTGGGAATTGTAGTCCCATGTCTTAAAATTGCTGAGGTTGACAAACCAGCCTTGGTTGCACTGCGTTGTTTATGTTTGTTTAATTATTATGTGGGGTGCTGCTATTTAAATTGCTGCATTTATGCATTTATTTATGGTGTTCTTGTTGCATTTGCATGCATCATTAGCTATCCCAGAGGCTCCAGTTTGAGATCAGCCGCCCTAGAAATGATTTGAATAAATAAATAAGGGTCCTTTGGGAAAAAAAAAAACCCAGCAAGGTGTAGAATACTATTAAATAATAATCCAGGCATACAAACAGTTTTAGCTATTTAGGTAGTCCTCGACTTATGAACAAATTTTTGGGTGCTGGCTGGAAGTGACAAGAGTGCTGAAAAAAGTGACTTATGACCGTTTTTCACACTTAACCACCGTTGCAGCATCCCTACGATCACCTGATCAAAATGCAGATGCCTGGCAAATGATTCATATTTATGACGGTTGCCGCATCCCTTTTGCGATCAACGGGGAAGCCCGGTTCATTTCACAAATGTGTGAATAACTTAACAGTGGTTAGTGATCTTCTTAACAACTGTAGCCAGGAAGGTCACAAAAAAGCTCAATAATATCTCACTTAGCAACAAAAATTAGGGGCTCAGTTGTGGCCGAAAGTGGAAGGCTACTTGCATATGTAATTTTATTTATCACTCGTAGGGTGAGTTTCCAAAATAATTCACCGGTCTGGGGTTTTATATTTGGCTATACGTTTTATGGGCTGTGTTTGTGGATTTTTATGCACTCGTGCTGTGTTCTATGTCTAGTAGATGAAAAGAAAGGCTGGGGTTGACATGAAAGCAGTCTTCCAATATCTCAGGGTGTTGCCCCAAAGAAGAGGGAGTCAAGCTATTCTTCAACGCACCTGAGGGCAGGACAAGAAGCAATGGGTGGAAACTAATCAGGGAGAGAAGCAACTTAGAATTAAGAAGAAATTTCCTGACTTTTAGAACAATTAACCAGTGGAACTGCTTGTCTCCAGAAGTTGGGAATGCGCAAACACTGGTGGCTTTTAGATAACCATTTTGCCTGAAATGGTATAAGTGCTCCTGCTCTCTGGAGGGAGATGGACTAGAAGACCTTCAAGGTTCCCTTCCAACTCTGTTATTCTGTTCTGTCCTTATCAAGGAGGAATAGAACTAACTAAGGGGAAACTTCCTGACATTAAGGACAATTAAATCAGTGGGATGACTTGACTCCAGACGTTGTGGGGGCTCCGTCACTGGAGGCTTTTCAGAAGAATCTGGACACCAGCAGAAGACCTTGCGCCCCTTGTCCAGGATGGCCTAGGATCTCCTTCTGGAGATGGGGGTCAGACTAGAAGACCTCCAAGGGCCCTGCCCGCTCTGCTATTCTCTGACGCCATTACAAAATGAGAATAATGGAGAACATCAAATCCTATCATGGCTTGCCACAATTGTAGATTCCTTGCTACCTGACCTGCTGTTTCAAAAATGCCCAGGAGTGCCAGAGAGAGAGAGAGAGAGGGAGGGAGGGAGGGAGGGAGGGAGGGAGAGAGAGAGAGAGAGAGAGAGAGAGAGAGAGAGAGAGAGAGAGAGAGAGATGCATAGTTTACTTGGAAAAGGACGAGATATGTCGAAAAACAGGTGTTTATTCCACCCACCCAATCCGTGTCTCTCCTCTTGGAGAAGCCAGAGAGTTGTTAGATGACGTTGGTGCGCTCGCTCTCGCAGAAATTGTGCGGTGCGGGAGGAGAAAGCCTGCTGTGTTTCAGGGAACATTGTGTGACTGCGGTTATGTGTCCTCCCCTCCTCCCTTCCCTCAACCCCGCCCCCCTCACCGTTCCTCAGTGTGCAGCCGCATTTGAACCGAGAACAGAAAATGCTCAGCGTAGCACGAACGTCTTTCAATGCCACAAAAGACACACACAAAAAAACAGGGTGGCATGATCTCCAGCCCATCTGGGAGACACACACACACACACACACACACACACAGAGAGAGAGAGAGAGAGAGATGTCGTTTTGAAATCTTTAAATCCAGGCGGTCGTCGACGTGTGACCACAGCCAAGCTCCAAATTGCCCCGGGCCTAAGCGAGACCATTCATTAAGCGGAGCATGGTCCCGTTTTACAGCCTTCCTTGCCAGAGCTAGGAAGTTGCATCCCTGCCGTTGTTTCGTTCGTCCCACAGTCGTTAAGTGAACCTGGTTCTCCCTCCCCAGTCGGCTCGGCTTGTTGGAAGCGTCAGCTCTGGAAGCCGTATTGAGATCCGATTCTCCCACGCCGCCACAATTGAGCCCTGGGAAAGTGGGAGGGGGGGGAAATTTCTTGGAGTGTATGCAGTTAGACATAATAACATTCTTTTGTCTAAGTCAAGGTCATGTCCTTTCTGCACCTGGGTGAGGGGGAAGTCTCAAGTTGGGACGGAAGGTGATTGGGGCCTATGATGCGATGATGGGGGCAGAGGAAGGATTTGTAGTTTTTACTTATCGTGAGGAAGCCCAGAACTTTCAGATTTGAGATTCACCCAGTTGGTGCCAGTTTACTATCCCAAATAAAAAGGAATCTTTGAGAAGAGTCGTCGGGTGGAATGGAGGGTTGGCGGAAGGCTGACAGGAAGATTGTACACGGAGGTGGCGTGAGTCAGTGGTGAAATGCTACCAGTTCGGCCCGGCTCACCCAAACCGGTAGTAAAAAAAAAGAAGCCTCCGGTGATCAACGGAGAGCAGAAAGAAGAGAAAAGCGCAGGATTGATCCTCTCAACCACCCTTGTGCTTTATCCTCTCAGCTGATGGGTGAGGCAGAGGCTCAGCTGGTGTTTGTAAAAGCTGCACATGTGTGTGCGAAGTGCGCGATCCTTGAATTGGTAGGGAAACTGGCAGGATCCCACTACTGGCGTGAAGTCTCACGGGGATGCCGTCGTAAATACGAGTCAGTTGCCATGTGTCTGAGTTTTGATCACAGGACCCCAGGGATGCGGCAAAGGTTGGGAGTGTGAAAACCAGTCACTTTCGGTAACTTTGAACGGTCAGACAATGGACTGTTGTAAGCCGAGGCCTTCCTGTATCATAAAACACAGCTGCTGCCTCTCAGCTCGGCCAACCTCACAGGGTTGTTGTTACAGTAGAAAAAATAGGAATAAAAAGACGGAATATTATTATTATTACGGCTTTTTGAAGGAAGGGAGCATGTATAAATTCCCCCCGGATTTCTAAAAAGTGAACAAAAATGCACATCAACCCTACTACACAATTATCCCTCTGTGTGTTCCTGGTCATTTCTGCTCTTTTTCACAGTGGTGACAGCAACCCAGACGTAAGCCCTCTGCGAACTTCTAAACATCCTGCTTCTGTGTCGTCCTCATTTAGCGACCTCCTCGTTCAGGGACCATTCACAGCAGTGGTGGGATTCACATTTTTTTTTTACTACCAGTTCTGTGGGCGTGGCTTGGTGGGTGTGGCAGGGGAAGGATACTTCAAAATCCCATTCCCTCTCCACCCCACTAACCTGCTTTCCAGCTCCGTTCTCCTGTGCAGGGCAACCAAAGGAGACCCAGCCGATCAGCTGGGACTTGAGAGGCGGAGAAGAGATGGGGGCAGAGCCAGTTAGAGGTGGGATTTGCCAGTTCTCTGAACTACTCAACATTTCCGCTACCGGTTCTCCAGAACTGGTCAGAACCTGCTGAATCTACCACCTCTGGTTCACAGATAACAACAGTGATGAAAGCGATCCCAGCATGGACGATTTGCAGGCCTGTAAAACAAAGGAAAGTTGGAAGAAGGGATGGTAAGCAGAGTCATGGTTTCACTTAGCGACTGACTTACGATTGATTACTTAGTGACTGGAGTTATGACCTACCAGAAAATAGAACAAGGGGTTTTCAAACCTGACAGCTTTAAGACTTCAACTCCCAGAATTCCTCCTCCAGTCATGTTAGCTCGGGAATTCTGGGAGCTGGAAGTCCACAAGTGTTAAAGCGGTCAAGTTGGAAGACCCTTGGAATAAAACAACAGAGTTGGAAGGGACCTTGGAGGTCTTCTAGTCCAACCCCCTGCCCAAGAAGCTTTCCTAAATAAAAGAAATTATTTTGGAAGATGGACTTTGTTTTTTTTCTTTTTAAATGGATTTCATCACTTGGAAACCTGACAAAAACTTTATACCATTTCAGGCAAATGGCTGTCCAGTCTCTTCTTGAAAACCTCCAGTGTTGGAGCATTTATAACTTCTGGTGGCAAGCAGTTCCACAGATTAATTGTTCTCACTATCAGGAAATTTCTCCTTAATTCCAGGTTGCTTCTTTCTTTGGTTAATTTCTATCCGTTGCTTCTTGTCCTGCCTTCAGGGGCTTTGGAGAATAGCTTGACTCCCTCTTCTTTGGGGCAGCCTCTCAGATATTGGAAGACTGCTATCATGTCTCCCCTAGTCCTTCTTTTCATCATAGTTTGCCTCCAGAGGTCGTGAATGCTCCAACACTGAAGGTTTTCACAAAGAGAATGGACAACCGTTTGTCTGAAGTGGTGTAGGGTTTCCTGCCTGATCAGAGGGTCAGACTAGAAGCCTTCCAAGGTACCTTCCAACTCTTGTTATTCTGATTACCTGAAATGGCCGAGTGACCGGTTCTCATTGTAGTCACTCAGCGAGTACTACTATCCGTGCTTTTGAAAACGAGGTTGTTCATGGAATTTAAAAACGAAGAGGAGTCAGAGTATTATGAGATCTGGAATTTTTGGTACAGTTGGTTGGAAGGTAAACATGAAAGGAACAAAACAAAATCAAATGAAAAGGTGTGATGGAAATTAGCAACATTGCACGCAACTATGTTTGTAAATCTATAATTGAATGGAACTTTGTGTTATATATATTAATGAAAGGAACAAAACAAAATCAAATGAAAAGGTGTGATGGAAATTAGCAACATTGCACGCAACTATGTTTGTAAATCTATAATTGAATGGAACTTTGTGTTATATATATTAATGTAATAAGCGTGAATGATTATTCTACAAAATTTGAGAGATGTCAAATTGACTGAACACTGTCTTGCCTACGTTGCGATAAGCGGAATGTTTGGTTTTATTGTATTTGTATAAATTTGTTTAATAAAGTACTTTTTATAAAAGAAGAAAAGAAAACGGGAATGTTTTCTCGTCCTGCTTTTTGTGGTGGACGAAGCTACATGTCAAACGAGGTCATTTTACATTGGAAGGGTGGATCATCTGACTCGCTGGACAATCTGGAGCCACAGCTTTGCCGGCCTGCGACACTGTGTTGATTTACTAGGACAACATGTTTCACTTCGCAGGGCTTTGAAGCCAGTGCCACAATGAATAAAGTCCGCTTTTGTGTTAGCTTCCCTTTGATGAAGTGCGTTCAGGCGCCAGAGCCAAGAGCACGTGGTTTGGGTGAGAGCACAATTGGGACAAGGGTTCCTTTGAGGTCATCGTGATCCCAAACACTTTGGGGATTTGCAAATCAATCAATCAATCAGGATAGAGCTGCGAGGGTCCTTTGAAGTCTTCTAGTCCACCTCGCCACCCCTTGCCCAAGCAGGAGACCAGGGGTGGGATTCTACCTGGCCAGTCCGGTTCTACAGAACTGGGTTGTTATAATTTCTGCCCAGTTTGGAGAACCAACAAATCGCGCCACTGCCTGGCCCTGCCCTGCCCGGTCACTCCTTACCTGGCATGAGCGCCATCAAACTTGCGTGCATTTGGTAAGTTGCTATTTTTCCTTCCCCCTCTCCCGACCATCAGCTGTTCTGCTGTGTCTGGAGATTTAGATGAGCTAGAAAGTAGGAAGTCGTTGGATTGCTTGCTTTCTAGCTAATCTAAAAGCAGAGCTGAACCTTCCTTAGGAAGCTTCTGTTTTTCAGTGCAGACTCAGGTAGCAGATTGCAGAAAGATAGATCTCTGAGTGAATCTGTGATTCTGGGAGCAACTCAATCTGCCTGCCTGCTTTGCCTGATTTTGGGTAAAAGTTGCTCTTTTTTAAATAAAAAGATCAATATTTAGATCAATATTTATAATATTTACATACAAGCCACGCCCACCCAGTCACATGACCACCAAGGCATGCCCAGTCAGCAAGCCATGCCCACCCAGTCACATGACCACCAAGACACACCCACAAATTAGGCCAGGCCCACCAAACCAGTTGTTAAGAAATTTGAATCCCACCCCTGCAGGAGACCCTCTACCATTTCAGACATGTGGCTGTCTAATCTCTTCTTAAAAACTTCCAGTGACCCACAATTTTCTGGTGGCGTGCTGTTCCACCGGTTAATTATTAGGAAGTTTCTCCTTAATTCTAGGTTGCCTCTCTCCTTGATCAGAATCAGAATAGAGCTGGAAGGAACCTTGGAGGTCTTCTAGTCCAGCCCCCTACTCAAGCAGGAGACCCTATACCAGGGGTCTCCAAACTTGGCAAATTTAAGACTTGTGGACTTCAACTCAGGGGTGGGATTCTACAGATTCGTACCTATTCACTAGATCTGGTTGTTAACATTCTAAGCAGTTCGGAGAACTGGTTGTTAGAAGAAATTACTGGGCTAATCCTGTAAGGAGGGCAGGAAGGAAACATTCTGGTGTTGCTTACAGAAACTGCCTCTCCATTAACCCTTATTACATTCTTGGCAGGACTAGACTTCCTGTCTCTGGAACTTCTCTGGAGTTTTCTTTCCCCTCCTTTGCTGGTATTTTGCTTGTGTGGAGAGACCATTCAAAGCTACAATGGCACTGAAAAAAAGTGACTTATGACCCTTTTTCACACTTACGACTGTTGCAGCATCCCCACAGTCATGAGAGGCCAGGCGAGGAGATGCATGCCTCAATGTGAGTGATGTTGAGTTGGCCACACCCACCCAGTCACATGACCACCAAGCCACGCCCACCACCTAAGCCACACCCACAGAACCGGTTGTTAAAAAAATTTGAATCCCATCCCTGCTTCAACTCCCAGAATTATAGCTGGCTGGAGAATTCACTGCCCAATCTCTCCTTAAAAACCTCCAATAATGAATCACGACAACTTCAGGAGTTAATTGTCCTCATTGTTAGAAAGTTTCTCCTTAATTCCAGGTTGCTTCTCTCCTTGGTTAGTTTCCATCCGTTGTTTCTTCCCCGGCCTTCAGCTGCTTTGGAAAATAAATTCACCCCTCCTCTTGGTGGCAGCCCTTCAAATACTGAAATATTGTCCTCTCTAACTCTTCTTTTCTCTAGACTAGCCAAACCTAAATTCTGTAACCATTCTTCATATGTTTTAGCCTCCGGGGCCCTTAATCATCTTAATTGCTCTTCTCTGCACTTTTTTTCAAAGTCTCAACATCTTTTTTTTTTTGTAATGTGGTTAACCAAAACTGGATGCCGGATTCCAGGTGTGGCCTTACTAAGGTTTAATAAACGGTACTAATACTTCACGTGATTTGGATACTACGCCTCAGTTTATGTAGGATTGTATTAGCTTTTCTGGCTGCCGCCGCACACAGCTGGCTCATATATAAGGGATTGTCCATTAGGGCCCCACAGTTACTACTATTAAGCCAGGTTTCACCTCATCTGTACTTGTATCTTTGGTATTTCCTGCCCTGGTGTAAAACTTTGCTTTTCTTCGCATGAAAATTGCATTTTGCTGGATAGGGCCCATTGTTCAAGTCTGTCAAGATCTTTTTGGATCCCAAGCTTGTCTTCTGGGGTGTTGGGCTATTCCTGCCAGCTTAAGGTCATCTGCACATTTGACGTTCCCCTTCTATTCTCTCACTTAAGTCATTTATGAAGATTTTGAAGAGTACTGGGCCTAAAAGGGAACTTTGTCTTATACCGTTATCATGCCCCCCCGCCACATCTTGAAGCACGCTGCCTGGGGAATTCTGGGAGTTGAAGTCCACCCCTCTTAAAACATGCTGTCTAAGGAATTTCTGGGAGTCGAAGTCCATCCATCTTAAAGGATGCTGGGTGGGAATTCTGGGAGTTGAAGTCCATCCATCTTAAAGGATGCTAGCTGGGAATTCTGGGAGTTGAAGTCCACCCCTCTTAAAGGTGCTGCTTGGAGAATTGTGGAGTTGAAGTCCGTCCATCTTAAAGGATGCTAGCCGGGGAATTCTGGGAGTTGAAGTCCACCCCTCTTAAAGGTGCTGCTTGGAGAATTGTGGAGTCGAAGTCCTTCCATCTTAAAGGATGCTAGCTGGGAATTCTGGGAGTTGAAGTCCATCCATCTTAAAGGTGCTGCTTGGAGAATTGTGGAGTTGAAGTCCATCCATCTTAAAGGATGCTAGCTGGGGAATTCTGGGAGTTGAAGTCCACCCCTCTTAAAGGTGCTGCTTGGAGAATTGTGGAGTTGAAGTCCGTCCATCTTAAAGGATGCTAGCCGGGAATTCTGGGAGCTGAAGTCCACCCTCTTAAAGGTGCTGCTTGGAGAATTGTGGAGTCGAAGTCCTTCCATCTTAAAGGATGCTAGCTGGGGAATTCTGGGAGTTGAAGTCCATCCATCTTAAAGGTGCTGCTTGGAGAATTGTGGAGTTGAAGTCCATCCATCTTAAAGGATGCTAGCTGGGGAATTCTGGGAGTTGAAGTCCACCCTCTTAAAGGTGCTGCTTGGAGAATTGTGGAGTTGAAGTCCGTCCATCTTAAAGGATGCTAGCCAGGGAATTCTGGGAGTTGAAGTCCATCCATCTTAAAGGATGCTAGCTGCGGAATTCTGGGAGCTGAAGTCCATCCATCTTAAAGGTGCTGCTTGGAGAATTGTGGAGTCGAAGTCCGTCCATCTTAAAGGATGCTAGCTGGGGAATTCTGGGAGTTGAAGTCCATCCATCTTAAAGGTGCTGCTTGGAGAATTCTGGGAGTTGAAGTCCATCCATCTTAAAGGTGCTGCTTGGAGAATTGTGGAGTCGAAGTCCATCCATCTTAAAGGTGCTGCTTGGAGAATTGTGGAGTTGAAGTCCGTCCATCTTAAAGGATGCTAGCCAGGGAATTCTGGGAGTCGAAGTCCTTCCATCTTAAAGGATGCTAGCTGGGGAATTCTGGGAGTTAAAGTCCATCCATCTTAAAGGTGCTGCTTGGAGAATTGTGGAGTCGAAGTTGTTAAGTTTGGGCAATGAGAGGCTGAACCAGAGCATGAGTGCAACAAGTACTTTATTATAACAATAAAGGGCTGACCGTGCTTGCCACGCCTGGAACTGGCTCGCAGCAATCAGCAACTGGTTGGATCCCGCAGCCCGCTTTTATAGCTGGCTGCTGGGAAGAACCAACCAATGGGTGAAAGGGAAAGGTCGCCCACGCAAAGGGACTGGACCTGAGTGAGAACTCCTAGAGTCCTCAGGACATAACACCCCCTTCCCCCAGATGCGAACATGCATAGTCCTTGAGGTAGACAGGGGGCTTGTGTTGGCGCCCGGGCAGGCGCAGCTCGGGAACATTGTCTGTCTGTTCAGGGTCAGTCTGTGACGGTAGAGCCGGCAGGGTGTCACCAACGTGCTCTCCGGCTCGGGCATCCCCGGGACTCGCAGGGTTGGTTACTGGGAATGAGCTCCCGTGGACTGGATCGGGCTGGTCAACCCTCTGGGCGCTGTTGTCTGAGTTCGGGCTGTCAGGAACGACTGTAGGTGCGAACTGGTCGTTGGGCACGATGTGGCTGTGAGGCAGATGAGGAGGTTCCCCTTCGTCTGGTGACTCTGGATCCCTGCTGGCAAGGGTGCTGAGGCACCTCCGCAGTTGGTCTATGTGCCTCCTCCAGACGCGGCCATCCTCCAGCCTGACCCTATACGACCTCGGCCCGGTGATGGCTATGACCTCGCCTGGAATCCATAGTGGGTCCCCAGAGAAGTTCCTCGCGAATACTGGCTCCTGTAAAATAAAATGTCTAACCCCCGATGAGGAAGCAAGGGGAGAGTCAGGGCAGTATTGTGGGTGAAGTCTGTCCAATACAGTCCTCAGGCGCCGGCCCATCAGGAGCTCCGCTGGGGACTTATTGGTGACTGAACAAGGGGTTGAGTGCTGGCTCATCAGGAACCGCGAGAGTTTGTGGTGCCAGTCATCCCTGCTGAACCTGGCGAGGGCTTCTTTAGTGGTCCTGACGGCTCTTTCAGCCAACCCATTACTGGCAGGATGAAATGGGGCTGTGAAAATGTGGCGGATACCCAGGTTGGCAGCGAAACGGCTGAACTCGGTCGATGCGAACTGTGGGCCATTGTCGGAGACAATGGAGTCGGGTAGTCCGTGCGTTACGAACAGGCGCGTTAACACGTTGGTGATTGCTAGTGTGGTGGTCGTGGATAGCTGCGCTACGTCAATCCATTTGGAATAGGCGTCCACGACCACTAGGAACATCTTCCCATGCAAGGGGCCGGCCAGATCGATATGAATTCTAGACCAAGGGGCGCTGGCACTCTCCCATCTGGTAGGGGTGGCAATGGGGGGAGCAGGACGGGATTCCTGACAGATGTTGCAGGAACTTACCCAATTGACAATGTCCTCGTCGAGACCCGGCCACCACACGTAGCTGCGTGCTAATGCCTTCATTCTCACGATGCCAGGGTGTCCCTCGTGCAACGCCTCCAGGACTCGGGTGCGCAGCGAGATCGGGATGACCACTCGAGTGCCCCATAGTAGACAACCCTGCAAACTGGACAGCTCCTGCATGCGTAGTCTTAAAGGGTGTGAATTTGTTTTCAACGCGTTGCCCCCGGCCACCCCCTCCTCATCCAGTCGAGCACCTGGCGGCGTTTGGTCTGCCTTGGTTTTTAGCAGCAATGTCAAGGGCAGTGATGGGCAGGTCCAACTGGGTGATCTCGAAAATAGCGTTGACAGGAGCGGGGTCTTCAGCCGGAGCGGGTAAGGGGCAGCGACTGAGAGCGTCGGCGTGGGACAGTGTTTTGCCCGGGCGGTGTATAAGTTTGTAGGAGTAGGCTGCTAGGAAGAGTGTCCACCTTGTCATCCTAGGGGAAAGGACCTGAGGGGTCTGTTTGTCCCCGGCCAGTAGGCCCAGGAGGGGCTTGTGGTCCGTAACCAGTTCGAAAAAATGGCCAAAAAGAAATTCGTGAAATTTTTCACGGCCGCAACAGCTGCTAGGGCTTCCTTGTCGATCTGGCTGTAATTGCGCTCCGTGGCAGAGAGCGTCCTTGAGAAAAAGGCGATGGGAGCCTCGGCACCATTGGGAAGTCTGTGACTAAGTACCGCCCCAATTCCAAAAGGGGATGCGTCTGCTGCCAGTACTAAAGGAAGGTTAGGGTCGGTGGATAAGCACCGCCTCCGGCGTGAGTAGTGATTTGACGGCGTTAAACGCCTGGTCTTCTTTGTGCCCCCAGTGCCAAGGTGACTTTTTATCCAGTAATCTGTGTAGGGGTTCGGCTACTAAGGCTTTATGGGGCAAGAAGGATGCGTAAAAGTTCAGCAGCCCCAAGAAAGCTTGTAGCTCAGTTTTGGAGGTTGGAGTGGGGGCCTCGTGGATTGCCCTAACCTTGGACTCCAGGGGGTGAATGCCAGAGGCGTCAATTTTATAACCCAGAAAGTCCACCTGTCTAGTGGCAATGGAACATTTTTCTTTTTTCAACTTGAGGCCATGCTGTCTGAACCGCTCTAACACTGCTCGCACTCTCTGGAAGAGTTGGGGTCTGTCCCTGGCCGAGACCAAGATGTCGTCGAAGTAGGGTACTACACCAGGGAGGCCCTGTAAAATCCGCTCCATGAGGGATTGAAAAAATACCTGGGGCAACACTAACGCCAAATTGGAGATGCTTGCATCGGAAGGCACCCTGTGAGTGACGATGGTCTGGAGTTCCGCTGTTTGGTTATCAACAGGGAACTGCTGATATGCTTGAGACATGTCCAATTTAACAAAATTCTGCCTGGCTCGAATGTGTGCAATAAATGCTGAATGACGGGCACAGGGTAAGCGCTAACTTGTAAATATTTATTGATTGTTGTCTTGTAGTCCGAGCAAATTCTCAGGCTACCGTCTTTTTTGAGGGTGTGACAATGGGCGTCTCCCACTTGGCGAAATCTGTTGGCTCAATGACCCCTTGTTTTAATAGTTTATCCAATTCAGCGTCTAGTTTTGGCCGAATAGCGAATGGGACTCTACACGTTTTAGTCTGATTGGGACTGCCTGGGGTCAACTGAGAATGAGATGGGGGTTCCATTATAACACCCCAGCTCCTCGCTGAACACATCTGCGTAATCAGCGAATAAGGAGTCAGTGTCTAAGGTTGAGACAGCATGGACTCCTGTTAGCCCTAGGCCGAGGTGGGAAACCAATCGAGCCCCAATAAGGTGGGTAGATTGCCGTTAACTACCACTAGAGGTAGGTGACCTTTAAAAGTTCTAAAACTGACAAGGAACTTGCCTCTGCCGATCACAGGAATGGTCTTCCCCTGGTAGTCCTTCAGGCCAAACTGGCATCTTTGAAGCCGGCTAGTAGATAGGCTGGGGTGGAGTCTCTTGAGGGTGTTCCACGAAATTATTGAGAGCGCTGACCCTGTGTCAGCCTCCATGTGGCACGGTTTACCTTCTAGGGAAACGGAGAGAGAAATTTTACTAACAGTGTGGCAAGTGCGCTTGGCAAGGCGGTGCGTGCGACAGTTTAATACTTGCCTCTGCGGTCCCGCGTGCGAGGACGGGGGTCTGTGTGCAGCGCTTTGGGGGGCTTGGCAGACTCTCGCGATGTGCCCCCTCTTATGGCAGTTGTTGCAGGTGGCTCCTTTAAACTTGCAGGTGGCCCTTTGATGCGATCCCCACAGGCTAGGCACAGGGTGATGTGCTTGGGTGGACCGGTGTTTTCTTGTTTGGTCCCTACCTGCGGCCGTCTGTCGTTGGAGAGGCGGTGGACGTCGTTTTCATCGCTGAGGGTTTCCTCTGCTACCACCTCCTCGGAGTGGACTGGGAGTGATGTCAGCTTGGCACTTGGGCCCTGTATTTCGGTGGCTGAGTTCGTTGCCAGCTCGGCTGCCAAGGCCTCCTCGACTGCTTGTGCGAGGTTGAGGTCTTTTTGCGAGAAGGCGCCTCTGTAGGTGGAGGTCCTTGACCCCACGCAGACTAATTGATCGAGGAGCATGTCCTCCAGGTAGGTTCCAAACCCGCAATGCAGTGCTGCTGTTCTGAGAGCGGCCATATATTGATTGATGGTCTCTTTGCTCGGTTGCTTCCTCATACAGAAAGTGAACCTCCTGGCGATCTGTGAGGGCCTGGGAGCATAGTGGTTGTGAGGATCTCAAGCAACTCCGGACCACGGAACGTTTTTCAACTCCCCTTGGAGCTACGCGCTGCGGCAGTATCGTAAACGGTGGCTCCGCAGTGGATTAGGAAATAGGATTTTTCTGATGCTCTCCCGCATCCGCCAGGCCGACCGCATCGATGTAATGATTGAAGCGGTTCTTATACGATTCCCACTTCTCTTCGTCTGGTTTGAACGCTGGGAATACTGGATTGGAACTCATGGTGCTGGGACCGGCTGAGCTACCTGTGGAAAAATCTCTCTGGGACAACGGGCAAGGTTTTAGTGCTCGTGGTATGCAAGTGATTTCAGCTCTGGAGAGGCTTTTCACTATCCTCTCTCTCTCTCTGGGTTAACCACGTTGGCTGTTAGCCGTTGGTGGTGTCTAGATTCGCGCCAGTGTGGGCGTTAGTGACTTCGCTACAGCGCTGTGCTGTGTCTCTCTTAGGTTTGAAATTCAAATGACAACCGTTTTCTTCACTTGCTGACCGCTTTCTCTGTCGGCGGATCAGCGTTCGCTTCTCTTCGCTTGCTGACCGCTTTCTCTGTCGGCGGATCAGCGTTTGCTCTTTTTGCGTGCTGACCGCTCTCTCTGGCTGCGGATCAGCGTTGCTCTTAATGCCGGCCGATCGCTCTCTCTGGCTGCGGATCGGCGGCTAGTGACTCAGCGGTTGCATGGTGCTACTGGTAGCCATCCCATCCTCGTCGCCAGTGTTAAGTTTGGGCAATGAGAGGCTGAACCAGAGCATGAGTGACCTTTAAAAGTTCTAAAACTGACAAGGAACTTGCCTCTGCCGATCACAGGAATGGTCTTCCACTGGTAGTCCTTCAGGCCAAACTGGCATCTTTGAAGCCGGCTAGTAGATAGGCTGGGGTGGGAGTCTCTTGAGGGTGTTCCACGAAATTATTGAGAGCGCTGACCCTGTGTCAACCTCCATGTGGCACGGTTTACCTCTAGGGAAAACGGAGAGAGAAATTTTACTAACAGTGTGGCAAGTGCGCTGGCAAGGCGGTGCGTGCGACAGTTTAATACTTGCCTCTGCGGTCCCGCGTGCGAGGACGGGGTCTGTGTGCAGCGCTTTGGGGGCTTGGCAGACTCTCGCGATGTGCCCCCCTCTTATGGCAGTTGTTGCAGGTGGCTCCTTTAAACTTGCAGGTGGCCCTTTTGATGCGATCCCCCACAGGCTAGGCACAGGGTGATGTGCTTGGGTGGACCGGTGTTTTCTTGTTTGGTCCCTACCTGCGGCCGTCCTGTCGTTGGAGAGGCGGTGGACGCTGTTTACATCGCTGAGGGTTTCTCTGCTACCACCTCCTCGGAGTGGACTGGGAGTGATGTCAGCTTGGCACTTGGGCCCTGTATTTCGGTGGCTGAGTTCGTTGCCAGCTCGGGCTGCCAAGGCCTCCTCGACTGCTTGTGCGAGGTTGAGGTCTTTTTTTTGCGAGAAGGCGCCTCTGTAGGTGGAGGTCCTTGACCCCGCAGACTAATTGATCGAGGAGCATGTCCTCCAGGTAGGTTCCAAACCCGCAATGCAGTGCTGCTGTTCTGAGAGCGGCCATATATTGATTGATGGTCTCTTTACTCGATTGCTTCCTCATACAGAAAGTGAACCTCCTGGGCAGCGATCTGTGAGGGCCTGGGAGCATAGTGGTTAGTGAGGATCTCAAGCAACTCGGACCACGGAACGCTTTTCAACTCCCTTGGAGCTACGGTGCGCCATGCAGTATCGGTAACGGTGGCTCCGCAGTAGATTAGGAAATAGGATTTTTCTGATGCTCTCCCGCATCCGCCAGGCCGACCGCATCGATGTAATGATTGAAGCGGTTCTTATACGATTCCCACTTCTCTTCGTCTGGTTTGAACGCCGGGAATACTGGATTGGAACTCATGGTGCTGGGACCGGCTGAGCTACCTGTGGAAAATCTCTGGGACAACGGGCAAGGTTTTAGTGCTCGTGGTATGCAAGTGATTTCAGCTCTGGAGAGGCTTTTCACTATCCTCTCTCTCTCTCTGGGTTAACCACGTTGGCTGTTAGCCGTTGGTGGTGTCTAGATTCGCGCCAGTGTGGGCGTTAGTGACTTCGCTACAGCGCTGTGCTGTGTCTCTCTTAGGTTTGAAATTCAAATGACAACCGCTTGAATTTCGCGCCTGATACAGAGCGGCGTGCGGCTCGCAGCGCTTCACTTTCCCTGTAGCTGGGCTAACAAGCGGCTACAGACGCTTCTAACTTTCGAACCTGACCGCTTTCTCTGGCTGCGGATCAGCGTCGCTTCTCTTCACTTGCTGACCGCTTTCTGGGCGGATCAGCGTGCTCGCTTCGCTTGCTGACCGCTTTCTGTCGGGCGGATCAGCACCGCTCTCTCTGGCTGCGGATCAGCGCGTTTTAATGCCGGCCGATCGCTCTCTCTGGCTGCGGATCGGCGGCTAGTGACTCAGCGGTTGCATGGTGCTACTGGTAGCCATCCCATCCTCGTCGCCAGTGTTAAGTTTGGGCAATGAGAGGCTGAACCAGAGCATGAGTGCAACAAGTACTTTATTATAACAATAAAGGGCTGACCGTGCTTGCCACGCCTGGAACTGGCTCGCAGCAATCAGCAACTGGTTGGATCCCGCAGCCCGCTTTTATAGCTGGCTGCTGGGAAGAACCAACCAATGGGTGAAAGGGAAAGGTCGCCCACGCAAAGGGACTGGACCTGAGTGAGAACTCCTAGAGTCCTCAGGACATAACAGAAGTCCATCCATCTTAAAGGTGCTGCTTGGAGAATTGTGGAGTTGAAGTCTGTCCATCTTAAAGGATGCTAGCCAGGGAATTCTGGGAGTCGAAGTCCGTCCATCTTAAAGGATGCTAGCCAGGGAATTCTGGGAGCTGAAGTCCATCCATCTTAAAGGTGCTGCTTGGAGAATTGTGGAGTTGAAGTCCGTCCATCTTAAAGGATGCTAGCCAGGGAATTCTGGGAGTCGAAGTCCGTCCATCTTAAAGGATGCTAGCTGGGGAATTCTGGGAGTTAAAGTCCATCCATCTTAAAGGTGCTGCTTGGAGAATTGTGGAGTCGAAGTCCATCCATCTTAAAGGATGCTAGCTGGGGAATTCTGGGAGTTGAAGTCCATCCATCTTAAAGGATGCTAGCTGGGGAATTCTGGGAGCTGAAGTCCATCCATCTTAAAGGTGCTGCTTGGAGAATTGTGGAGTCGAAGTCCATCCATCTTAAAGGATGCTAGCTGGGGAATTCTGGGAGTTGAAGTCCATCCATCTTAAAGGTGCTGCTTGGAGAATTCTGGGAGTTGAAGTCCATCCATCTTAAAGGATGCTAGCTGGGGAATTCTGGGAGTTAAAGTCCTTCCATCTTAAAGGATGCTGGGTGGGAATTCTGGGAGTTGAAGTCCATCCATCTTAAAGGTGCTGCTTGGAGAATTCTGGGAGTTGAAGTCCATCCATCTTAAAGGATGCTAGCTGGGGAATTCTGGGAGTTGAAGTCCATCCATCTTAAAGGATGCTAGCTGGGGAATTCTGGGAGTTGAAGTCCATCCATCTTAAAGGATGCTAGCTGGGGAATTCTGGGAGTTAAAGTCCATCCATCTTAAAGGTGCTGCTTGGAGAATTGTGGAGTCGAAGTCCATCCATCTTAAAGGATGCTAGCTGGGGAATTCTGGGAGTTGAAGTCCATCCATCTTAAAGGTGCTGCTTGGAGAATTCTGGGAGTTGAAGTCCATCCATCTTAAAGGATGCTAGCTGGGGAATTCTGGGAGTTAAAGTCCTTCCATCTTAAAGGATGCTGGGTGGGAATTCTGGGAGTTGAAGTCCATCCATCTTAAAGGTGCTGCTTGGAGAATTCTGGGAGTTGAAGTCCATCCATCTTAAAGGATGCTAGCTGGGGAATTCTGGGAGTTGAAGTCCATCCATCTTAAAGGATGCTAGCTGGGGAATTCTGGGAGTTGAAGTCCATCCATCTTAAAGGATGCTAGCTGGGGAATTCTGGGAGTTAAAGTCCATCCATCTTAAAGGTGCTGCTTGGAGAATTGTGGAGTTGAAGTCTGTCCATCTTAAAGGATGCTAGCCAGGGAATTCTGGGAGTCAAGTCCGTCCATCTTAAAGGATGCTAGCTGGGGAATTCTGGGAGTTAAAGTCCATCCATCTTAAAGGTGCTGCTTGGAGAATTGTGGAGTCGAAGTCCATCCATCTTAAAGGATGCTAGCTGGGGAATTCTGGGAGTCGAAGTCCATCCATCTTAAAGGTGCTGCTTGGAGAATTGTGGAGTCGAAGTCCGTCCATCTTAAAGGATGCTAGCTGGGGAATTCTGGGAGTTGAAGTCCATCCATCTTAAAGGATGCTAGCTGCGGAATTCTGGGAGCTGAAGTCCATCCATCTTAAAGGTGCTGCTTGGAGAATTGTGGAGTCGAAGTCCATCCATCTTAAAGGATGCTAGCTGGGGAATTCTGGGAGTTGAAGTCCATCCATCTTAAAGGTGCTGCTTGGAGAATTCTGGGAGTTGAAGTCCACCCATCTTAAAGTGGCCAAGGTTGGGAAACCCTGGTTTATATGGCTCACTCACTGAAAGAATTTCTGTGCCTTCTTTGCAATCTGCAAAATCAAACCAGAATTTTCTGCAGCAACTCAGCTCCGTTCCCGAAAGTGCGTGGAGTCTTTCAGGAAATATAATGCCATAATTAGTAGTTTCCCTCTAGGAATCAAACACCCACAGCACGAAGGCAACGCGCCCTCCCCTTTGAGGCAAAGGTGGATTCATAGCGCCAGGTTTTATTCTGGGGCTATGCAAAGTGAGCTTTTGAATTCCCACCCACTTTCTCTCTTTTTTTAGGAAAAAAAGAATACAAACTGCTCAAATCCGTGGGAATCCTTGACTTACAACCGCAACGGAGCCCAAGATTTCTGTGGCTAAGCAAGGCAGTTGTGAAGGGAGCTTTGCCACATGTTACGACCGTTCTTGCTCCCGTTGTAAAGGGAACCGCTGCCGTTGTTAAGTGAGTAACACGGTCGTTAAATGAATCCGGCTTCCCCCTCGAGTTTTCTTGACAGAAGCTTCCAAAAGGGAATCGCGTGACTCTGGAGCCATCGCGGCCATTATAACTGTGAATCAGTCACCAAGCATCCAAACATTAAATTCACGTGACCTTGGAGATGCTGCAACGGTCATAAGTGTGAAAAATGGACACAAGTCCCTTTTTTCAGTGCCGTTGTTGTAACTTCAAACGGTCACTAAGTGAACAATGTAAGTCGAGGACCGCCAATATGGGGTCTCCTGTTGGAGCAGGGGGTTGGTCTAGAAGACATCTGAGGGCCCTTTCCACTCTATTATCTAGTCTAACTCCCCCTGCCCAAGCGGGAGACCCTACACCATTTCTGACCGATGGCAGTCCAGTCTCTTCTTGAAGGCCTCAAGTGATGAACCTCCCACAACTTCTGAGGGCATCTTCTGTTCCATTGGTCGATTGTTCTCACTGTCAGAAAGTTTCTCCTTATTTCCAGGTTGAATCTCTTCTTGATAAAAGAATAACAGAGTTGGAAGAGACCTTGGAGGTCATCTACTCCAACCCCCTGCCCAAGCAGGAGACCTTACACCATTTCTGACAGGTGGGAGTCCAATCTCTTCTTGAAAGCCTCCAGGGATGAAGCTCCCACAACTTCTGAGGGCAACTTCTGTTCCATGGGTTGATTGTTCTCACTGTCAGAAAATTCCTCCTTATTTCCAGGTTGAATCTCTCCTTGTTCAGTTTCCATCCATTGTTCCTTGTCTGGCCTTCAGGTGCTTTGGAAAATAGCTTGACCTCCTTCCTCCTCCCTGTGGCAGCCCCTCAAATATTGGAAGATTTTCTCCTGTCTCCCCTGGTCCTTCTCTTCACCAGACTATCCAGGCCCAGTTCCTGCAACCGTTCATTGCATGTTTGAGCCTCCAGTCCCCTAATCATCCAAGTTGCTCTTCTCTGCCCTCTTTCTAGAGTCTCAGCACCGTTTTTATAGTGTGGTGACCAAAACTGAATGCAGTACTCAAGGTGTGGCCTTACTAAGGCTTGACAGAGTGGTATTAAACACTCCCCTAGTTCCATCTCGCACCGCAACCAGCCCGCAAAAGATATTAATTTGGACGCCGCCATTTCGGTACGTCCTGATTTTCACACTGCACCCGGAATAAATGCCATTGTTTTCAAAAAGTTCCGAATAAAGACTGTTCAGGGAATAAATAACCTTCTGCGATTCGCCAAGGAGGCAAGCTAAGTGCAGCAGAAGATGAAAATTGCCGCGTTTCCACTCAGAATTAAGGAAAATGCAATGCAAGGGTAAGAGAGCAAAGCAGGGATGGGGTGGTGGTGGAAAGAGATGGAGCGGGGAACACTCCCGCTAGGAAAAACGGCAAGGAAAACAAATTAAACACCCTTTCTAATCCGAGTGAAGCGAAGATATTGTGAATTTCCTCTAGGACTGTATTGAAAGCTGCTATCAATGCTGCGAAAAACAGCTGTGGCTTGTTTGGTATGGTAGAAGAAAGGGGAAAGGGAAGACGTGAATTTTATGTTATTTTTATTTAACAGATAACAGAGTCGGGAGGGACCTTGTAGGTCATCCAGTCCAACCCCCTGCCCACGCAGGAGACCCTACTCCATTTCTGACCGATGGCAGTCCAGTCTCTTCTTGAAAGTCTCAAGTGATGAAGCTCCCACAACTTCCGAGGGCAACTTCTGTTCCGTGGGTTGATTGTTCTCACTGTCAGAAAGTTTCTCCTTATTTCCAGGTTGAATCTCTCCTTGATCAGCTTCCATCCACTGGTCTTTGTCTAGCCTTCCAAGGTTCCTTGGAAAATAGCTTGACCTCCTCTCTGGGGCAGCCCCTCAAGTATTGGAAGATGCTCTCCTGTCTCCCCTGGTCCTTCTCTTCACTAGCCCAGTTCCTGCAACCGTTCTTCATATGTTTTAGCCTCCAGTCCCCTCATCATCCTGGTTGCTCTTCTCTGCACTTTTTCTAGAGTCTCAATATCTTTTTTATGATGTGGTGACCAAAACTGGATGCAGGACTCTAGGTGTGGTCTTACTAAGGCTTTATAGAGGGGTGTTAGTACCTCCCTTGATCTTGATTGTATCCCTCTGTTAATGCAACTTAGGATTGCATTAGCCTTTTTGGCTACTACTGCACACCGCTGGCTCCTATTTAGCTGGTTGTCCACTAAGACTCCAAGATCCGTCTCCCAGTTCCTGCTATTGAGCCTGGTTTCACCCAGTCTATCTGTGTCCTTTTGGTTTTTCTTGCCTAAGTGCAGGACTTTACTTTTCTCTACATTGAATTTCATTTTGTTAGATACGGCCCAGTGTTCTCGTCTGTCAAGATCCATCTGGATCTTGATCCGATATTCTTGGGTGCTGGCTATACCTGCCATATTTTTTTTAATGGAAATCCAGCCCGGATTTCTACATTTCAGCATGGGTTGCCATAATGCGCTTTGCAGATCATCCTGAACTTACAACCGTTTGTTTAGCAACGATTTGAAGTGACAGCAGCACCGAGAAAAGGGACTCATCATGACTGTTTTTCAAACTTACAACGGTGGCAGCCTCCCCGTGGTCACCTGATGAAAAATTCAGAGGCTCGGCAACTGACTCGTATTTATGACGGTTGTAGTGTCCCCGGGATGGGGTCACCCAATCCCCTTTTGTGACCTTTGGACGAGGCAAGTCAACGGGGGGAAGGCGGATTCACTTAACAACCATGTGACTCACTGAACAACTGCAGAGATTCATTTAAGGACAGTGGCAAGAAAGGTTGTAAAATGAAGGAAAGCTCCCTTAACAACCGTCTCACTTAGCAATGGAAAGTTTGGACTGAATTGTGGTCATAAGTCGAGGATTACCTGTAATTTCAAGCTGCTATTAACATAGAAGACAGTTGTGGCATTTTACATAGAAGATGGGGGGAAAGGAAGGTGTAAATTTGCGTTTTTTACAGAAATCCACCCACATTTGTATGCTCAGGATGGATTTCTGCACAAGTCCTCCACATACGACCACAATGGAGCCCCAAATTTCTGCGGCTAAGTGAGACATTTGGATTTTGCCCCATTTTATGATGTGTCTTGCAACCGTTGTTAAGTGAATTGCTGCAGTTGTTCAGTTAGTCACACCATTCTCAAGTGAACCTGGCTTCCTTATTGACTTTGCTTGTCAGAAGATCGTAAAAGGGGATCGTGTGACACCCCCTCCCTGGGGACCCGGCAACCGTCATAAGTGTGAGTCATTTGCCGAGCATCTGAATTTTGATCACTTGACGCTGGGGATACTGCAAGCACTGTAAGTGGGGAAAACGGTCATAGGTTACTTTTTCTGTGCCATTGCACCTGTGAACTGTCACTTCCCTGTTTCCTCCAAAATGAACCCTAGCCTGAAAATAAGCCCTAGCCTGATTTTTTTTAGCATGGTCCTAATATAAGCCCTACCCCAAAATAAAGCCTATCCTGATTTTTAGCATGGTCCTAATATAAGCCCTACCCCCAAAATAAGGCCCACCCTGATTTTAACATGTTCCAAATATAAGCCCTACCCCCAAAATAAGGCCCACTCTGATTTTTAACATGCTCCTAATATAAGCTCTACCCCAAAAATAAGGCCCACCCTAATTTTTAACATATTCCAAATATAAGCCCTACCCCCAAAATAAGGCCCACCCTGATTTTTAACATGTTCCAAGTATAAGCCCTACCCCCAAAATAAGCCACAGTCAAGGTCATCATCAGCAAGGACATGGCCAGCACTGGAGGCAGTGAGGGAATGGGGGCCGATGGTATCTGGCAGCAGCTGCAGCCTGCGCAGCACAGGTGTGCTCATTACCTGTCCAAGCAGCAGGTGGAGACAGAGGCAGCGGGCGGGAGGGGGGAAGGCATGCTATCTGGATGCATCGCGCTGTCAGGATTCCAGAAATCGCCCTAATTAAATCATGATTCTTGAGCCAAACTTCAAAAAACTTCAAAGGATTCATTAGAGGCAACATCCCGGCCCTGCCCTGTATGAAGCCAATTCTGACCTACATCATTTCCAGTCCCCTGGGACCCTGTTTTCCCCCTCCCCCCTGGGTGTGTCATAAATCAGATTCTCAAAATTGAGCACCTTCACGGGCTGCGTGTCATCAATCACGTTCTCCAATTAAATATGTTTGTGGGCAAAAGCTCTGGTATCTTAGTTACAATCTTTTAAAGAGAAGAGTTGGAATGTACTTTAGCTTCCAAACCTTTTCTGCTCCATTGTGGCTTTGAGCAAGCAAAACAGTACAGGGGAAAAAAAAATACGCCATTCCCTGAAAATAAGCCCTAGTGTTTATTTTGCTTTTTGTTTTATTTTATTTTTTTTATTTTTAACATACAATAAATCCATTCCATTTCAAACATGTGTCGATTAGGTACATATTTCATGTGCTTACAATTGATAATAATACTCTTCTTATCAATATAACAATAGTCACATTCCCATATAAGTAATATCCAATATATCTACCGTGTTTCTCCAACAATACGGCCTCCCCCAATAGGTGCTGTCTGCGTTGACCTCAGCGTTGGTGGGGAACTTCGTATTGGGAGACCTTCCACCATTGCTTTCCCTTCTCCCCGTGCTGCTGCGGCATTTAAAGCAACGCCGAGGCGTTTGGTGCAGCCATGCATGGCCAGCCAGGGCTCCTCCCTGCAACCGGAGCCCAGCGGAGGCACTTGGCTTCAGGTGTTCCTGAAGGCAAAGCCAATTCTTTAAAAACGACGCCCTACTACCGGTACGACAAAGCCTCCCCTGCCCGAGAGGGCAGCCCAACCCCACGTGGGGAGGTGAATCTCCTGGGGCTGCAGCACAGGATCGGCCCACCCTGGGAGAAGCGCCCAACCGCCATCCCTGCCTGGTGCTGGGCAGAGCGCAAAGAACTTCGCCTGGGGTGCCCAGCACAGCTGACAGGCAGGCCCTCCTGCCGGCAGCGGAGCTTTCACCGGACCCTCCGCTCATCCCGCCAGAGCCATGCGGGCTGGGCAGAGCTGGGAAAGCAAGCTGCAGGTGCGCATCCACCTGCCAACCGAAAGAGCCGGGCCAACCTGAGCTTGGCTTTCTTCCCAAGTCCCTCAAAGCCCAAACCCAAAGGGGGCACTGGGAGAGGCTGCCCAAGGCGATAATAGTGCCCACCTGTCTGCGGACAGTGAGGCGAGGCGATGGCCTGCGCTACATCTTCCTCTTTGCTGAGCCCTGCTGAGTCAGCGTCTCTGCCCGATGCCCGTGCCGCTGAAGCATTTGGAGCTGCCGGTGTGTTTGGAGATGCGTGGGGACAGGGACGGGCTGGGTGAGGGGTGGAAAGGACGGGCGGCTTTGGGCTCTCTCCGCCAGACCTGCCGGCCAGGGAAGCAGCGCTGCTGCCACCTCGCCTCCCTGTCCGTGGACAGGTGGGCGCTATCATCGCCCCAGGCAGCCTCTCTCAGTGGCCCCTTTGGGTTTGGGCTTTGAGGGACTTGGGAAGGAAGCCAAGCTCAGGTCGACCCGGCTCTTTCGGTTGGCAGGTGGGTGCACACCCGTGGCTCACTTTCCCAACTTTGCCCAGCCCACACAGCTCTGGCGGGATGAGCAGAGGGTCCGGCAGGGAGGTGCTCGCTGCCTTGATGAGATCTCCACCATCAGGCAGGAGGGCCTGCCTGTCAGCTGTGCTGGGCACCCCAGGCGAAGCTCTTCGCGCTGCGCTGCGGCCCCGGGAGATTCGCCTCCCCACGTGGGGTTGGGCTGCCCTCTCGGGCAGGGAAGTCTTTGTCGTACTGGTACTAGGGCGTCGTTTTTAAAGAATTGGCTTTGCCTTCGAAGGCAAAGGGAAGGCAGCGACAGGAGCGCCTGAAGCCGAGTGTCTCCGCTGGGCTCCGGTTGCAGGGAGGAACCCTGGCTGGCCACGCATGGCTGCGCCAAAAGCCGCAGCATTGCTCTAAACGCCACAGCAGCACGGGGAGAAGGAAAAGCAATGGTGGCGGAAGGTTTCCCAGTACAAAGTGCCCCACCAACGCCGAGGTCAACATCCAAGCCATTCGCTGCCCGCCCGCCCAAGGATGCAAGCAGGGGGGAATTAAGTCACCCCCGAAAAGGCAGCCTAGCCGTTTTTTCGGGGGTCAAAAAAAAAATAAGGCCCGGCCTTATTTTGTGAGAAACACGGTATATCACAAGCTTCGCTTATTGCATTATAAATACATCTAGTCCATTTTAATTTGTTTTATTTTCCAACCATTGATAAAACAAATCCCATACCATATAATATTCCGGTTCTTCTTTTTTCTTTAATTTCTATTGTTAATCTATTCATTTCTGCACAGTCAAATATTGTTTTCAATGACTTTTCCCTCTCTTGGTATCTTGTCACTTTTCCAATTCTGAGCAAATACAATTCTAGCTGCTGTTAATACATGTATGATGAAGTATGTTTTTTCTTTACTGTAACCTTCGGGTACAGTAAATAAAAATATTTCAGGTGCCCTAGTGTTTATTTTGGAGCCTCCCAAAATATAAGACTGGGTCTTATTTTTGAGGAAACACCGGTAAATGAATTGTAACCTGAGGATGGCTTATAACAGTGGTCCCCAACCTTTTTTGTACCAGGGACCAGTTTCAGGATTATTCATTCTTCGTGGCCCAGTACAAAATGATCCACGGACCGGGACCGGCATCAGCACGCACGACCAAGGCAAGGCGAGCTGAGCGACCGGCCAGCCAACCATCCCCCGCTTCTCCCCGCCACCTTCAACTCCTCCTTTGTACCTTCTCACGGTTGATGGGCTTTTCAGGCTCTTTCTTAATCTCCTCCTGAGTAACGCGAGACTCCACTGCCTTCGGGACGGCTCTTCATTCAAAGCCACCCCCCCTTCAACGAAACTAAGGTGCGAGGATTCCTTCAGCACCCAAACACCGCTTTCCAACCGATGACCGACAAGCTCACCTGGAAGCACTTTCTCAAGTGCCGTCAAAACAAGATGGCGGCACCCAAGTAAAATAGGCCCTACTTTCATTCTTTGCGGCCTGGTACAAAATTATCCATGGACCGGTACCGGTCCAGGGCCCGGTGGTTGGGGACCCCTGGTTTATAATACCAGGGTTGCTTTTGAAAAATCAAGGAACCAACAGTTCTCCCAAAAAATCCTTGGAAGAAAAATAAAACTGGCAAGAAGAGCCAGACTGCGATTTTAACCTCTTATTTTTGGCAAGGGAATGACAAAAATGTATTTATTCTCCTTCCAAATGTTTTCCAGCACCAGCAAAGGTGTCAACAGAATTGTTTCCTATTTTATTTTAATGCAGACTTTTTTCCTTTTTCTTTTTTAAAAAAGGTGTAGACTCAACAGTCATATGCAGTACAGTGTCATATTTTATGAGTCTCGATGTCACAAATCTTTTTTTAAAAGATGCAGCTCTTGTTTTGCAGAATAGGAGCAGGCACAAAAGGAGCCTTGGAGCTTGAAAAATAAGATTCATCTCACACACACACACACACACACACACACACACACACACACACAATATTGAATGGTACTGAAGGTTACTGTGACTTTTGCATCTTTAAAAAAAAAGTCTGCAGGCTTTCAACCAAATATGTGTATGGAATTGCATTTTCTATTTAGGATATATTTATTTTTATGCAGCTGTGCCAAGTAGCCACATTTGGGTCAAGAAGTGTGGTTTTTTTTTTTGTTTTTTAAATAAAGTATAGATTATTAATTTTTCTTACTATTGTACAGAGGTCTAGATGCATTTTCCCCTGCTTTCCACAGGTTTCCTGGAGAAAGGAAAGGGAAGGGAAGAGAAGGGAAGGGAAGGGAAGGGAAGGAAAGGAAAGGAAGAAGAAAGACATGGCAAGGTGATAGAGAAAAAGGGAAGGGAAGGAGGGGGGAGAAGGAAGGAAGTTGACGTGGAAGAGAAAAGAGGAAAGGAAAGGAAAGGAAGAAGGAAAGGAAATAGAGAAGGGAAGGGAAGGAGAGGGAGGGAGGGAGGAAGGAAAGAAGGAAGGAAGGTTGATGTGAAAGAAAAAAAGGGGAAAGGGACGAAAGAAAGGAAGAATGAAAGGAAATAGAAAAGGAAAGGAAGGAAAGAAGAAAGATATGGCAAGATAATAGAGAAAAGGGGAAGGGAAGGGAAGGAGGGGGAAGAAAGAAGGAAGTTGATGGAAGAGAAAAAGAGGAAAGGAAAGGAAAGGAAGAAGGAAAGGAAATAGAGAAGGAAAGAAAAGGGAAGGGAAGGAGAGGGAGGGAGGGAGGAAAGAAAGAAGGAAGGAAAGTTGATGTGGAAGAGAAAAAGGGGAAAGAGACGAAAGGAAAGGAAGAATGAAAGGAAATAGAAAAGGAAAGGGAAGGAAAGAAGAAAGATATGGCAAGATAATAGAGAAAAGGGGAAGGGAAGGAGAGGAAAGGGAAGAAGGAAGGAAGGTTGGTATGGAAGACAAAAGGGGGAAAGGGACGAAAGGAAGAATGAAAGGAAATAGAAAAGGGAAGGGAAGAAGAAGAAAGACATAGCGAGGTGATAGAGAAAAAGGGAAAGGAAGGGAAGGAAAGGGAAGAAGGAAGGAATGAAGGAAAGAAGGAAGGTTGATGTGGAAGAGAAAAAGAGGAAAAAGGGAAGAAAGGAAAGAAGAAGAAAGACATGACAAGGTAATAAAGGGAAAGGGAAAGGAAAAAGTTATATCATGTTAGGATTCCACCTACCCCTATTTCATCTCACCCACCTTTTCTGACAACATCTTTATATCTCCCTTCTGGGATGTCCACATATTATTATAGAGACCACCAAGAAACCCCAGAATTGTGAGCTTAAAAAAAAAAAAGAATCCAGAAGAAAATAACAGCACAGCCCTTTTCCCATTATTGATGCTACAAATAGATAGTCCTCAACTTACAATCATTCATTTGGGGACTGTTCAAAGTTACAACAGCACCGAAAGAAGTGACCTACAACCCATTTCTCCACACTTACAACCGTTGCACCCACCCTCAGGGTCACATGATCAAAATGTAGACACTTGGCCACCGACTCATACTTATGACCTTGTGATCAGCTTTTGTGATCTTCCATCAAGCAAAGTCCACGGGGAAGTCAGGGATTCACTTAACAACCTTGGTCCTCGCTTAGCAACTGCCATGATTCACTTCACAATGGGGACAAAACTCACAGCTGTCTCGCTTAGCAGAAGACCTGCTGGGCTCCCTTGTTGTAAGTCGAGGACTTTGCCTGCGGTTGCTTCCCTCAGAGTGACAAAAAAAAAAAAAAAAGAGTTGAGCTCGATTCAAGGGGGTTGTTTATTTTTATACAAATTACCACTCCTTGTTGTGTGTTTGTGATGCACCAGCAACCCTAACCCTCCCTGCACGCCTCAGGTAGGTAACTATCTGTTGTGAATGCTAATCAGCAGCCTGACAATATTTAGCTTGACAAAATTATAAAGTGCACGAGAAATAATTAAACACACGTATAAGAAGAACGGGAGTAATCACGACGTCTGTATCTCATTAATTTGATTTTCATTAGAATCAGGATGCTTTAAAATTCGGGTTCTGCCCCATCCTGGTCTATTTCTTGGAGCGGATCCTGGGGTTGCAAAGACCGAGTGTGCCAGTGGTGGTATTCAGCCGGTTCACACCGGTTCAACAGAACCGGTAGCAAGGCTTTGGCAAGGGTCGCCGAACCAATGGTGGTAACTTCTGGCTGACCAGGCCCCCGACTGGGTGTTCTGACCCAAGCCTTGTTCAAATCAAAGAAACACAAAGTATACATAAAAGCAAACCTTTTTAATGCGTCTCTGTGAATTCTGTCCATTCACAGCAAAGAGTCATTAAAACTAATTGTCCCAGATAAGAGCAAACCCTTTGAAGGTCGTGAAAGGCTGCCCAAAACACAAGATTAATTGCAGGGAAATATACAAAACCAAAAATCTCTGAACACAAACCAGAATAGACAGGACTTCCACCAATACTTGAAAGAGTTGAAAGAACTTCTTTGCTTCCTGCAAAGAAGCCAACCCCGAAGGCTGGCTTTTATCCCTTATGGGAGGGGCCATCACCTTGCAGCCTTACTCCCGAGTTTCCTGTGCTGCAGCAGCAGCTTTTTCCGTTGAGTAGCCCTGCGCACACGTGCACTAAACACATGCTCCTCATGGGCCTCTTCATCACTGCTGCCAAACTCCACGACCTCCAAAGGCAGCACTGCACTCTCTGATAGTCCTGGCCCCATCCCTGCACCCTCATCCGAATCCTCGCTCTCCGAGGCCTCAGTCATCCGCACCTGCTGCCAGTGAACCACAACACCTGGTCACCTGCTTGCCCCACCTGCCTGCTGCTCACTCACCATGCCTGCCTGATGCTTGTTCCTCCCAGTCACTCCTTAAGGTATTCCTTCTTTTTTTTTCCTCTCCCGACGATCAGCTGTTCTGACGATCAGCTGTATCGGGATTCCCCTCGCTTACTTAATGCTTTGCCCAGGAGGCTTCCCCGAGGCCCAGGAAGGCAAAAAATGGAGGGTTGTGTGTGTGTGTGTGTGTGTGTGCAGCCCCGCTGCCTGCCTCCATTTTTTGCCTTCCTGCGCCCCAGGGAAGCCTTCTGGGAGCAAAAATGCTCCCCAGGAGGCTTTTCTGAGGCCCAGAAGGCCCCAAAACAGTGAGTTAACAGATCTGTTAACAGATAATCAGAGTTGGAAGGGACCTTGTAGGTCAACTAGTCCAACTCCCCCGCCCAAGCGGGAGACTCTACACCATTTCTGACAGATGGGAGTCCAATCTCTTCTTGAAAGTCTCAAGTGATGGCGCTCCCACAATTTCCGAAGGCAACTTCTGTTCCATGGGTTGATCGTTCTCCCTATCAGAAAATTCCTCCTTATTTCCAGGTTAAATCTCTCCTTGTTCAGTTTCCATCCATTATTCCTTGTCTGGCCTACTGGCACTTTAGAAAATAGCTTGACCCCTTCCTCCTCTCTGCGGTAGCCCCTCAAATATTGGAAGGCTGCTATCCTGTCTCCCCTGGTCCTTCTCTTTACCAGACTATCCAGGCCCAGTTCCTGCAACCGTTCATCCTATGTTTTAGCCTCCAGTCCCCTCATCACCCTGGTTGCTCTTCTCTGTACTTTTTCTAGAGTCTCAACCTCTTTTTTATAGCCTGGTGGCCAAAACTGGATGCAGTACTCTAGGTGTGGTCTTACTAAGGCTTTGTAGAGTGGTATTAGTACTTCCCCTGATCTTAAGGGTGTGTGTGTGTGTTTGTGTGCTGCAAAAAGCAAAAAATAAACCATGCCCAGCCAGTCACATGCCCATGCCCCCTAGCCACACCCACAGGACCGGTAATCAAAAAATTTGAATCCCACCCCTGGAGTGTGCCCCCACCCCCAACACACCATGGTTTGCAAGCCAAGTAAAATTCAAAGTTTGCACATTCGGTGCAAGCTTTGGTTAGATTCATGCCCAAGCAAATGTGTTAATTAATCCTGAAGATGCTACAATAGGCTCTAGGGATTTCTGTCACCTCTGCACACACACCCCCATTTCATATGGGTGCTTCTTCCTTAGCAAAGAATTGTTTGGATTGGTTGCCAACGTGCAAAATAGTCCTTCCAAAATTGGAAAAGGGAAAGCTGCTGTTTTAAGTGCGCAAACTCGCCAGAGGCCTCTTGAGCGCGCACAACATCGTTGGGTTTTTCCTTCCGAGATCTACGAAATGGGGACAGCCACAGGAAGCCCGCAGGAGGAGGAAGCGCTGCTTCTAAATGTCATTTTCCCCTTTGGAACACCTGAAAGACTCAGGGATGAACTCAGGGGGTGGGCTGCATTCACACAATAGTCTGATGAGTGAATTAATCTGCGTTCTGGATTCACACGATAAACTGTTCAACACACCCAACGGAAGTTGGATCGTCCCTGGTGCTCTCTGAGTGTGGTTGCTGTTTTGCAGACGTTTCACAACCTGACTAGGGAACATCATCAGAGCTAGAAAGGAGGGGGGTTTCCAGGGAGGAGGAGGAAGAAGAGGAGGAGGAGGAGGAGGACTGTGGGGTCCTTGGTGCCCTCTGGGCTTGGCTGCTTTCTTATAGATGTTTTATAACCTGACTAAGTAACATCATCAGTGCTAGAAAAGAGTGGGATATGCAGAGAGGAGGAGGAGGAGGAGGAGGAGGAGGAAGAGGAAGAGGGGGAGGACTGTATGGTCCTTGGTGCTCTCTGGGCTTGGCTGCTTTCTTGCAGACGTTTCATAACCAGAGGAGGAGGAGACGGGGAAGCAGAGGTGGCACCCAGCAGGTTCTGGAGAACCGGAAGCGGAAATTTTGAGTCGTTCAGAGAACCAGCCAATCCCACCTCTGACTGGCCCCGCCAACCCCGTCTCTTCTCTGCCTCCCATTGAGTCCCAGCTGATTGGCTGGGTCTTCTTGGGTTGCCCTGCACAGGAGAACAGAGCTGGAAAGCAGGTTAGTGGGGATTTTGCAGTATCCTTCCCCTGCCATGCCCAACAAGACACGCCCACCAAACAAGCCACACCCACCAAGCCAAACCACGCCCACCAAGCCATGCCCACAGAACCGGTAGTAAAAAAAATTTTTTGAATCCCACCACTGGGGAGGGGGGAGCGGGAGGAGGACGAGGAGGAGACTACGGGGTCCTTGGCTGCTTTCTTGCAGACATTTCATAACCGTACTAGGTAACATCATCAGTGCTACAAGGGAATAGGATTTGCTCTCTATTTATATTGTTGTTGTTAGTTGCGAAGTCGTGTCCGACCCATCACAACCCCGTGGACAACGTTCCTCCAGGCCTTCCTGTCATCTACCATCTTCTGGAGCCCATTTCAGCTCACGCCGACTTGCTTCAGTGACTCCATCCAGCCACCTCCTCCTCCGCCTTCTTCCCTTCTTCTTCTATTGCCCTCCAGCATTCGGCTCTTCTCCAGGGAGTCCTTCCTTCCTTCTCATGAGGTGGCCAAAGTTTTTGAGTGTCCTCTTCAGGATCTGGCCTTCTAGAGAGCAGCCAGGGTGGATCTCCTCTAGGACTGACCGGTTGGATCGCCTTGCAGTCCAAGGGACTCGCGGGAGTTTTCTCCAGCCCCAGAGTTCGAAGGCCTCCATTCGTTGAGGTTCAGCCTTCCTTATGGTCCAACTTTCCCAGCCATACATTGCAACTGGGAAAACGATAGCCTTGACTCTGCGCCCCTTTTGTTGGCAGGGGGACGTCTCTGCTTTTGAGGGTGCTGTCTAGATCTGCCGTAGCTTTCCTCCCCAGGAGCAAGCATCTTTTGATATCTTTTTCTTTTTAATAAACTTTACTAGTCTTTTACGTTGTTTAAAAACAAAGAGATAATCATGACATTCACAGTTCTGCGACATCCATCTCTATCCATTTCTATCCTTTGGGCATATTTACAAATATATACAATTTTGTGCGAATCTGTACATTTAATCTAGAAGTTGCTTATCTTCAGTTCCTTCATTTGCTGTCTCTCTTAATTTGACCCAATTTGACCCTTTCCCCCAAATTCTATAGTATTCAGACTCCTCTTTCTCTTGTACCATTCAAGTCAATTTGTCCATTTCAGCACATGCCATCGGTTTTTTTTGAATAATCAGTTCATCCGAGGGTACGCGGTGGTGCTTCCAGCACTGAGCATAAGCTATTCTGGCAGCCGTTAAAATATGTAATACAATATGTGTAATACGAAAGGGTTAGGGTAATAAATATACGTTATGTTTTTTTCCATATTCCTTTGTAAATATCCCTAAAAAGAATAATTCTGGTTCCAATTCTTGTTACGCATCTTTTGATATCTCGGCTGCAGTCCCTACCTGCGGTGGAGCCCAGGAAAATAAAATCTGTCCCCTTCTCCATTTCTTCCTAATCTATTTGCCAGGGATTGAGAGAGCCGGATGCCACGATCTTAGTTTTCTTAATGTTGAGTTTGAAGGCAACTTTTGCACTCACATCCTTCACCTGCATCAACGGGCTGTTTAGTTCCTCTTCGCTTTCTGCCACTGGTGTGGCATCATCTACATATCTGAGGTTGTCGATATTTCTCCACACACCCCCGTCATTTATTTACTAGCGGCTTTTCTTGTCAATTTTGGTGGGAATGTTCTTGGCGGCTCCGTGATTAGGCTGCTGTTTACTGCTCGATTGTTCGTCTGAGTTGGTAGTTCCTTGACTGTCCTACCAATGCTAAACAGAGAGCAAATCCCACACCCTTCAAATACTGATGATGCTACCAGGGGTGGGATTCAAATTTTATGACAACAGGTTCTGTAAGCGTGGCTAAGTTGGTGGACGTGTTATTGGCTGGGCGTGGCCAACTCAACATCACTCGCATCGAGTCGCGCATCTCCTCGCCTGGCCTCTCATGACTGTGGGGATGCTGCAACAGTCGTAAGTGTGAAAAACGGTCATACGTCACTTTTTTCAGTGCCATTGTGACTTGGAATGGTCACTCCACACAAGCAAAGTTACCAGCAAAGGAGGGGGAAAAAACTCCAGAGAAGGTCCAGAGACAGGAATTCCAGTCCTGCCAAGAATGTAATAAGGGTTAACGGAGAGGCAGTTTCTGTAAGCAACACCAGAATGTTTCCTTCCTGCCTTCCTTACAGGATTAGCCCAGTAATTTCTTCTAAAAAACGGTTCTCCGAATGGCTTAGAATGTTAACAACTGGTTCTAGCGAATAGGCGCAAACTGGTAGAATCCCACCCCTGGATGTTACCTAGTTGGATTATGAAATGTCCGCAAGAAAACAGCCAAGCTCAGAGAGAACCAAGGACCCCATAGTCGTCCTCCTCCTCCTCCTCCACTCCATATACCCTACTCCCTTCTAGCACTGAGGATGTTGCCTAGTTGGGTCACGAAACATCTGCAAGAAAACTCCCAAGCTCAGAAAGCACCAGAGACTTCACAATCTTCTTCTCCTCCTTCTCCTCCTTCTCCTCCTCCACCTCCACCACCACCTCTTCCTCCTCCTTCCTTCTTCCTCCTCCTCCTCCACTTCCTCCTCCTTCTTCCTCCTCCCTCCTCCCTCCTCCTCTTCCTCCTCTTCCTCCTCCTTCTTCTTCCTCCTCCTCTTCTTCTTCCTCCTCCTCCACTTCCTCCTCCTCCTCCTCCTTCTTCTTCCTCCGCCTCTTCCTCCTCCTCTCTCCCCCCCTCTCTACTCTCTGCACACCCCACTCCTTCCTATCACTGATGATGTTTCCTAGTTGGATCACAAAACATCTGCAAGAAAACAGCCAAGCTCAGGGAGCACCAAGGACTCCATAGTCCTCCTCCTCCTCCTCCTCCTCCTCCTTCTCCACTTTTTCTTGCCTGGCTGGCTGTGGAATTCTGGGAGTTGAAGTCCAGGAGTCTTAAGGTGGCCAAGGCTGCATATCCTTGTATCAGAGATTGTACCTTCTTCAGAGGGAGAATTAACTTCTTCTTCTCAGACATGGTCATTCATTTAGGAATACAGTTAATAATCATTATTCCTAATGCATCCAATAGCTGGAACCCTTCTGTTCTCATCAGGATTCTCTTTCCACCCTTCTCAACAGCGAGAGCTGGAAAATACTGGATAAAAAAGGGCTCCTGAAATATTAATTGAAGCAAGTGCCTTTTCAGAGTCTTGTGATGAAAGCTTGAGTGCCTTTCTCTGGGGCTTCATTGCCATAGTAGAAGTTAGGGGCGGGCAGGAGAGGGTTAATTTTCCTAGCTGTTTTCCCCCCTCCTTTTCAAAACCTTTTGTTGGTTTCCTTTGCTTTCTTGGGAGCAAAATGCAAATAAAACCCTATGGAATTCAGTTATTAGCTGGCTACCATGGTATTTATGCAATATAAAGTAGAAAGGTTTCATGCTACTCTGATTTAAATAGCTTACATCTTGAAAGGTAAGGAGATAGAGGTTTATATAAATGTTAAATATAAATAGAATTTGAAAAAGGCGACTTGACATTGAAGTGATTTGACATCATGAATTCTACATTACAGCTAAATATGGGATAAATAAATATGTAGAAAGATAGATAGACGATCGGGGGTACGTAAGCAAGATAGATAGATAGATAGATAGATAGATAGATAGATAGATAGATAGATAGATAGATAGATAGACAGACTAAATGAGAATAGAATGGAATGGAACGGAATGGAACGGAACAGAATAGAATAAGGAATAGAATAGAATAGAATAGAATAGAATAGAATAGAATAGAATAGAATAGAATAGAATAGAATAGAACAAAACAAACAGAATAGAAAATAATTATTTATTGGCCAAGTGTGATTGGACACACAAGGAATTTGTCTCCAGTGTATAAGCTCCCACTGTACATCTAAAACAACAAAGTGATAAATCATCATAAAATACATTAATCATAACTCACAACAGCTAGTGATGGTCACAGGATACTAAATAAGCAATTAATATAAATCATAAGATAGATAGATAAATAGAAAGTAGATGATAAACGTAGATAAGTGAGATAGATAGATAGATAGATAGATAGATAGATAGATAGATAGATAGATAGATAGATAGATAGACAGACAGACAGACTAAATGAGAATAGAATGGAATGGAACGGAATGGAACGGAACAGAATAGAATAAGGAATAGAATAGAATAGAATAGAATAGAATAGAATAGAACAAAACAAAAGAAAACAAAACAAAACAAAACAAAACAGAATAGAAAATAATTATTTATTGGCCAAGTGTGATTGGACACACAAGGAATTTGTCTCCAGTGTATAAGCTCCCATTGTACATGTAAAACAACAAAGTGATAAATCATCATAAAATACATTAATCATAACTCACAACAGCTAGTGATGGTCACAGGATACTAAATAAGCAATTAATATAAATCATAAGATAGATCGATAAATAGAAAGTAGATGATAAACATAGATAAGTGAGATAGATAGATAGATAGATAGATAGATAGATAGATAGACAGACAGACTAAATGAGAATAGAATGGAATGGAACGGAATGGAACGGAACAGAATAGAGTAAGGAATAGAATAGAATAGAATAGAATAGAATAGAATAGAATAGAATAGAATAGAATAGAATAGAACAAAACAAACAGAATAGAAAATAATTATTTATTGGCCAAGTGTGATTGGACACACAAGGAATTTGTCTCCAGTGTATAAGCTCCCACTGTACATCTAAAACAACAAAGTGATAAATCATCATAAAATACATTAATCATAACTCACAACAGCTAGTGATGGTCACAGGATACTAAATTAGTAATTAATATAAATCATAAGATAGATCGATAAATAGAAAGTAGATGATAAACGTAGATAAGTGAGATAGATAGATAGACAGACAGACAGACAGACAGACAGACACGCAGACAATGATGGATGGATGGACGGACAGACGGACAGACAGAGTTGAGGAGTGCTTGGTGCTGTCTGGATTTGGTTGTTTTCTTGCAGATGTTTCATTACCCAAACTAGGGAAACCTCATCAGTGCTCAGGAAACACTAAGGATCCCTCACTTCAATGCTCAGCTTCAAATATTCCCCTTTACTGGACGGACAGAAAGACAGAGGAGCTTATTCATTTATCACATTTATATGCCACCCCATCTCAACGTTTCAGCCACTCCAGTTGGCGTAGGCTATATTTTTTTTTTATAAATATTAAACAGCACCGCGTCCCATCTTTCATTTCCCTTAAAAGCAGACCTTTCGTTGGCCTCGGTTGATCCTGGAGGGATCAGAGAAATAGCGTCTCCAAGCCCTTTTCGGTGGGAAATCCAGCCTCCCCATAAACTCTGATGGAGCAGACAGGCGCTTAATAAAGTGGCAAGTAAAAAAAAAAAACCCCCCAAATATGTTGCTGATTGATTCAATAAATATGCTTCCGAACGATGCTGGATGTCAAAATAACTCAACGCTTTTGAGCTTTTCTTTAGAAGCCTCCTAAAAGGCACGTCCTTCAATTAATATTTCAAAAGCTTTTTAGCTCGTATTCTCTAGCTCACTGCTGGGATGGGTGAGAGGGAAATCCAAATGAGTCTAAAGGGAGGAAAAATCCAATTTTTTCTTTTTTTTTTGGCGCAATTAGAAATGAGGCTTAGGAGGTACAGGTAGTCCTCGACTTACGACCATAACGGAGCACCAAATTGCGACCACAATACGTGCTCAATTTTCGGTTCTGCGCTAGGTGAACTGAGTGTTAAATTATGCGATTCTATCCCTCTGTTAATGCGGCCTAGGATTGCACTGGCATTTTTGGTGGTGCACCAGCGGCAGACAGCTGACTCACACCATGTTTCCCCCAAAATAAGACCCTGTCTTATATTTTTCTTGCCACCGAAGAAGGCACCAGGTCTTATTTTCGGGGGATGTCATCCACCGATTAACCTCACTTGCGCACGTCACCTCCGACCTCCTTTTCGCTGTCAGAGGCCTTCAGGAACTTCTTCTTCTGTGGCCAAAAAGGCTTTCCTGAAGGCCTCTGCGGTTGATAACAGAGCTTTGGATCGATCCACAGCTCTGTTATCGGGGTGTGTGAGGCCTGGCTACACCTGTCCAAAGGTAAGTAGTAGGGCAGCTCCACTTCCCCCATCCCCACCCTGGCTTAATTTTTACCCGTCCACTCTGGAGTGGGTGGTATCTTAATTAGGGCTTATTTTGGGGGGTAGGGCTTATATTGGACACACGTATAAAAATCAAGGTAGGACTTACTTTCAGGGTAGGCCGTATTTTGGGGGAAACAGGGGTATTTAAGTGGTGATCCACTAGGACTCCTCTCACAGTTACTGCTCTTCATCCAGGTACCACTTATTCTACACCTGCGCATTCGGTTTTGTTTGCCTAACTGGGACCAAGGCCTTACTGAATGTCTGGTTTAGTGAAAAGAAGGAGTCGGGGTAGCCATGTTCCACTATTTGAGGGAACAGACGAAGCGGGGGAGTCGACCTATTCTCCAAAGCCCCTGAAGGCAGGACAAGAAGAAAGAGATGGAAACTAATCAGGTAGAGATCCAACCGAGAATTGAGGAGAAACCTCCTAACGGTGAGGATAATTAACTAGTGGAAGGGCTTGCCTCCAGCCATGGTGTCTGCTCCATCACTGCAGGTTTTTCAGAAGATATTGGACAGCCATTTGTTCAGAATGGTATTGAGAGTCTCCTGCTTAAGCGGTGGGTTGGACTAGAAGACCTCCAAGGTCCCTCCCAACTTCTATTCTATCCTATCCTATCCTATCCTATCCTATCCTATCCTATCCTATCCTATCCTATCCTATCCTATCCTATTCCCTTCCCTTCCCTTCCATCCCATTTCATTCCATTCTATATTCAATCCTATCCTATCCTTTTCCATTCCCTCTTCTCTTCTCTTCTCTTCTCTTCTCTTCTCTTCTCTTCTCTTCTCTTCTTCTTCCATTCCATTCCATTCCATTCCATTCCATTCCATTCCATTCCATGTGAATTGTGAATGCTCCAACACTGGAAGTTTTCAAGAAGAGATTGGACAACCATTTGTCTGAAATGGTCTAAGGTCTAAGGGGGTTGGACTAAAAGACCTCCAAGGTCCCTTCCAACTATTCTATTCTATTCTATTCTATTCTATTCTATTCTATTCTATTCTATTCTATTCTATTCTATTCTATTCTATTCTATTCCCTTCCCTTCCCTTCCCTTCCCTTCCCTTCCTTCCTTCTCTTCCCTTCCCTTCCCTTCCCTTCCATTTTCTCTCCTGTATTCTCTCCTCTCCTCTGTTCTCCCCTCCCTTCCTCTCCTCTCCTTTTTCAAATATCTCTGAAATGATTACCCGGCGAATCACAGATTGTTCAGCATTTCTCTACTTTTTTACAACAGTTTGCAATGGATGGGGGTAAGGCTGCAATGTGAGGGAGAAGCCCCCGTAGCTCTCCGCTCATTGAAGCCCATCTCTACCTTACCGACCTTGGCAAACCTCCCAAATCCCCTCTCCCTCCCCTCTTTATTGAAGACAGGGCTGCCAAACTCTGGGAAAACACTTCGAATCTACCGAAGGCAAAGCACTAAAATCAGTTGCTGTGACGACAAGGAAGCTTTCCCCAACAGAATGTCAGGTGACAAATGAGCAAACCTGCCTTTGTGCCAGAGTTGGAAAGGAAGACAAAGTGCCAATTTTGAATGTCTTCTGGCTGGGGGAGAGTTTCATTTATATTGGGGGCATGACTGGAACCAATACCCCTGTTCATGCCCCTGTCGGAATCTGATTCGGAGGGGGAGGCTGAGCAGCTGACAGGGAGTGGTAGTGTGGCTCCATTGGCTGTGGAAGAAACTGGGGAAGGGCAAAGTCCGGCTGGGCAGAGCAGGGGAGAGGTAGAACAAGGGAGAGGGAATTCAGAGGAAGATCAAGGCCCACCCCCTCTTCATCCTAGGGCAGACAGGGAGAAACAGAGAAGGGAGCAACATGAGTTGAGTGGCTTACTGGGGAGGAAAGGGCCCTGATTCCCTTCATTAGCTGCAGATGGGAACACAGTGTTTAAAAAGGGAGTTTGCGCACAGCAACTTGTTGGGAACCAATCACGTATTATCTTGTTTTGTCGAGGCTTATCTGGGTTCCTGGCATCTTCCCAACTGTGTGTGCTTTGTTGGCCTTTGAAGTCTGCAATTCCTTCTCCTGCCCTGTCCAGTTAATTGCCGCAGCGTAGTTTGTGTGGATTTTTAGTTACAGTTTGTACGTACTTTGTTTTTGGACTCAATTTCCTCCACCTAAAGACTGTTCTTGGGAATTTTTTCTCCAGCCAAAGGTAACCTGGACATTGGGGGGAGGGCGAGGGGGGGGCAAAGTTGGAGGTATTAAAGGGACTTTTCTTACATATGTGACTGTGTTGCCTTTGTGCCACGCCCTGGGCCATCACAACCCTACTGTTTCTGGTCTGATCTATTCAAAGTGACTCTGTGTTCATTTATCCCAAGGAAATGACCCCCCCGCAAAATCCCACGACTGACTGGCCGCCTCCTACCCTGCCCTGCCTCTCCCAGGAGTCCCCACATGGCCTGTTTTGGATGCAGGGAAGTGCAGGGTGCGCACAGAGTCTCGGGGAAGGCAAAAATTGGGCCTCCCGGAAGTTTGGGAAGGCCATAAACTGGCCTGTTTCTGGCTTCCAGAGAGCCTCCGGAGCCCGGGGAGGCAGTTTTTGCCCTCCTGGTGGTTGTGGAAAGCCTCCGGAGCCTGGGTAAGGCAAAAACACCCCCCCACACACACACCATGGTGCAGAAGGCCGACTAGGCCACACCCACACAGCGACTGGGCAGAGAACCCTTTGCTAAAATTTTTGAAGCCCACCCCGATTTGCATCCTTTTAGAGAGATGTTGAGGCCGCTTGTATCTTCAGGATCAACTGAGGAGTCCAAAATTGCCTTGGTCAAAATTGAACAGCCCTCTCTCAACCAAGGTGAGGGAGGATATGACATCATTTATCTCCAGTCTACAACATGGTCCTTTCACCACTTCCAAGAAGGCTCCACACCCATTTGCACAACTCGGGTGTCCCTAATAAGAGCACTGATAAACCTACAAGGGGTCTCAACGACCCTCTAAAAGGAGGCAAACGACCAGCGATCTGCAAGAAGCGTAAATTCTTCCATTCCTCACCCTCTGGTCAGAGCCGAAGAAGCTTCTTGGATGAGGAGTGATATGTCTTCAAAAGAAAAAACAAGAAAGTCTAGTTGCCTCCCGAAAAAAGCCCCATTGGGACAACCAAGACCTGGATGATGGAGAAACTCTACGTACTGTTAACTATACAATTTGGGATGAACACCCTCGGAATGGTGTAGGGGTAGGATTGGATTTCCAGAGGAAAAATTGTAGGCTACAAGGAACCCTTTGCACCACTCGGGTGACCCTGAGGACACAGATAAACCTCCAAGTGGCCTCAATGACCCACTAAAAGGATGCAAAGGACCAGCTGTCTGCAAGGAATATAAACCCTTCTACCCTTCACCATCCAGTCAGAGCTGAAGAAGCATCTTATTTATTTATTTATTTATTTGTTTAAACTGATCTGATCTGATTTGATTTGATTTGTCAATTGCTTACAAGATAGTAGGCATAAGTATAAACATGAGTACGAACAAAGGAAAAAGGTATGAATAAATGGGGACAGTAGGACAGGAATGGTAGCACGATGGTGCACTTGGACTGTTCCCATTTATTCGTACTCCTTTATTATTATACTTACAGACCCCCTCCCATCCTGGACATAAACTGTTTCAACTCCTTCCCTCAAAATGACGCTTTAGAGCCCTGCACACCAGAACAACTAGACACAAGGACGGTTTTTTCCCCTAACGCCATCACTCTGCTAAACAAACAGTTCTACAGAGGAATGATGGAGTCTGTCATCTGTACCTCTGTAACTGTCTGGTTTGGTTCTGCAACCCAACAAGACAGACACAGATTTCAGAGGATAATTAGGACTGCAGAAAAAAAAAACAATTACTACCCACCTGCCTGCCACGGAGGACCTGTATCCTGCACGAGTCAAAAAGAGGGCTGTGAAAATATTTACAGATCCTTCACATCCTGGACACAATCTGTTTCCCTCAAAATGACGCTAGAGCACTGCACATCAGAACAATTGGACAAAAGGAGAGTTTTTCCCCAAAAGCCATCACTCTGCTGAACAAATAATTCCCTCAACACTGTCCAACTATTTAAAAAGTTTGCACTACTATTGCTATTAATCTTCTCACCACTCCTTATCGCCCATCCCCTCCCACTTGTGACTGTATGAATGTAACTTTATCGCTTGTATCCTTACGTTTTATATTGACTGTTTCTTAGTATGATTTGATTGCTTATTGTACCCTATCACTACCATTAAGTGTTGTATCTGATGATTCTTGACTCTTGATGAATGTCTCTTTTCTTTTATGTACACTGAGAGCATTTGCACCAAGGCAAATTCCTTGTGTGTCCAATCACACTTGGCCAATAGAGAATTCTCTATTCTATTCTATTCTATTCTATTCTATTCTATTCTATTCTATTCTATTCTATTCTATTCTATTCTATTCTATTCTAATTGTACCCTATGACTATCATTAAGTGTTGGACCTGATGATTCTTGACTCTTGACGAATGTCTCTTTTCTTTTATGTCCACTGAGAGCATTTGCACCAAAACAAATTCCTCGTGTGTCCAATCACACTTGGCCAATAGAGAATTCTATTCTATTCTATGTTTATATATTATGTTCATACTTATACTTGTTTTCTCCTATATGCTTGACAAACAAAATAAAATAAAATAAAATAAATAAAATAATAAAATAAAATAAAATAAAATAAAATAAAATAAAATAATAAAATAAAATAAAATAAAATAAAATAAAATAAAATAAAATAAAATAAAATGAAATAAAATAAAATGAAATGAAATAAATGAAATGAAATGAAATGAAATGAAATAAAATAATATAAATGAAATGAAATAAAATAAAATAAAATAAATGTTGGGTGAAGCAGTACAGCCAGCCCCCTCCCTTAAATATTCAGGGTTAGGTCGTCTGCAACCAAAACTCTTTCTCACCCATCACTTCTCATTTAGTAAGTCTAGCGCCCTGCCAATCTCTAATAAAAGACATGCAATGCAACTATGGCAGGTATAAAAAAAAACAACAACTTTCCAACTTTCTTTTTGCACACACACACACACACACACACACACACACACACACACACAAAACCCCCCAAAATCTTTTCTAACAGCCTGGGCTAGAAATAGTGTCTGCAGATCACACCTGCCTGGCTTCCTAAAAATATAAAATCTGGTAGTCAGATGATTGTCTGATTTTTGAACGTTGATCGGGGGAAAGCAAGCGAGATTCTCCAGGGCTGACCATTCACTGCTATGGAGCTGAATATGGAAAAACAAGGACATCAGCCTGGCAACTGAATACAGGTAGTTCTTGACTTACAACAGCTCATTTAGTGACCGTTCAAAGTTACAACGGCACAGAAAAAAGGGACCCCCGGACCCATTTTTCACACTTAATGACTGTTGCTGCATCCCCAAAGACACATGATCAGAATTCAGACGCTTGGCAACAGGCTTGTACTTATGACGGTTAAAATATCCCCTTGATGACTTTCTGACAATGGGGTAGCCAGACTCACGTAACAACCAGGTCACTGGTTTAACAGCTGCAATGACTCACTGAACAACTGCGGCAAGGAAGGTCGAAAAATGGGGCAGAACTCACTTAACGAATGTTTCACTTAGCAACAGAAATTTTCAGCTCAGTTGTGGTTGTAAGTCGAAGACCACCTAGAACAGAACAGAACGCAGAATAGAACAGAACAGAATAGAATGCAGAATAGAACAGAATAGAATAGGAATGCAGAACAGAACACAACACAGCAGAATAGAATAGAATAGAATAGAATAGAATAGAATAGAATAGAATAGAATAGAATAGAATAGAATGCAGAATAAAATAGAATAGAATAGGAATGCAGAATAGAATAGAATAGAACAGAACAGAATAGAATAGAACAGAAATAGAATGCAGAATAGAATAGAATGCAGAATAGAACACAACAGAATAGAATAGAATGCAGAATAGAATAGAATAGAATAGGAATGCAGAATAGAACGCAGAATAGAATGCAGAATAGAATAGAATGCAGAATAGAATAGAATAGAATAGGAATGCAGAATAGAACACAACACAGCAGAATAGAATAGAATGCAGAATAAAATAGAATAGAATAGGAATGCAGAATAGAATAGAACAGAACAGAATAGAATAGAATAGAACAGAAATAGAATGCAGAATAGAATAGAATGCAGAATAGAACACAACAGAATAGAATAGGAATGCAGAATAGAACGCAGAATAGAATGCAGAATAGAATAGAATGCAGAATAGAATAGAATGCAGAATAGAACAGGAATAGAATGCAGAATAGAATGCAGACTAGAATAGAACGCAGAATAGAATAGAATAAGAATTCAGAATAGAACAGAACAGAACAGAACACAGTATCAACAATCGTTCTGCATAGCAACAGAAATTCTGGTCCCAATTGTGATCGTAAGTTGAGGACTGCTTGCATATTTCCTCTCAAAAAGAGTTTTCTTCTTTCCGGCTGGGGAATTTTATCACCGGGCTCCTCTATTCCACATTAGCTAAATTGCAAAGTTTCACTTTCAGTGGATAAATGTTTTTTTGGCAAACCACAGGCAGTCTTATTAGCACAATACGTTTCTTTGTGGTCTAGACTTAATAAGAAGAATTGAATTAATCCCATCTTGATACTAAATTAGATACTATATGGATCTTTTTTAAAAACAAAATCTATAATTACTTTTTCCCTTCCTCCTTTCTTTCACATTTTGTTTCTTTTAATCTCTGTAATTAGTGGAGGTGTTTGTAAAAACAACTAATCTCTGGTATATTTTGGAGTTCTTCTGGTGGTTTGTTAAACCTCATCAATGAAATGTAAGGGGGAAAAAAGAATGAAAAAGGCATTTTCATTAAGGGATAAATGTTTATACATTAGAAACTACGGAGGTCTATTAAATTAGGGGTGACAGCTGGTCAGGTGCTGTGGAGACTAAAATAACAGGAGTTGGAAGGGACTTTGGAGGTCTTCTAGTCCAGCCCCTTACTGAAGCAGGAAGACCTATACTATTTCAGACAAAGGGCTGTCCAATCTCTTCTTTGAAAACCTCCAAAAATGGAGCACCTACAAATTCTGGAGACAAATTGTTCCACCGGTTCATTCTCCATCACTGGAGGCTTTTAAGAAGAGACTGGAGAACCATTTGTCTGAAATGGTATAGGGCCATGATTTGTGCCAGCACATGAGTCGCAGGCAAACTTACCTCACTGCGCATACGTGCGCCTCACAGTGGATTTTCGGACTGTTTGAGGCCTTTTTCGGCCTCCCGGACTTGACAGCTTTAAGACTTGTGGGCTTCCAGCTCCCAGAATTCCTCCCCCAGTCATATTAGCTCAGGAATTCTGGGAGTTGAAGTCCACAAAGTCTGAAACTTGCCAAGTTTGAAGGCCCTTGTTCTATAAGGATCTCCTGCTCAAGCAGCGGGTTGGACTAGATGACCTCCAAGGTCCCTTCCAACTCTGTTATCCTGTAAAATCTATCAGGATCTCCTGCTCAAGCAGGGGGTTGGACTAAATGACCTCCAAGGTCCCTTCCGACTCTGTTATCCTGTAAAATATATAGCGATCTCCTTCTTAAGCAGGGGATTGGACTAGAGGACCTCCCAGATCTCTTCCGACTCTGTTATCCTGTAAAATTTATAACTATCTCCTTCTTAAGCAGGGTGTTGGACTAGACGACCTCCAAGCACCCTTCCGATGCCATTATTCTCCATTCTGTCTCAGAGGCGCGAAGGAGAAGGGCCGGGAATTATTTTCCGCCTTGCCTCTGTTTTTTTTTTCCCCGTGCCATTGAGGCCGCTTTGCATGTCGTCCTCGCACTCTCTGGGGGCAGAGCCACCCTGAACTTCCTTGTCACCAATTAACTCCTCTTAGCAACGGAGCGGCCCCCGTCCCCTGCCCACCCCCACACCCCCCATCTCCACCAAGCCTGAATAATGCAGCCTTTGTGTCTGTCTGGGTTGTTTTTCTCTCTCTCTCTTTCTCTCTCTCTCTTTTCTCTTGGGCCTCCTTTCCGTTTTCATTTGCAACCAGAAGTTTTGTTGTGCCAGGGGGCTGCGGTTTTTTTTTGTTTGTTTGTTTGCAAGGCCTGGTTGGTTCCCAACCTCTTCCGGAAGAGTCTGTTAAAGGCAGACTGGGTGTGGGAATCTTTTTTTAGGATTGATGGTTGCTCTGTTCCAGAGGAAATGATCCCTGGGCTCCGGGAGGAAATACAAAGTGATACGAAAGTGACACCGTCAGCGGTTTTGGGCTGGCATTCTCATTATGCGCCCATTCCCCCTCCTCTAATTTTGTTATTTATTATGCTTTGGGTTCTTGATTAGTATTTTTTTTTCCTCTTCCCTCTGCCGTCGTTTTGTTGGGATGAATAAGTTGGCAAGTCTGGTATGGGAAAACCGGACCCTGAATGAAAATAAATGACGCTGGTCTACGGAGAGAAGGATCTCTACATTGACTACCGCGCAGATTGTATCAAAAGTAAGTCACACAACCCACAACTCTACATCCAACCCTACCTCATCCAACCCAGCATCACTCAAAACTAGGCACGCACAACCCTAACTACCTCAATTCCAACTACAGCTGGTCTTAAATGCAAGCTACTCAATGCAAGAAGCCTTGTGAATAAAATACTTGAATTTCTCCTCTTACTAAATATGGCTTCAAAAAGGGAGACTCCAGCTTAGTTGAAAATTACAGACCGATCTCTTTATGCTGCATCACCTGTAAAGTCATGGAATCAATTATTAACCAATCCATCATCCTCCACTTAGAGACAAACAACCTACTCTCTAATAAACAATTTGGTTTTAGGAAAAATCTGTCATGTAATCTGCAACTCTTACACTGCAAAAACATATGGACTATACAACTCGATCAGGGCAAAGCAATAGATGCAATCTACGTAGACTTTTGTAAAGCCTTTGATTCAGTGATACACGACAAACTACTCCTAAAACTAAAATCTTATGGTATCTCTGGACACCTGCACAACTGGATAGAAGCATTCCTGTCAAACAGACAACAAATGGTCAAAATTGGGAGCGTCCTATCAAATTCTGTATCTGTCAATAGGGGTGTCCCCCAAAGGCAGTGTTCTAGGACCAACTCTTTTCATACTCTACATAAATGACCTCTGTGATCATATCAGGAGCAACTGCGTTCTCTTCGTTCTCTTTGCTGACAATGTAAAGCTATTCAACACCACAGACAATACTGCTATCCATCAAAAAGACCTCGACTATGTATCAGAATGGTCAAACAAATGGCAATTTCAAATCTCAACAAACAAATGCTCTGTCTTACATATTGGCAAAAAAATAAATAAATCAGAAAATAAAATACAGGCTGAATAGTCAAGACTTTGTTGATGATCCAAACTCTGTCAAGGACCTTGGAGTTCTCATCTTTAATGATCTAAGTGCTAGAGCCCACTGTAACTACATAGCCAAAAAGGCCTTAAGAGTTGTTAACCTAATCTTACGTAGCTTTTTCTCTGGTAATATTACACTACTAACTACAGAATACAAAACATTTGCTAGATCAATACTCTAATACAGCTCATCAGTCTGGAACCCACATTACGTATCTGATATTAACACAGCTGAGAAAGTCCAGAAATATTTCACAAGAAGAGTTCTCTACTCCTCTACTCGTTGCAGAATACCTTATGCCACCAGACTTGAAATTCTAGACCTAGAAAACCAAGAACTAGCTTCCGGTCTGATCTAAATATAGCATATAAAATCATACATTGCAATGTTCTACCAGTCAATGAATACTTCAGCTTCAACCATAACAACACAAGTGCAAACAATAGATACAAACTCAAGGTAAACAGCACCAAACTTGATTGCAGGAAATACGACTTCAGCAACAGAGTGGTCAATGTCTGGAATACTCTACCTGACTCTGTGGTTTCTTCCCCAAACCCCAAAAACTTAGACTTTCTACTATTGATCTCACCCCTTTCCTAAGAGGTCTGCAGGGGGCGTGCATAAGCGTCTGCCTTTCTGCCCTACTGCCATTCTGTTGTTTTGTTTTTCTGCTATTCTATTATTCTGATATTCCGGGTATTCTATTATTCTGGGCAGGGCTGTGCACTTTGACACACACACAGCATTCACAGAGACATAAATGCTTAGGGAAGTTTTTATTCTTCTATTCTATTGTTCTGCTGTTCTGTTGTTCTGCTACTCTATTATTCTGTTATTCCGTCATTCTATTATTCTGCTATTCTGTTATTCTGGGCAAGACTCTGCACTTTGACACACACAGCTTAGACACAGACCTAAACGCTTAGGGCAGTTTGCTTCTTTTCAACTGCAAAAGGGGTTTTCCCACTCAATTCTAACCTTCGCTGTAGGGAAGTACTGGTTCCCTCTGAGATCATTAAACCAACACAACAATTGCCCTACTAGAAATTCACATCCCCTGAAAACTAGTCACTGCCAATTGGAAGGACGGCGGAATATCAGAGGGAGGCTCGTAAAATGATTAAGCTCCAAACAGAACAGAAAACCCTTGAAGCATTTTTTGGGCAGCTGCTCCTTTCATAGAAATTGATGGCCCACGGGTTCGAGTTTGGGCTTCCTTGACTAACAACTCTTCAGCTTCTTGGCTTTCTTGGTAGAAATTCCCTGATTTAAAAGCAGAAGAAGAATACGCTGAGTTTTTTTTTTTTCCCCTAGTCGGATGGTGATTTTAAGTAAAGATAAAGGTTCCCCGTGCACATCCGTGCTAGTTTTTTTCCGGCTCTCGGGGCAGTGCTCATCTCCGTTACAAGCTGAAGAGCCAGTGCTGTCCGACGATGTCTCCGTGGTCAGGTGGCCGGCATGACTAAAAGCCTTCGAAAGCGCACGGAACGCTGTTACCTTCCCACCAAAGATGGTCCCTATTTTTTAACTTGCATTTTTTAATGTGCTTTCAAACTGCTAGGTTGGCAGAAGCCGGGACGAGTAAATGGGAGTTCACTCCATTACGCGGCGCTAGGGATTCGAACCACTGAACTGCAGATCTTTTCTGATTGATAAGCTCAGCGTCTTAGCCACAGAGCCACCGCGTCCCTGTATGGTGACTCTAACAACCTATTAATTTATAATTCACAGGAACCATTTGCAATTTCAATTTACAACCGCAGTTGAGCTCCAAAATTTCTGTTGTTGAATGAGACCGTTGTTAAGTGGAAAAATCAATGTTTTCTCATTTTTTAATAAATTTTGTTGTGTTGTTGTTGTTTGTGAGCTGGCCAGAGTCACTGAGAGTGTCAGTTTTGGAAGCCATATTGAGACCAGATGCTCCCACGCTGCCACATTTTGAGCCCTGGGAAAGTGGGAGGGGGGGAATTTCTTGGAGTGTATGTGGTTAGACATAATAACATTCTTTTTCTAAGTCAAGGTCATGTTATTTCTGCACCTGGGTGAGAAGACGTCTCAAGTTGGGACGGAGGGTGATTGGGGCATGGGATGTGATGATGGATGCAGGGGGTGGATTTGTAGATTTCATTAATGTAAGGAAGCCCAGAACTTTCAAATTCAGGATTCCCCAGTTTGTGCCAGTTTACTATCCCAAATAAAAAGAACTTTTGAGAAGAGAAGAAACCCTTGGAGTTATTGGTTGGAGTGGAGGTTTGCTGGAATGCTGACAGAGAGTGAGTAGGCAGCCCTATAAATTGAATTGAGTTTAATCAAATCAAATCAATATGTTTTGCCCCCTTGCCGCTTTCTTGTCAAAGTTGTTAAACAAATAATTTTAGTTGCTAAGTGAATCACAAGGTTGTTAAGTGAATCAGGCTTCCCCCTTGACTTGTCTCGTCAGAGGGTCACAAAAGGTGACCACATGACCCCCGAGACACTGTTACAATGGTCATAAGTAAGAGTCAGTTGCCAAGCATCTGAATTTTGATCACGTGACCACAGGGAGGCTGCAACGGTCGTAAGTGTGAAAAATGGTTGCAAAATGGGAATCACATGACTCTGGGACAATGCACCTGTCACAAATGTGAGTCGGGGGTAAAGTATCCGAATGTAAACCATGACCACACAGATGGTACAACCATCATAAGTGTGAAAAACGGTCATAATTCCCTTTTTTTCAATGCCATTGTAACTTTGAATGGTCACTAAATGAACTGTTGTAAGTCGAGGACTACCTGTACTTTAAGGTTTCCTACTTTATACAGGAGATCCTCGACTTACAACCATTCATTTAGCGACCATTTGAAGTTACAATGGCACTGAAATAAGGGACTTACGGCCATTTTTCACACTTCTTGTGATGACCCAGGACGTGGCACAAAAGCAACGAAGTCACAAAAGTAGGTAAAGTCCCTTTAATTCCTCTAACTTGGTCCCCAATGTCCAGTTATCATCGTCTGGAGAAAAAAAACTCTCCCAAGAACAGTTTTTAAAGGGAAGAAATTCTGTCCGACCCCAAAGTATATATAAATTATAAATAAAAATCAACACAAACCACACTGCAGCATTTAACGAGACAGGGCAGGATAAGGGATTGCAGACTTCAAAAGATAGCGAAACACACACACAGTTGGGAGGATGCCAGAACCTAGATAAGACTTGACAAACCAAAATAATTCACGCTTTGCTTCCAGCAAGGTGCTGTGTGCAAACGCCCTTTTAAAACCCTGTTTTCCCAGCTACAGCTAATGAAGGGAATCAGGGCCCTTTTCTCCACCAGAACCCACATTGCTCCCTTCTCCATTCCTCCCTGCGTGCCTAGGATGCAGAGGGGGTGGGTCTGGGTCTTCCTCTGAATGCCCAGCCGGACTGTGCCCTTCCCCAGTTTCCTCCACAGCCACCAGAGCCACACTCCCACTCCCTGCCAGCTGCTCAACTTCCCCCTCGGGATCAGATTCCAACAGGAGCGTGACACTTACGACCACTGCAGCAGCCCCCATGGTCACATGGATCAAAATTTAGATGTTTGATAACTGACTCGTATTTACGAGAGTTGCAATGTCCCGGGGTCACATGATCCCCGTTTGCGACCTTCTGACAAGCAATGGGGAAACCAGATTCATTTAACAAACTCGTGACTCACTTAACAATTGCAGTGATTCACTTAACAACTGTGGGCAAAATGGTCGGAAAATGGGTGAGACTCACTTAACAACAGAAATTTGGGGCTCAACTGTGGTCGTAAACTGAGGATAGCCTGTGTTCTTGAGGGCCCAATCCATCCTCAGCGCTCTGTCTCCTTGGAAAGCAAAAAAAAAAATAAAAATAAAAATTGGAGTATGATTCGTATTTTAATACAGAAAATTTTGAAAATGGAGATAAAGATGAAACCAGAATTTTTCCTTTGGGCGTATTGGAAGAGAACGTTTTGGAACCTTGTTATTATATATATATATTAACAGCAGCAAGTCTAATGTATGCTCAAAAATGGAAAGACACTTCGATTCCTACCCTGGACAAAGGGTTGCAGTAGTTGGCTGAAATGGCAAAATTGACTATTTTGATTTTTTTTAAAAGAACATAAGTACTTTTGTTTCCACATGGAAACCGCTTCTGAATTGAGCTCGAAGTGGAAAGGAATGAAACTTTGATTTTTGGGTTTTCCCGAGTAGACGGATAGGTCTTTACAGAAATGGCTGGTTCATATTATTATGAAAAAGCAAAAAGTTGTGATTTGATGTTAATGCCTTATTTTACTCCAACGGAGAGAATCAGAAGTCAATGTTTCCTTTTCTTTTTCTAATCCTCCCTCACTTCTCTTTCCCAACTTCCTTCCCACCCCTTTCCTTTCGTATTTTGTATCTTATACTATTTTACAGCTCAATAAAACTCTTAAACCAGAATCTGAAAAACGACATTTAACACAACACGGTTTTCTGACTAAAATGGTCCGACTGAGATTGCCGTACGGGGGCCTGATTGGGGTAGGCTGCAGGGGTGATACAGAAATATAATTCTTTTTATGTCATTTTATTCTATTTGACATGTTTATATATTAAATTCTTGTATTTTGTCCTATAGCCGTGATGATGAACCTATGGTACGCATGCCACAGGTGGCACGCAGAGCCATTTGTGCTGGCACGCAAACTGCAGGCAAACTTACCTCACTGCTCATGTGCACGCCTGAGCTGATTTTCAGCCTGTTTGAGGCCCAGAGGCTTGAGGAAGGCCTCTGCAGGCCGAAAAATAGGCCTGTTTCATCACTTCCTGTATTTCCAGAAATACCAGAAGTGACAAAATGGATGCATTTTTCGGCCTGCAAAGCCTGCAGAGGCCTTCCTCAAACCTCTGGGAGGCTGAGAAAGGCCTCAAATGGGCAAAAAATAAGCTACGAGGTGCAGTGCAGGTAACAGGGTGGTGGCGGGGGGGTTGCTTATTGCTTTCTGGGTACTGGCATGCGAGTGCGTGCACAAGCGCGTGCACAATTTTTGGCACAGGAGCCCAAGAAGGTTAGCCACCACTGTCCTATAGCTATTGTATTTTACCCTACCCTCATTTTAAATGGTTTGTTTAGAATTGTATTGGTGTTATGTGTTGGAACCTGTACATTGATATGGCCTATAGGCTAATCAATCAAACAATATGCCATGTTTCCCCCAAAATAAGACCCTGTTCTTATATTTTTTGCCACCAAAAAAGGCACCAGGACTTATTTTGGGGGGACGTCATCCAGTGACTAACCTCATTGTGCATGTCACCCTCAGCTTCCTTTTCACTGTCAGAGACCTTCAGGAACTTTTTCTTCTGTGGCTGGCAAGATTTTCCCGGAGGCCTCTGCAGTGGATAAGAGACCTCTGGATCGATCCAGAGCTTTGTCCTCAGCTCCAGAGGCCTTCAGGAAAGCTTTGCTAGCCTTGCCGGCTGCAGAAGAAATGGGCCGGCAAGGCAGGTGTTGAGGTGCACGAGGCCTGGCTACAACTGTCCAAAGGTAAGTAGGAGGGCAGTTCCTCCTACCCCCACCCTAGCTTAATTTTTACCCGTGCACTCTGGAGTGGGAGGGAGCTGAAATAGGGCTTATTTTTTGAGGGGTGGGGTAGGGCTTATATTGGGCACACATGTAAAAAAATCAAGCTAGGGCTTACTTTCGGGGTAGGTTGTATTTTCAGGGAAACAGGATATAAGTTAAACTTAAAAATAAAGGAAAGCGGCGCTTATAAGCATGCATTCCTTGCTAGGAATCATGAAGGAATATAATCCATCAGCCTTATCTTTCATCGTATAAAACCAGGGTTGTAATTGGAATTAAAGGAGAGGGGAAACCTGCCAAGTGTAGAATGAAATTCAATTTGCAACTGAGATTACGAGAGATTACTTTCCTTCCATGATTTTGTGGCTTTGAAATCATATATCGTAAATGTTGCTCGTTTTTTTTTTTCTTTCCTTCAGGCTGCCTAATGGCAAGCTCCGTAAATCTAAAGGAGAAAGTGAAATTAATTTGGTTAGCGGACTGCGTCATAACCCCAGCTGCCTTATCATGAAGTGGGATTTGGCTCTTATGCTATTTTAATTGGTCTTCTTGTTATCCAGAGCAAAAAAACTTTTCACTCTATTAAAGAACTGGTTTCTTTCTGTTGAAAATCTGTTGAATTTCTAGGGCTGTCTGTCTTCTGGGATGAGTGTAGGCAGCTTCACCAAGTTAAAATTAACACACTATGTTATTTTTTTTTTTAAAAATTGTGCATATGAATAGTTAATTGGAAATTAATTAATGCAACCAGTTGTTTTTTTTCTTAGGCCTCAACACAGTTTTTACCATTGTGGGAAGCCACCCCTCGCCCCGTTCCCTAGAAGAATTAAATATTTTGAGGAATATTTCAAAAATTCAAAACCTTCAAGAAGAGATTGTACGGTCATTTGTCAGAAATGGTGCAGGCTTGTGCGGGGGGTTGGACTAGATGATCTATAAGGTCCCTTCCAACTCTGATTATCTATTATCTGTTTTAAAGTCAGCATAAAATATTTCCCCTAAAAGAGAAATAAAAAAATCTTAAGGGAGACAGAGACACAGAGCCCTAGCTCCCTGCCCCCAAACAGATACTGAGCTGGCGCAGCTTTTAGAAATGCAGATTTGATAATCCATTACCCCCTGCAGCAAAGTCTGAATAAAGGCAGATCAGCCCTCACCCAAGAGACAAAACAGATCAAAGTCATTAATTATTGCATCACCCTCAGAAAAACCAACCAAACTTAACTCAGACAAACATCTAGGATTTGTCCTTTGCCTATAGAGCCAACTATGACCCCTACATAACCCCTACATGGTCCCAAGGCAGTCTGACGACAACCAATAGAAGACGTGTTCTTGAACAGGAACAGGAAGCTCAAGGGCAAAGTCCAAGAGAAGGTATAAAATACCCCTCACTCTCAACTCCATGTGGTCAGCTGCCCAGAATCATGCGCTTGGTGGTTCTGCCTCATCATGAAACCATCTTTCCAATCAGCCTCCAGCCTCCATTTTGTCTCCGGTGCCTTTCTCATGGCTTGTAACTGGGCCTGGATGCTTCTTCCTACCCTATGATTGACAGAACTGATTACTGCAACCTGGTGTGCCCTAGGAGTGCTGGGCTTAAATTGCAATAAATCCAGAGCCAGGGCGCCTAGTTAGATATTTATTTTATCCCCATTTTAATCCTTACAAGTACCTCAAGGTGCTGAACATACCTAATGCAGGTAGTCCTCGACTTACACCAGTTCATTTAGGGACCATTCTGGCTGGGGAATGCTGGGAATTCTAAAATCCAGATAGCTTAAAATGGCTAAAGTTGGGGAAAAATAGGCTCTTCTATAGATTCAGAGAACTATAAAGTTGGAAGGAATTACCGAAATGGTGTAAACCAACCAATCAATTAAACCGTCCGGAACAGTTGGCCGTTCAGCCTCCAAATGAAAATATTCAAAACTCCAGAGATGTTAAAAAAAAAAAAAATTGCAACCCACATGGGGAATTTATTCCATTCTATCTCAAATCAGGGCATTTTTCGTTCTCGTGAAATGAAATCTGAGAAGCTGCCATTTTTATTTTTACAAATGTTTACAAATCTACAAATGCATCTTTTTACAAATATGTCAAGGAGCAGAACATATCCAACACACCTTCCCTCTCCTATTTTCCCCACAACAACCCTGCGAGGTAGGTTGGGCTGAAACAGAGGGACTGACTCAGTGAGTCACTCAGCTGGCTTTCCTCACTAAGGCAGGGCTAGAACTCCCAGTCTCCTTGCGATTGGTCTCCAAAGTTACTCAACCAGCTTTCATGCTTAAGGTGGGACTAGAACTCACAGTCTCCTGGTGATTGGCCCAAAGTTACCCAACCAGCTTTCATGCCTAAGGTGGAACTAGAACTCCCAGTCTCCTTTGATTGGTCCAAAGTCACCCAGCTGGTTTTCATGCCTAAGGCAGAACTAGAACTCACAGTCTCCTGGTGATTGGCCCAAAGTCACCCAGCTAGCTTTCATGATTAAGGCAGGACTAGAACTCCCAGTCTCTGGATATTTGGCTCAAAGTCACCCAGTTAGCTTTCTTGCCTAAGGCAGAACTAGAACTCACAGTCTCCTGGTGATTGGCCCAAAGTCACCCAGCTAGCTTTCATGATTAAGGCAGGACTAGAACTCCTAGTCTCTGGATATTTGGTTCAAAGTCACCCAGTTAGCTTTCATACTTAAGCCAAGACTAGAACTACTAGTCTCCTTTGAGTGGCCCAAAGTCACCCAGCCATCTTTCATGCCTAAGGCGGAACTAGAACTCACTGTCTCCTGGTGATTGGCTCAAAGTCACCCAGCTAGCTTTCATGCTTAATGTGGGACTAGAACTCACTGTCTCCCAGTCTCTAGCCTGGCGCCTTCATCCCTAAACCACATTGACTCTATTTAGTGTTGCCGGCTCTGACTGTCCACCTTCCCTTTTCACCTTCATGGCCTTGAAGGCAGCCATCCCATCCCATCATCCACAGCCCGACCCATCCCATCAGTCCCCTCCTCCCCCCCCATTGCTCTGGGGCTTTATAACCTGCACCACAAACATCCCCGAGGCATTTTGCATCCATCATATATTAGTTTCCGCTTTTGCTTCCTCGGGTAGGTCGAATTTGAGCATCACAACAATTCTGCCTCACCGGCTCACCGGCTTCTGTGCAACACAACAAGCCAGATGTTGCAGCCCAGATCAGACCCTTCAAACAGCAGTCAAAAGCTATCCAATTCCAACCCCCTGCTGTGAGCATCCATCCCCAGCCTGCCTCCTTACAAATTGAGCTACACAATCTGCCTTGGAGTGTTTCTCCCCGCCCGCACACCCCAGGTTCGTGTGCCGCAAAGCTCATTTTATTTATTTAATTTATTTACTTGTCAATCGCTTACACGATCACAGGTATAAGCGTAAACATAGCTATGAATACATGAAATGGATACGCGTGAGAAAAAATAAAAAGAAACCATCGGACGGTAGGCACATCCCCTACCGCTTATGCACGTCCCGTACAGGCCTCTTAGGAAAGGGGTGAGGTTACTAGTAGACAGTCTAAGGTTAAAGTTATTCATTCCTTTAATAAATTTAAATTTTAATAAATTTAATAAATTACATTCAGATGATTCAGGATCACCATAGAGCTGGGAGGGACCTTGGATCAGGGCTGGGTTTCTACCAGTTTGGATTGGTTCAGATGAACCGAATGTTAAATTTGCATCTGGTTCACCGTACCGGTATTTGAACCGACCTGCTGGCCCCCCTCGTCCCCTCCCCTCCCTGGAGTTTCCGCACGGTCCATTTTCGGTGCAGGTAAGTGCAGGATCTGCGTGTAGACTCGGGGTGGTGGTGGAAAGCGGGCCTTCTGGAAGTCCGGAAATGGCCCTTCAGAGACCAAGGGAGGCTGTTTTCGCCTTCCCAGAGGCCCAAGGGAAGCCTCCGGACTCTGGGGAAGGTGAAAAACATCCCTCCCGGAAGTTCTGATAGGCCACGCCCACCCTGGCCACGCCCACCCAGTAACCCGGAAGCAAACTGGGATTGCTGGGATTTTTGAATCCTACCCCTTTGTCGGGGCTCCAACAAATCCACCCTCATTCAAATCATAAGTCTCTAGCCGCATCTCTCAGAGAAAATAAAATGGATTTATTTGGAGTGGCCATGTTGGCATTAGCTGGACACAGCATTCATTTCTCCCCTTGACCCTGGTCTCCCCCCCACCCCCGGATGTGTATTCTCCAATGGGACACATCCATAGCCAAGAGTCATCAATCATGCTCTCCAGTAATAACCTTGCGCTCCGACAACTTTGGGCTGCCAGGGTGATTATCTAGGCACTTAAGGAATGCACTGTTTTCTTTCACTCCCTTTCTGCTGGCAGCTAAAAAGACCAAAGGAGTCTCTTTCTGGTTGACACCCTGATTCAGACGCTTGGCCACTGGCTCCTATTTATGACGGTCGCAGTGTCCTAGGCTCACGGGGTCCCCTTTTGTGACCTTCTGACCAGCAAGGTCCATGGAGAAGCCAGATTCACCAAACGGCCAGGTGTCTAACTGAACAATTCACTTCTCAACGGAGCCAAGGAAAGTCATAAAACAGGGACAACCCCCCCACTTCATAACCGTCTCGCTTTGCAGCAGGAACTTTGGGCTCCATGGTGGCCGTAAACCGAGGATCACCTGTGTATTGACAGAAAGGCGCTTTTTTTCAGCTTACCGCTAACTACAACATCCTACCCAGAGGTAGTGAATTCAGCCGGTTCTGACCAGTTCTGGAGAACTGGTAACAGGAATTTTGAGTAGTTCGGAGAACCGGCAAATCCCGCTTCTGACTGGCCCCGCCACCATCTCTTCTCTGCCTCCCATTGAGTCCCAGCTGATTGGCTGGGTCTCCTTTGGTTGCCCTGCACAGGAGAACGGAGCTGGAAAGCAGGTTAGTGGGGTGGAGATTTTGCAGTAACCTTCTCCTGCCATGCCCACCAAGCCACACCCACAGAACCAGTAGTAAAATTTTTTGAATCCCATCACTGGTCCTACCTGTCAATGACGACTTCAGTTTCAACCACAATACCACACAGGCAAACCGCAGATACAAGCTCAACGTAAACCGCTCCAAACTCGATTGCAGAAAATACGACTTCAGCCTACAGAGTGGTCAATGCCTGGAGCTCACTCCCTGACTCTGTTGTTACATCCTCAAAACCCCCTAAACTTTAACCTCAAACTGTCTACCGCGGACCTCACCCCATTCCTAAGAGGTCTGTAGGGGACGCACCAGCGTGCTTACCGTCTAAGGGTGAGATTCAAAATTTTTTTTATGACCGGTTCTCTGCGTGTGGCTTGGTGGGTGTGGCAGGGGAAGGACACTGTAAAATCCCCATTCCCTCCACACCCCACTAACCTGCTTTCCAGCTCCACTCTCCTGTGCAGGGCAACCAAAGGAGACCCAGCCAATCAGCTGGGACTCAGGAGGCGGAGAAGAGACAGGGGCGGGGCCAGTCAGAGGCGGTATTTGCTGGTTCTCCGAACTACTCAAAATTTCCGCTCCCGGTTCTCCAGAATTGGTCGGACCCTGCTGAGTACCCCAACTCTGCCGCCACCCCCATCCTACTGTTCCCATGTATTCGTACTCATTTATTAGATCGATACTTCTACCCGTTTATACTGATATGTTGACACGTTTTGTTCATTCTTATACTTTTTCTCCTCGTACAGGATTGAAAAAATGAAACTAAACAAAATACAATCAATGCCTAGAATGGCTTCCTGGCTTGGAAGAAGATTTGCTTTCATCCGAAAAACAGGTTGCTAGCAAGATTCCTGCTTTCCTCCCCCCCTGCGTTGGTGCCTGTTTTTTTAATTCTCCCTTATTTAAAAATAAGTTGGCCTCAATTAGCGAGGTCGTTGAAGCATCACGATCGGACCAGAAGGGGAGAGTTTTGGGGGTTAGCAAGTGGGTGGGCACGAGGGGATCCTAAGACGTTTTGCTTTCGCACAGTTTCCCAGTGCAGCGAGCCAGAAGGTTGGCCTGCCCTTGGCAGATGGCGGAGAACCCGATGGGCAGCCCCACCGGAGAGACGAAAGAGCTCAGCCAGAGCGACTCGTCCCTGGATCTCTTCCCTTAATGGCTCGCGATGCGTGTTGGGCTCGGTTGGCCGTCACGGGGATGGTTGGCTTTGTTGCTATGGCTGCAGCTGGTTGCCCTCTAGCCCATGTCCCCTGACAAGAGGAGGAGAGAGGGAAGGAAGGAGGGAAGGTAGATAGAGAAGGGGAGGAGGAGAAAAAGGAGTTGTGGGGAAGGAGGAGGAGGGAGGGATGGGGACGGAGGGAGGAGGAGGAGGAAGAAGGGGGAAGGAGAAAGGGAAGGAGAGAGGGAGGAGGAGGAGGAGGTGGGAGGGAAGAGAAGGAAGGAAGGTAGACGGAGAAAGGGAGGAGAAAGAGGAGAAAGGGGGAGTTGTGGGGCAGGAGGAGGAGGAGGAGGAAGGGAAGGGGACAGAGGGAGGAGGAGGAGGAAGAAGAAGGGGAAAGGGAAGGAGAAGAGAAGGAGAAGGCAAAGAGACAAGGAGAAGGAGAAGAGAAGGAGAGATGGAGGAGAGATGGAGGAGGAGGGGGTGGAAGGGAATAGAAGGAAGGGAGGGAGATGGAGAAAGGGAGGAGAAGGAGGAGAAAGGGGGAGATGTGGGGCAGGAGGAGGAGGAGGAGGAAGAAGGGGAAAGGGAAGGAGAAGAGAAGAAGACAAAGAGACAAGGAGAAGGAGAAGAGAAGGAGAGACGGAGGAGGAGGTGGAAGGGAAGGGAAGGAAGGAAGGTGGAGAAGGGGAGAGGAAGGAGGAGAAAAGGGAGTTGTGGGGCAACAGGAGGAGGAGGAGGGGGGAGGAGGAGGAAGGGATAGGAATAGAGAGAGGAGGAGGGGAAGGGGAGGGGAAGGGGAAGGCAAAGAGACAAGGAGAAGGAGAAGAGAAGGAGGAAGAAGAGAGATGGAGGAGGACGAATTGGATGGGAAGAGAAGGAAGGAAGGGAGATGGAGAAAGGGAGAAGAAAGAAAAGAAAGGGGGAGTTGTGGGTGGGAGGAGGAGAAGTAAGGGAGATGGTGATGGAGAGAGGAGGAGGAGGAGGAAGAAGGGGAAGGGAAAGGAAGAAGAAGAGAAGGAAGAGGAGAAGGTGAAGAGACCATCCATTTTCCAGACCCGGAGATCAAACTTAAAAGCTGGACATCTCTCCTTTTAACTCCACAGACACACAATCACATAGTAGTTTCTGAGCAGCAGTGTGGAAAGAGTAAGCCACTCCCTTCCTCCAGGGATAGTTTCATTCTTCCCAGGTCCATTCTGCAGCCCAGGCATTTCCTGGTGGTCTCCCATCCTAAGTACTTCTTGCAAATGACCGGTTGTGCTTGGATGGTTCAGACAAAGTTGATGAGATGCTGCCCCCTGCTGGGACAAGGATCTCCAACCTTGACCACTTTCAGAGTTGTGGACTTCAACTCCCAGAGTTCCTCAGTCAGCAAAGTTGTGGACTTCAACTCCCAGAATTCTGGGAGTTGAAGTCCACAAGTCTTAAAGTTGCCAAGGTTGGAGACCCCTGCCGGCTATGATAGATAGATGGTAGATAAATAGATAAATGATAGGTAGATAAATGATAAATAGGCGATAGATGATAGCTAGATGATGGATAGATGATAGATAGTTGATAAATAGACAAATGATAGATGATAGATAGATGATAGATAGATAGATAGATAGATAGATAGATAGATAGATAGATAGATAGATAGATAGATAAATGATGGCTAGATCAGGGGTCACCAACCTTTTGGACCCCAGGGACCACCAAACTCATAATTTTAAATCCTGCAGACCAGAGACCCTGGGGAAATCCCTAAAAATGTCTGCAGGAAAATTCCCCACCCCACTTTCTATCAATCGATCCTTCTTTATTTGGGATCGCAGGATACCGTCTCCAGCTCCGTTCTCAGGGGGAGAGAAAGAGAGAGAGAGAGAGACTTTTGGCTCCTTGCATGGAAAGCAGCAGAAGCAGCAGAAGTCTTTCTTTCTCTCCCTCAAACTCTGCCAGAAATGAATCTTTGCGAGACTTGTCATGCCAGCGCAGCCTCTTGGAGCAGGAGGCCTTGCAGGGCCCCAAAGACTCATTTCTGGCGGAGTTTGGGGGAGAGAAAGAAAGACTTTGGCTGCTTTCCTTGCGTGCAGCCCAAAGCAGAAGAAGAAAGAAGTGGAAAGAAGCAGCCCGGTGGCCAGGCCAGGCGTGTGGGGCGCGTGGGACAAGTTCCCCCCCTCCGCCCTTTCCCCCCTCCTCTCATTCCCTCGTGTTGTTCGCAATGCAAGTGACACAAGCCTTGTGTTCCCGCGCAGCCTGGATTAATTGCTTTGGGGGGGAACATTTCTCTGCAGACCGCCAAAATTTTCTCGCGGACCACCAGTGGTCCCCGGCCCACCAGTTGGCGACCACTGAGCTAGATGATAGCTAGCTAGCTAGATAAATGATAGGTATAGGATAAAGATAGATAGATGATATTTATTTTATGGAATTTGTGGCAAGAAAGGTCATTAAAACAGGCCAAAACTCACTCAACAAATGTCTTGCTTAGCCACAGAAATTCTGGGCTCCACTGCGGTTGTAAGTCGAGGATCACCTGCACCAGTTTCCTCGTCTCTCTCTCTCTCTTTTATTTCTTCCATGGTTTCAAAACACATAATCAAATGGGAGAAAGAAAACGTGTTTATACAGAGAGGCCCGAAACTAAACACCAGGATGCAAATATTCTGCAAGGCAATAACTAAACCATATCTAGGTCTGACTTTAATAATAATAATCACCATCATCAGCTTAAAGGTGCCAGGAAAACTCATATATGAGCATTAAGCTTGCGGTGATGCCTTTGCTTCGGTGGGATTTGATGACAACTAGATATAACTCGCCTCTCCGCCATATCTCAGTTACTTCGAGAGAAATGTTGCTATGAAACCAGGGATGATAAGAAGATGGAATTATGGGTTGGCAGCCTGGGGAACAACCCCTTGATCCTCAGACAGTCTCTTTAGGTAGTCCTTGTCTTACGACCATTGGCTTAATGACTGCTTGAGGTTACAACGATCTTCCTCCTCCAAACTGGATCTGATGGGGCCACGACTAAAGCCAAGTGGTTGACTTTGGACCAATAGAATAGAATAAACAGAGTTGGAAGGGACCTTGGAGATCTTCTAGTCCAACCCCCTGCCTAGGCAGGAAGTCCTGCACCATTTCAGACAAATGATTATCCAACGTCTTTTTAAAAAATTCCAGTGTTGGAGCATTCACAACTTCTGGAGGCAGGTTGTTCCACAGATTAATTGTTCTCACTGTCAGAAAATGTCTCCTTAGTTCTAGGTTGCTTCTCTTCTTGATTAGTTTCCACCCGTTGCTTCTTCTCCTGCCTTCTCAGGTGCTTTGGAGAATAGCTTGACTCCCTCTTCTTTGGGGCAGCCCCTGAGATATTGGAAGACTGCTATCATGTCACCCTAGTCCTTTTTTTCATCAGAGTAGACCAGTGGTGGCTAATCCTTTTTGGGTTCCTGTGCCAAAAATTGTGCGCGCGCTTGCACGCTCACGCTTGCGTGCCAGCACCCAGAAGGCAATGCGCGCCCCCCACGCCCCCTACGTATGCGCACCCAATCCTCTCCCACCCACCCAGCCATCCCTTCCTCCCCCTTACCTGCACTCTGCCTCACAGCTGATTTTCAGCCAGTTTGTGGCCTTTTTCGGCCTCTCTGAGGCTCGAGGAAGGCTTTTCAGGCTGAAAACTAGCCCTGTTTCGTCACTATTTTTGGAAAAAACAGGAAGTGACAAAACGGGGCTAGTTTTTGGCCTGCAAAGCCTGCAGAAGCCTCCCTGAAGCCTTTGGAAGGCCAAAACCAGCCGAAAATCAGCTGTAAGGTGCGCACATGAGCAGTGAGGTAAGTTTGCCTGCAGCTTGTGTGACAGCCACAAATGGCTCTGCGTGCCACCCATGGCACACGTGCCATAGGTTCGCTATCACGGGACTAGACCTACCCAATTCCAGCAACCGTTCATCGTGTGTTTTAGCCCCCCCTAATCCCCTCGGTTGCTCTTCTCTGCAATCTTTCTAGGGTCTCAATGTCTTTTTTTTACATCGTGGAGACCCAAACTGGATGCAGGATTCCAACTGGGACCTTACCAAGGCCTTATAAAGCGGTATTAACACTTCACATGATCTTGATTCTATCCCTCTCACCAGGAGACTGTGATTTCTAGTCCTACCTTGGAACGCCAAGCCAGCGAGGCAATCCTGGGCCAGTCCCTTTCTCTCAGGACATAATGTCACTTCTGAAAAACCTTCCCACAGTCCACACTCTCCAAAGCATCTAACACAATTGAACGCAAGGGGAAAAAAATAAATAAATCAGAATATGCATTTTTTTTAAAAAAATTATTTTTTTCTCAGTTTGGCTCTTGAATTTTTCCTTTGTAAAGCAAAGTTATCAACATTAAAAAAAAAAAATCCTTCAGATTTGCCCAGAAAATACAGTCTCACTATTTCTATGGCGATTCCTCCGTCCAGCCACCGGCGCTGCTGTGGATGTGTTGACAGCTGTGGGAAAACTCTAGGCCAAGAAGTGTTTGTTCCTTCTGTTGCTACTTGGATGGCAATGATTGGTGCCGGTATTGGGTTGAGCAGCTGTAGTTTTCTGGATTTGATCCCATGACCTGCTACGAGACACCTCACCCTACCCTGATATTTTAAATTTGGATTCCCCACTGTTTGCACAACTTGGGATGAAACAAGTTGGGTCAAATTAAGAAGCACTGAAAATCAAAGCAAGCTTCTGAGAGCTACTGTTGGCCTCTCAATCCAATCCCGGGAGTTGAATTAGTTTAATGCAAAGAAGGACCAGGGGTAACAGGATAGCAGTCTTCCCATATTTAAGGGGCTGCCCCAAAGAAGAGGGAGTCAAGCCATCCTGAAAAGCAGAGGTGGTATTCCAGCAGGTTCTGAACGGTTCTGGGGAACCAGTAACCGAAATATTGAGTAGTTCGGAGAACCAGCCAATCTCACCTCTGACTGCCAACCCCATCTCTTCTCTGCCTCCTATTGAGTCCCAGCTGATTGGCTGGGTCTCCTTTGGTTGCCCTGCACGGGAGAACGGAGCTGGAAAGCAGGTTAGTGGGCTAGGGAGGGAGATTTTACAGCATCCTTCCCGTGCCATGCCCACCAAGCCACATCACACCACGTCCACCAAGCCACGCCCACAGAACCAGTTGTAAAAATTTTTTTGAATCCCACCGCTGCTGCAAAGCGCCTGAGGGCAGGGCAAGAAGTAATGGATGGAAACTAATCAAGGAGAGAAGCAACCTGGAATTAAGGAGAAACTTGCCAACAGGGAGGACAATTAACCAGTGGAACTGCTTGCCACCAGAAGTTGTGGATGCTCCATCACTGGAGGTTTTCCAGAAGAGATTGGACAGGCTTTTGTTTAGAATGATGTAGGGTTTTCTGCTTGAGCAGGGGGTGGACTAGATGCCCTTCAAGATCCTTTTCAATTCCGTTATTCTGTTCTGAACCAGTTCCCCTATCTTCTGCAAGGGCGAAACATGTTCTGCATCAGCTCGTGGCTGAAGAAGGTACAAAACTGCCATTCGGTGGGCTGTTCCTTTGCCCAGTTGTCTCTCTACATTGTCCACAGCTCCTGTTGTGCAATCCTCAAACATCTCAAGAACATTTCTGGTGACAGCTGTCAGCCTTGGCAGATCTGGTGCTGTTGAACCATTAGTAGATCTTTCATGTCAAAGTCCAGGATGGAATCTGGTTCAAGATCAAAGTACAGGCATGGCTAGAAGAGAGACTAGGAAATTCTTCTTCCACTGTCACATCAGGGTTTCTCAAATTTAGCCAGTTTTAAAAGCGTGGACTTCAACTCCCAGAATTCCCCAGTGTGTATTCTGGGAGTGGAATGCCACCTAAGCTGGATGAGGAATTGCCAGAGGTGACATCTATCCATGCTGCCTGGAGAATTCTGGGAGTTGAAGTCCACCCATGCCAGCTAGAGAATTCTGGGAGTTGAAGTCCACTCACACTGGCTAGGGACTTCTGGGAGTTGAAGTCCACCAAAGCTGGATGGGGGAATTCTCAGAGGTGACATCAATTCATGCTGGCTGGAGAATTCTGGGAGTTGAATTTTACCCATTCTGGCCACGGACTTCTAGGAGTTGAAGTCTACTTACGATGGCTAGGGAATTCTGGGAGTTGAAGTCCACCCATACCAGTTGGGGAATTATGAAAGTTGCAGGCCACTCACGCTGACTGGAGAATTCTGGGAGTTGAAGTCCACTCACAGTGGCATGAGAATTCTGTCCATGTATCCAAGGGGTTGGAATTCAAAAATGCCAACAACTAATTCTCTGCCCAGTTGCTGAGTGGGTATGGCCATAGTGGGCGTGGCCTACCGGAACTTCTGGGAGGGGCATTTTTTGCCCTCCCAGAGCCTCTGCGCGGACCCTGCACTTATCTGCATCCAAAACGGGCCACATGGAGACTCCTTGGAGGGCCGGGCAGAGAGGGCGGGGCCAGCCGCTTGGTTCAATTACCGGTTTTGGCAAACCTGGTGTAAATTTAACAACCGGTTCACGTGAACCGGCCCGAACTGGCTGAATTCCACCCCTGCATCTATCTTGAAATGGCCAAAGCTTGGAAACCTGCGTTTGATGACTCCACGCAAAGAGATGGACCCCCCGCATTGAAAAATAAACTCGGCTGGGCTGATCATTGTAATCTTCAGGCAAGACCGAGGGCGGGTTTAATATTTTTGTTTTCATTTATCTTGCCTCCCCTCAAAAGTGGCAAGACTCTGGGTGAAGGTGAGGCATATGTGGAGCGAGACACAGATCCGCATCTGACGCTCCCTGGAACCTGCTGTGAACTTTTTCTGCACATCCATTTTTAATGTTCAGTGGCAGATGCTCTTCTTATCAACAATTTGCTGAGCTGGGAAATTCAGCAAGCCTTTTTTTTTAAAAAAAAAGAATGAAAAACAAAGCAGAACAAGAGGCTCAGCAAGTTAGCTTTCATTTAAATCAGCAATTTCTGCAGGGTGTTTTTTTTTTGGTTTTTTTTTTTTAGGGAAAGGGTCAACAGAATAAGTGTAGGCCTTGATTTGTGACCACAATGGGGAGCAGAATTTCTATTGCTAAGTTTGATAATAATCACAAAAACAACCAGAGAGAGTGGAAGAGCTTTATTATTAAGCTTTTGCAAAAGGGAATTCTGCTCATGGCGGAAGACATTTTCCCCAGGAGGGCTGGAGTTGATAGACAGGTTCAAACATACAATCTCTGCCCCTTTCCTGGGTTCACAATCCATCTCCCTATTCCACACCCATAGCATAACACCTGTTTCCTCGTCTTTGGAAACTACTCTCGTTCTCATTGCTATGTCTTCCTGTTTTTTGCAGGAAGCTTTCGCAGGAAACAATTCTCTCATTTCAGCAGTGTGAAGATCCGTCTGTGCACCTCAGAGACTCTTTGCCGAGCCCTTCCTTGTCAGCACTGCGTTTGGAAATATTTACTTGGTAGCTCTTCAGGCTAGATAAGGTCTGCGCTTCTAATTACACCCTTGAAAGACTGTCTTTGGCTGAAAGTGAAGGCAAGAAATTCACCTTCGTTTAATAAAAGGGGTTTTGCCGGGACAAAAAGTCTGCTTAGTGCTTTTGGGAGAAGCCGAGGTCAGAAGAGTTTGCCTGTTGGTGCCTCCACTCTAAAATGCTCCCTTGAGGGTAGATAATTACACTTTCCTCCCCTGGTTCTCCACTTCTAAGTTCAAGTTAAAAGGAAACAAACAAATCAACAGAACGTCGAGGGAAAAATCCCCTTTCCCAAAGACCGGGCGCTTGGAAAACCTGCAGAAATCAAAACCAAGGCCTCTTGCACAGCATGCCTTCAGCCCCAAACACAGAGAGTGGGGGGTATCACTTACCGATGTCAAATTAGGCATAGATAAGTTAAAATGGGCCCAGAAGAGAGAGAAACGGGGGGAGGGGAGAGCATTACCTGCAAAATTGATAATGGAAAAGCTTTTGAGCTAGCACTTTGCAGCTTGGTGCTGATTCAGAGAAAAGAAGAAGAAGGTGTTATTTGCAGGAAAGTGCTTTAAGACGGGGCCTGGTTTCCATTTTGCAATGAAGTCCAAAACCCGTCTGTGCTTCCGTGTTTTGATGTCGCCCATTTTACACAGACAAGAGAGACTCGTCCCCAAGAGTTTGCACCCGGGTTCAACAGGGAAGGGGACACTGAGCGGAGGAGAGCATCCTGCAGAAAGCACAGCTCCACAACTCGGTCCTTTCAGCAGTTCCAAGAAGGCTCCACACCCAATTGCACTACTCAGGTGAGCCTGAGGATGCTGTTGTGGCCCGCTGGCGGCTGGTGGAGCTGCCAGTAGAGTCGGATAGTAGTGAGGAGGTTGGGGAAGAATCTGGGCCAGTCTTGGAGGCTGAGGAAGGCTCGGACGAGGGCTCTGCATCGGAGGCAGAGATAGGGCCAGGGCAGGCTGGCAGTCATCAGCTGCCTTCGGGCTCGGACAGCAATGAGGCAGGTGAGCTTCAGCAACCGGTTCCCAGCCTGCAGATGCGCAGGGCTACCAGAAGACAAGAACAATTGAGAAAGCAGAGTCGACTCTGGAGTAAGGCCACACCTCAGAGATGATTGGCCCCTCCCATGGGATATAAGAGGAGCGAACGGGACATGAGCTTTTGCAGGAAGCAATTAGTTTGTCTGGTTGTTTCAAGCTTTGAAAAGTTCTGTTTGACTCTGTGCCATGTATGGCCTTACCCTGCGTTTGGCCATTAGTTCTCTGCCGCATTCCAAGTGCGATAAGGTGGGTGTTTATAAACATTCCCCTGAAAGACTGTTTGTGAAGCCTTGCAGGCTGGGAATGAACATAATTCACAGCTGTGGAAATAAAAAAAAAGGTTTTGACGGGACTAAGATTGTGTTTTATGCTTTCTAAGGAAGAACAGATGCAGACAAACCTCCAAGTGGCCTCAACGACCCTCTAAAAGGATGCAAATGACCAGCTGCCTGCAAGGAGTATAAATCCTTCTCTTCCCCACCATCTAGTCAGAGCCGAAGAAGCTTCTTGGATGAGAAGCGAAACGTCTTCATAGAAAAACCAGAAAGTCCAGTTGCCTCCTGAAAAAAGCACCTTTGGGACAACCATGACCTGGAAAACAGAATCTCTAAAAATTTTAGCTATACAATTTGGGATGAACACCCTTTGAATGTGTGGATGTAGGAATGAATTCCCAGAAGGGGGAAAATTGCAGATTATAGGAACCAGGAGCACTGCTCAGGTGACCCTGATGGAAACAGATAAGTCTCCAAGTGGCCTCAATGACCCTCTTAAAGGATGCAAATGACCAGCTGTCTGCAAGGAATATAAATCCTTCTATTCCCCACCTTCCAGTCAGAACTGAAGAAGCTTCTCAGATGAGAAGTGAAACGCCTTCAAAAGAAAAACGAGAAAACTCCAGTTGCCTCTTGAAAAAAGCACGTTTGGGACAACCGTGACCTGGATGATGGAGAATCTCCATTTAGCCACGCACTTTGGGAAGAGACCTCTTCGAATGGTGCAGGAGCGTGAATGGATTTCGAGAGAAAAAATGCAGACTACAGGAACCATTTGCGCTTCAGTTTGAGATGCAGACAACACAGGCTCATCCCCAACAGCCTGCACCCGGGTTTGACAGGGAAGATGTCATGGCCCTTGGTGGAGACCGACTCTGAGTCAGAGGAGAAACAGCCAACAGGGAGTGGAAGTGCGGCCCCGGAGGTTGTGGAGGAGGCTGGGGAAGGGCAGAGGCCGACTGGGCAGTCAGAGGAGGACCCAGGACCATCCCCTCTCCATCCTAGGGGCACCCAGGGAGGAGAGGCTAAGGGAGAGACATGGTCTACTTGGGAGGAGAGGGCCTTGATCCCCTTCATGGGCTGCAGCTGTGACAACTGAATAACAGGACAGACCTGCGTAGGGGCCAGTGCTGGAAACAAAGCATGGAAATATCTCTAGTCTATCGTTCCTCTCTGAGTTTGGCATCCTTCCCAGTGTTTGTTCTGTTATCTGTGGATGTCCTCCAGCTCTTATCTTGCCTGGTTTGTGTTGCTTTTTTTTCTCCTTCTTATAACTGTTGGTGTGGGAGTTTTTTGTCTTCCGTCAAGGTTATTCAGAGTGTGGAAGCAAAGTGAAGGAATAACAGGGGCTTCACTTGTTTTCTGTGTTTGTTTTGTATCCCACCCTGGGTCATCACAGAAGAGACACAACGTGAAAACATCCTGCAGAAAGAACAACTCCACAACCCGGTCCTTTAGGCAGTTCCAAGAAGGCTCTCCATCCATTTGCACCCACTCAGGTGACCCGGAGGACACAGATGAACCTCCAAGTGGCCTCAATGACTCATCAAAAGGATGCAAATGACCAGCTGTCTTGCAAGGCATATAAATCCTTCCATTTCCCCACCATCCAGTCAGAGCTGAAGAAGCTTCTTGGAGGAGAAGCGAAACGTCTTCAAAGAAAAACCAGAAAGTCCAGTTAGCAGTGGTAGCTAACCTTTTGGGGCTCCTGTGCCAAAAATTGTGCGTGTGGTCATGCACGCGCAGTCACGTGCCAGCACCAAAAAGGCAATGTGCGTGCCCCCCATGCCCCCTGTGCATGCGTGCGCAATCCCCCTGCCGCTGCCCCCTTACCGGCACTGTGCTTCCCAGCTGATTTTCTGCCCATTTGAGGCCTTTTTTTGGCCTCTCAGAGGCTTGAGCAGCCTTTACAGGCCGAAAAATAGGCCTATTTTGTCACTTCTGGTATTACAGGAAGTGATGAAACAGGCCTAATTTTTTAGGCTGCAGAAGCTGTCCTCAAGCCTCTGAGAGGCCGAAAATCATCTGGGAGGTGCGCGCATACACAGTGAGGTAAGTTTGCCTGCAGCTCGCGTGCCAGCACAAATAGGCTTTGCGTGCCACCTGTGGCACGCGTGCCATAGGTTCGCCATCATGGGTATAGGGTCTCCTGCTTGAGGAGGGGGTTGGACTAGAAGACCTCCAAGGTACCTTCTGGCTCTATTCTGATTGAAATCAAAGTTTTACAGGCTTTTTTTTGCCACAGCCGTTAATAGCTACAGCACTTAGACTTATATAGAGCTTCATAGTGCTTTACAGCCCTCTCGAACCTGTTTTACAGAGTCAGCCTCTGGCCCCCAACAATTTTGGGTCCTCATTTTACCCACCTCAGAAGGACGGAAGGCTGTCAACCTTGAGGCTTGTGGGATTCAAACTGCCAAATTGCCGTCAGTCAGGCAGTCAGCAGAAGTAGCCTGCAGTACTGCCCTCTGACCGCTGTGCCCCCAATTTCTATTCTGACTGAAATGGAAATTTTACAAGCTTTTTTGGGCCACCGCTGCTAAGGATATCATTATAGGCTTTCTGATTTGAGGAGGGGATTTAGAGGTGAAATGCTGCTGGTTCAGCCTGGTTCACCCGACCCGGTAGTAAAAAAAAAATGCTACCGGTTCGGCCAAGTGGTATTTCCGATGATGAGCTGGATGGCGATCAGCTGCGCTGCACAATTTAGATTAGCTAGAAAGCAGGAAATCATAGGATTTCTTTTTTTCGACCTAATCTAAATCACGCGACACAGCAGATCCCCCCCTCCTGCTGTTGTGTTTACCTCAAAAGGCTTCAAAATGTTTCTATTTTCAGCACCCAGGAGGCTTCCCTGAGGCCCACTAGGCCAAAAACAGGGCACCGGGGGTGGGAAAAAGGAAAGAAAAAAGACTTTTGACTCCCCCAGTCATATGACTACATAGCCACTCTCACCCAGTCACTTGCCCACCTGGTCACGGCCACCTAGCCCCCCCTACCTAGCCATGCCCACAGAACCGGTAGTAGAAAAATATTGAGTCCTACCACTGAGGGGGTTGGACTAGAACAGGGGTCGCCAACCTTTTGGACCTCAGGGACCAGCAAACTCATAATTTTATATCCTGCGGACCAAAGACCCTGGGAAAATCCCCCCAAAAAAGTCTGCAGGAAAATTCCCCACCCCGTTTTCCTACCGATCGATCGTTCTTTATTTGGGATCTCAGGATACCGTCTCCAGCTCCGTTCTCAGGGGGAGAGAGAGAGAGAAAGAGAGACTTTTGGCTTCATGCAAGGAAAGCAGCAGAAGCCGCAGAAGTCTTTCTTTCTCTCCCCAAACTCCGCCAGAAATGAGTCTTTCCCAGCGCAGCCTCTTGGAGCAGGAGGCCTTGCAGGATCCCAAAGACTCATTTCTGGCGGAGTTTGGGGGAGAGAAAGAAAGACTTGTGCTGCTTTCCTTGCGTGCAGCCAAAAGCAGAAGAAGCGGAAAGAAGCAGTCCGGTGGCCAGACAAAGCAAGTGGGGCAAGTTTTTCCCCCTCCCTTCACTTCCTCGTATTGTGCGCAGTGCAAGAGACACAAGCCTTGTGTTCCCGTGGGCCTTGTAGGCAGCACAGCCTTGTGTTCCTGTGCAGCCTGGTTAATTGCTTTGGGGGGCACATTTCTCTCTGGACCACCAAAATTTTCTCACGAACCACCAATGGTCCCCGGGCCACTGGCTGGTGACCACTGGACTAGTTGACCTCCAAGGTCCCTTCCAACTTTGTTATTCCAAATTCATAGGAACTGTATATATATGGATCTTTGGTTGTTCGGGTTTTCTCCCGCGTAAGATTCAAGTATCTAGGCAACGCTTTCGATGAAGTCTCATTCATCATCTTCAGGCTTCTGTCTCCGGCTCTGTGCTTCTCAGAGTGATGTGAGATTGCAGCTGCTTCTTCCTTTTAACTGCTAGTGGGGTGGGACTTGATTGGGTGGGGGCTTGGCTGTGTTCTGATTGGGTGGGGGTTAGCCGTGTTCTGATTGGTTGGAGGCGTGTTCTGTTCAGGTGGGGGCTTGGTTGTGCTCAGGTTAGTCTTAGTTGCTGGGGATTTGAGTTGGTGAGCTGTGATCTTGCTGTTTGGCTTCGAGTTCGTGGTCGTGCTGCATCTTCATAGTGGGCGTCGGTTCGCTTCATGTATGGCTCGGGGGTTTGAAGTGGGTAGTGATGCAGCTGCAGTGCAGCTTCTGGTCCATGGTCGTGTCTCATCTTCTGAGTGGGTGTGAGTCTGTTTTCTACATGGAAGTGTGGTGGTGGCATCTTGTGTGGCTCTCATGGGTGTGGGTCTGGTGTCATTCTTCATGTTAGGTACTCGTCTGTTCATGAGGGCGGGTTTCCAAATGGCTGGAAGGCGGGAGGTATCATCTCGTTTGTTCATGCTGTGTGGGCGTTTTTCTCTCTATGGCTTCTCTGATTATTCTGCTGTTGAACTGTTCGGTTTTGGCGATAGTTCTGGTATTTTTAAAATCAATTTCATGTCCTGTGGCTTTGAGGTGTTGGACCAGGGAAGAGGTCGTTTCTACTTTTTTGATTGAGTTCTTATGTTCTTCAATGCGTGCACTTATTCTTCTGTTAGTTTGTCCAATGTATGTGGTAGGGCAGGCAGTGCAGGGATTTCGTATACTCCTTGGTTTTCTAATTCGATTTTGTCTTTGGGGTTTCTTAGGATGGTGGATATTTTTCTGTTTGTGCAGAATGCTGTTTTGATGTTGTGTTTTTGGAGGATCTTGCTGATTTTGTCTGTAGTGCCTTTTATATATGGGAGGAGGGCTTTGCCGTTTTCTTGTTCTCTGTCTTGGATTTTGGTTGGGGTTTCTTTTTGGATTAGGTGGGTAATCTTCTTTCTTTGGAATCCATTGGCTGTAAGTACGTTGGTGAGAGTGTGTAGTTCGTTTTTTTGGTGTTGTTCATCGGCTAAGCATTTTGTTCTGGAGATGAGTGATCAGAACACAGCCAAGCCCCCACCCAATCAAGTCCCACCCCACTAGCAGTTAAAAGGAAGAAGCAGCTGCAATCTCACATCACTCTGAGAAGCAAGAGCCGAAGACAGAAGCCTGAAGATGATGAATGAGACTTCATCGAAACGTTGCCTAGATACTTGAATCTTACACGGGAGAAAACCCGAACAACCAAAGATCCACATACAAATACCATGAGAACCTCAGAAAATATATATATATATATATATATATATATATATATATATATATAATTAGACATTACCTTAATCATTCCGAGATCCTCAATTAGGACTTTGGCTCCGAGCCCGTGTCAGATTGCACAGCCCGAAGCCATATTAGCCAGAAAGAGAGAGAGAGCAACTCAATATTCCCGGCAAGATAACAGGTATAAGTGTCATGTGTGTTCACCCCACTGTATCTAATACGTTGCCGCTAAGAATGCAATTATGCATTAAGCAGGAGAAAAGCTGCCAAAGCGACAGCTCGGCTCGCCGGCAGCCCCGGCGCGATGGTGTCACATTTCCCTTCTGATCGAGCCAGAGATTTCAATCTGGTGCCATTCTCCTCGCACGTTTAATCCGTCAAGGAAAGGGCAGTACCCACAGGGGTTGGCCTTTGACCCTGCCAAGTTGCTCGGCTTGGCAAAAAAAAAAAAGAGAGAGAGAGAGAGAGAGAGAGAGACTGCCTTGGGGGAGGAAAAAAAAATGGAATTTGCAAAGCGCCATGGCTGCACCAATAAAGATACACAGACAGAAATACATCTGTATTTCTCTAAACTGGGAAGGAAACTGGCAGTGTGCGATGAACGCAGTTGTGATTTGTATGCTTGGTGGATTTCTCTGCATCTTTCACAGCCTAGGGAGCCTTTTGTCCTTTCCTTTGTGGACAATTTTTTAAAAAAAATATATAAAAAAAAGGAGAGAAAATTCCACTTGGAAAACAGACAGGTGATAAATATCAGAGGCCTGTTTTCAAGTTGGAAGTCAATGCGCGCTCTCCCTCCCTCTCTCTCGCTCTTTCTCTCTCTCTCTCTCTCTCTTTCTCTCTCCTCCCCGCACTATATTACACCTTTCTTTCTCCTTTCTCATTCTTTTTCCTCATTTTCCAATCCTCTTTATTCTCTTCTGTATTTTATATAACAATCATTTGAATGAGATTATTGGTATGTAGCAGGTCTGTTTCCAGCTCTGTTCAACCTGCTTTCAAGTTGGAAGTCGATGCTCTCTCTCTCTCTCTCTCTCTCTCCCTCCCCCATATCTACACCTTTCTTTCCCCTTCTCCTCCTCCTCCTCCCTTTCTCTCTTTTCCTTCTCCTTGCCTCCTCCCCTCCTCCTCCTCTTCTCCTCTCCCTCCCCCTCTTCCCCTCCCCCTCCGCTCCTCCTCTTCTCCTTTTCCTCCTTCTCCCCTTTCTCCTCCTCCTCCTCCCTTTCTCTCTTTTCCTTCTCCTTTGCCTCCTCCCTCCTCCTCCTCTTCCGCTCCTCCTCTTCCTCTTCTCCTTTTCCCCTCCTCCCCTCCTCCTCCTCTTCTCCTCTCCCTCCCCCTCCTCCTCTTCTCCTTTTCCTCCTTCTCCCCTTTCTCCTCCTCCTCCTCCTTCTCCTCCTCTTCCTCCTTTATTCTCTTCTATATTTTATGCGATGATCGTTTGAATGAAATGATTGGCACGCAGCAGATCGGTTTCCAACTCTATTCAGGCAAAGGGAGGGGTGTGTGTGTGTGTGTGTGTGTGTGCAACTAGGCTTATAGAACAATCTCCCAGTTTTTACCTTCTTGCTCTTCCCAAAACGGATTTTGAAAAAGTCAGACCAGGCATCGCAACAGTGCAGTCAACGCTCTGCCCGATTTTTATGTGGGTCACGCTTGGCTCATTTCATCCATTATAAATCCATTTTAGAATTACAATCATCCAAACTGAATTAATTTCTGGGCAGGGGGTTTCCGGCGCACTCTGAAGCTTCAATGAACCCAAGCAGCCGCTGATACATGGCGTGACCAACCCCTCCCTGGATATAGATTGACCGGTTTTAACAATCAGGTGGGAAAGAAACCCCTAAGTTTTTTCCTGGCCTTTGCTAAGTATAACCATAGAACGGTAGGGCTTAGGCGGGGGGTTGGACTAGATGACCTACAAGGTCCCTTCTGACTCTGATCGTCTGTGATCAGGGCTGGAAGGGTCCTTGGAGGTCTTCTAATCCTTTTATGCCATTCCAGATAAAATAATTGTCCAGTCTCTTCTTTTTTTAAAAAAAAATTTTTTTTAATTGGTTTTTAAAACAAGCCTAAACAAACCAAACATAAAAACATCAAGCCATCTTCCATATATATACATACATACTGTGTGCCGGTTGGTTTACAAATTGTTTTGTGCTTCCATTTCGTAGTCTTCAATTACAATTACATTTTATATATTCTCTCATTTTCGATCAAGTATTAAATACATTAATATCATTATTAATCAGACATTTGACTATAACTTTTATTCATTCCTGTTTTACGAAATAATCACATTTTACTTAATTTGTTTTATGACAGTTCACATTATCATCTCAAATCTATCCTAGAAGCATTTTGTAGCTATAATAAGAAAAGAATACATCTTTATATATTTATTATTTTCTAAGAATCTACATAATTCATTACTATATTTTATTGTCTAACCATTGATAAAATAAATCCCAAATTGTATAAAATTGTTTATCATCTTGTTCTCTGATTTCAAATGTCAATCTACTCATTTCAGCACATTCCAATATTTTCTTAATGATTTCCTCCTGTGATGGTATTTTCTCATTTTTCAATTTTTTAGCAAATACAATCCTAGCCGCTGTTAATACTTTTACAATCAGGTATTTCAATTCTTTACTATATATTTCAGGTAAAATTCCCAATAAAACCATCTCTGGTTTCAAATCTATATGTTTTTTTGTCATTTTTTTCCAACCACGTGTAGATTTTAGTCCAGTATTTTTTAGCATCCGCACAAGTCCACCACATATGGTAATATGAGCCAGGTATCTGATGACATTTCCAACATTTTTCAGATTTGTTCTTGAACATTCTTGCTATTCTTGTCGGGGGGTAGGTGCCAGCTGTAAAACATCTTATTCAAATTTTCGTTATATGCTGCTGACATTGTCATTTTATAATTTTGAGACCACAATTTTTGCCATTTCTCTAAATCAAACCCATATCCAAAATTATTCCCCCAAGCAATCATTGTTTCTTTAACTTGTTCTTCTTCTAGTTTAATTTCTAATAAACATCCATACAATTTTTTAATCACCTTTTCATCAGTACCTGTCAAAATCTTATCTAAATCACTCAATTTATCATAGAAACCTTCTGTTTTAGAGTCTTTGTCATACCTTGAATGTATTTGCGCATATGAAAACCAATTCATCTTTATACCTTGTTCCTCTAATTTTTGTATAGATTTAAATTCACCCTTTTCATTCAATATTTCACCATATCCAGCTGTTTGTTCCTTTTTATATATTATAGGATAAGAAAATGCTTCAATAGTCGATAACTGGACTGGAATTTTCAAATAACATTGTCTTTTAATCTTCTCCCAGTTTAACCATAGAGACTCCCGTATATGATGTCTTCTAAAATACCCCTGTGTTTTAGTTCCTTTATCCCATAGAAAAGCATGCCACCCCAACAACAGATCATGTCCTTCTAATGTCAACAATCTAATATTTCTTAATGTTATCCATTCCTTAACCCACATCAAATTTGTAAAAACACTTTCCCCCTCCTTTTCCAAGCAAAATATAATAAGAATTAATTAAAAAGAGAAAAAGATATTAAAAAAAATAACTAAAAGGGGGTCTCTAGCCTAGAATATTATAAAGTCAAAAAAGGAAAAAGAGTAGATGAAAGAAGAGAAAAAACCAGTCTAGTTTCAAAATATAAGAAAATCCAGCAATGAAGAAAAAAAATAAATATTACTTTGACATTCCTGTTTAAAATCGCCGCTTAGTCACTTCTGTCAAAACTTTCACAGATTCTTTCTTTTCCTTAGGGTGTCTTTTCAAATCTTAAAATAAAGAAAAAATTCTCACCAAACCGGCACACTCTCTCTTTCTCTTCCATTTCGGAGCTGTTCCAACTTCAGCAGCTTTAATGGCTGCCTCTTTGCCGCTGGCAAAAAGAGCTTCTCCTGGATCTACCAGGGACTTTGCGGTATCCCTGGGATCGACAGGATGCGCTCTTTACATTCACCATCTCTTCGGGACGGTTTAGATCCGATTGGACCGTCCAGGAGCAAAGATATCGGCAGCGATCTCAGACCTCCAAGATCGCATGCCGTATCGTCACCACGCCAGCTCCGCCCTCCACAGTCTCTTCTTGAAAACCTCCAGTGATGGAGCTCCCATAACGCCAGAAGGCAAGCTGTTCCATGGATTGATCCTTCTCATGGTCAGGAGATTCCTACATAATTTCAGGTTGGAGTGCTCCTTCCCTCAGTCTTATTCCTCCCTCCCTCCCTTCCTCCCTCTCTCCTTCCTTCCTTCCTCTTTTTCCAACACCGGAAGATTTTAAGAAGAGATTGGACAACCCATTTGTCTGAAATGGTATATAGGGTTTCCTGCTTGAACAGGGGGTTGGACTAGAAGACCTCCAAGGTCCCATAAAACTCTATTATTTTGTCATTCTGTTTCCTTCCCTCTTCCCTCCTCCCTCCCCCTCCCTCCTTCCTTCCTTCCTTCCTTCCTTCCTTCCTTCCTTCCTTCCTTCCTTCCTTCCTTCCTTCCTTCCTTCCTCTCCCTCCCTCCCTCCCCTCCTCTCCCTCCTCTCCCTTTTCCTTCCTTCCTCCTCCTCTTTTTCCAACACCGAAGATTTTAAGAAGAGATTGGACAACCCATTTGTCTGAAATGGTATATAGGGTTTCCCTGCTTGAACAGGGGTTGGACCAGAAGACCTCCAAGATCCCATAAAACTCTATCCTATTTTGTCATTCTGTTTCCTTCCTCCCTCCCTCCCTCCTCCTTCTTCCTTCCTTCCTTCCTTCTTCCTTCCTTCCTTCCTTCCTCCCTCCCTCCCTCCCTCCCTCCCTCCTCCTCCTTCCTTCCTTCCTTCCTTCCTTCCTTCCTTCCTTTCCTCCTTCCCTTCCTTCCTCCTTCACCTCCCTCCCTCCCTCCTGGCTGCCTCCCCTCCTCTGCTTTCCTCTCTCCTCCTCCTCCTCCTTCCTTTCCTTCCTCCCTCCCTCCTCCCTCCCTCCCTTCCTTCCTTCCTTCCTTCCTTCCTCCCTCCCTCCCTCCTTTTTCACCTCCCTCCCTCCTCCCTTCCTCCCTGCCTCCTCCCTGCTTTCCTCTCTCCCTCCTGGTTGTCCTACTTCCTTCCCTTCCTCCCTCCCTCCCTCCTCCTCCCTCCCTCCCTTCCTTCCTTCCTTCCTTCCTTCATCCCTCCCTCCCTCCTTCCTTTTCACCTCCCTCTCCCTCCCTCCTGGCTGCCTTCCTGCCTGCCTTCCTTCCTCTCCCTCCCTCCCTCCCTCCTCCCTTCTTCACTCCCTCCTTCCTTCCCTCCTCCTCCTTCCTTCCTTCCTTCCTTCCTCTCCTCCTTCCTTCCTTCCTTCCTTCCTTCCTTCCTTCCTTCCTTCCTCCCTCCCTCCTTCCTCCTCCTCTCCCTCCCTCCCTTCCTCCCTTCCTTCCTTCCTCTTTTCCAACACCGAAGATTTAAGAAGAGATTGACAACCCATTTGTCCTTCCTGGTATATAGGTTCCTCCTTGAACAGGGGTTGGACTCCTCCCTTCCAAGGTCCTTAAAACTTCCTTCCTTTTGTCCTTCCTTCCTTCCTTCCCCTCCCTCCCTCCCTCCTCCTCCTTCCTTCCTTCCTTCCTTCCTTCTTCCTTCCTTCCTTCCTTCCTTCCTTCCTCCTCCCTCCCTTCCTTCCTTCCTCCTCCTTCCTTCCTTCCTTCCTTCCCTTCCTTCCTTCCTTCCTTCCTTCCTTCCTTCCTTCCTTCCTTCCTTCCTTCCTTCCTATGCTGCTTGTTTCTGACTAACCACTCCCATCTAAGGATTATTCTCCCTCATCCAGGTCCCAGTTATCCCAAAGATGCTTCTCCAAAAAAAGGCAACTGGACTTTCTTGATTTTCTTTCCTCGAAAGTGTTTCGCTTCTCCTCCAAGGAGCTTCTTCAGCTCCGAAGAACCGGAGCTCGCCTCTCCTGCTGGATCTAACTGGATGGCGTAGGAGGAGGAGGAGGACTGATACCCCCTGGAGGTGGAGTTAAAGGAAACCTCAGCCTAGCATTCCTACGTAGTAGCCACAAGTGAGCTAAGTCCAACCCCCCCCCTCCCCCCTTAAATTCCATTGGCCTTTATCTAACTCCTAGCAAGTGTTCGCCATCAGGTGAGAAGATCCCTGTGCACAGGCTATTTAGCAATAAATCAGTGGAACTGGAAGTTTGTGTGTGGACCTGATCTTTCACGCCTGACAAATTAAATTGACAGCACTGGGTAGAGACCTTCCCATAAGTCAACCAGCCCTGTGCCAGAAAAACAGAGATGTCACAGGTGTTAAAAGACTGGTACCTGTAACTGCCGTGCACGTTGGCATCAGCTGCCGTTTCCAAAAGCTCCTTTTAAGATGAAGAATGGCTGCAGGTTTTGGGGTTTGTCTAGTCTAAAGAAAAGAAGGACCAGGGGGTGACATGAGAGCAGTCTTCCAGGATTTCAGGGGCTGCCCCCCCCCCCAAAAAAGAGGGGGGGTCAAGTTATTCTCCAAAGCACCTGGGGGCAGGAGAAGAAGCAACGGATGGAAACTCATCAAGGAGAGAAGCAACTTAGAACTTAAGGAGACATTTCCTAACGGTGAGGACAATGAACAGCTTGCCCCCAAAAATCGTGGGCACTTCATCACTGGGAGGTTTTTAAGAAGAGATCAGCACACGGTCACTTATCTGAAATGGTATAGGTTCTCCTGCTTGAGCAGGGGGCTAGTCTAGAAGACCTCTAAGGTCCCTTCCAGCTCCATTCTTTTTCATTCTATTCTATTCCTCCAGAAATTGTAAATGCTCCAACACTGGAAGTGTTTAAGAAGAGATACCATTTGTCTGAAATGGTATGGGGTTTTCTGCCTAGGCAGGGGGTTGGACTAGAAGACCTCCAAGGTCCCTTCCAACTCTGCTATTCTATTCTATTCTATTCTGTTCTGTTCTGTTCTGTTCCGTTCCTGTTCCATTCCATTCCGTTCCGTTCCATTCCATTCTATTTCTTATTCTATTCTATATATTAGAAAATGAACAAGAATTAATAACTGGAATAAGACATAAGAAAGGAAAGGAAGAAAGAAAGAAGGAAGGAAGGAAGGAAAGAAAGAAAGAAAGAAAGAAAGAAAGAAAGAAAGAAAGAAAGAAAGAAAGAAAGAAAGAAAGAAAGAAAGAAAGAAAAAGAAAAAAGAAAAAGAAAGAAAGAAAGGCAAAAGAGCAGGAAAAGGGAAGAGACAATAGAATAAAAAGGTAGCTTCCATTTCTTTACATCAGTTATACATATAAATGCAAATTCCCCTCTTTCTCCGTGGTTACAATGTGACTTTCATTTTTCTATAATCTATTTTTTCCCTCTAATCGTCAAAACCATATGTCATAATACCACTCTCCCCCCCGCCGCCCCCGTTTTCACAAAAAAAAAAGGTTTATAAGGGGCTTTCAGTCCACATTAAATATCTGGAATTATCTAAATGGGCTTTTTTTCTCCCCCTGATCAAAGGGGACATTTGGTCACCTCAGCAAATTCCATCATCTTCACTGTTCCTTCCACCATTACGGGTTGCGTCAAATTTTTCCACCTTTGTGCCTCTCTATAGACTCTTCGCACTTCTCAGGTAGAAAAGCGAAGTTCTAAAAATGTATTTTTCCCCTGCTTTTCAAATGCTTTTCAAGGGCAGCCCCAAATGCTTTTCAAGGGCAGCCCCACACAGAGCACTTTCTAGTAGTCCAGCTGGATTATGTGAATCCAGGCTGAACGAGGGTAAAGCCCTAACGCCTCAAAATAATACAGGTGGTCCTCGACTCATGACTGCCATTGAGCCCAGAATTTCTGTTGCTAAGTGAGAAATTTTGCTAAATGAACTGTTGAAAATCAAGGGCAACCTGCAATGATTAAAATCCCTGAGGACATAACATTAGAAATAAGGCGTATTTTAACAATTTATAAATTGCTGCCATGCGGGTGGAAACCCTCAAATAATCAAGATGGTGGCGGCAACCTTGCAAGTGAAGCTCCACCTCTTTTTACCTGCGAGGGTAAAGCTTTGATTGCAGAGTCATGCAGAGGAACCCACAGGGAGTCTTGAAGGAAATGATACAGCCAATCACCAGGAGAGAGTGAGTTCTAGTCCCGCCTTAGGGATGAAAGATGACTGGCTGACTTTGGGCCAATCACCAAGAGATGTTGAGTTCCAGTCCCGCCTTAGGTACAAAAGCTGATTGGGTGACTTTGGGCCCGATCAATCAGTGATGGTGAGTTCTAGTCCCGCCTTAGATACAAAAGCTGGTTGGGTGACTTTGGGCCAATCAATGAAAGACATTGAGTTCTAGTCCTGACTTAGATACAAAAGCTGGTTGGGTCACTTTGGGCCAATCAATCAGTGATGGGGAGTTCTAGTCCCGCCTTAGATACAAAAGCTGGTTGGGTGACTTTGGGCCAATCAATGAAAGACATTGAGTTCTAGTCCCGACTTAGATACAAAAGCTGGTTGGGTCACTTTGGGCCAATCAATCAGTGATGGGGAGTTCTAGTCCCGCCTTAGATACAAAAGCTGGTTGGGTGACTTTGGGCCAATCAATGAAAGACATTGAGTTCTAGTCCCGACTTAGATACAAAAGCTGGTTGGGTCACTTTGGGCCAATCAATCAGTGATGGGGAGTTCTAGTCCCGCCTTAGATACAAAAGCTGGTTGGGTGACTTTGGGCCAATCAATGAAAGACATTGAGTTCTAGTCCTGCCTAAGATACAAAAGCTGGTTGGGTGACTTTGGGCCAATCAATAAGTGATGGTGAGTTCTAGTCCCGCCTTAGATACAAAAGCTGGTTGGGTGACTTTGGGCCAATCAATGAAAGACATTGAGTTCTAGTCCTGCCTAAGATACAAAAGCTGGTTGGGTGACTTTGGGCCAATCACTGGGAGACTGTGAGTTATTTTTTAAAATAATAAAAGCCGAAAACAAACAAGCAAACAAATAAATATATTCCATGCAGTCTGTAATGCCTTGTGCATTCATGAGCAATTCCAGAAAATAGACACTGACCAAACTAACTAAGCCTGTTGCATATCTATATATCAAGATCTGATGTAGCACTGGCTCTGAGGTAGATAAACTAGTACAGCTGTTGAGACATGGTGCACATCTGGAACTGAGCCATCCTACACAGGAGCAAACTGCAGCAGAGACCTGGAAGGGGGGGGGTCAAGAGCCAAGAACAGAATCAAAGACTAAAAGCTGAAATAAGGCACAACTGGAAACATCAGGACCTTGGAGAGCTCCTAAGATGCAGAGGTGTTATTTGGAGGCAGCTTTATGGAAGCCTAATGTGTTGATGTATTACAGTGTTTCTCGATCTTGGGAACTTTAAGACAAGTGGATTTCAACTCCCAGAATTCTGGGGATTCTCCCAACTCCCCCTTCCATCTAACACTGATGATGTTACCTAAGTGGGTAATGAAACACCTGCAAGAAAACAACCAAGCTCAGACAGCACCCAGGATTCATAGTCCTCCTTCCTCCCAACCTCTTCCTCCTCCTCCTCCTCCCCCTCCTCCTCCCTGCAAACCCCATTCCCTTCTAGTATTGATGATTCTTAATGAATGTATCTTTTCTTTTATGTATACTGGGAGCATTTACACCATTCCTTGTGTGTCCAATCACACTTGGCCAATAAAGAATTCTATTCTATTCTATTCTATTCTATTCTATTCTATTCTATTCTATTCTATTCTATTCTATTCTATTCTTTATTGACTGTCTCCTATATGATTTGATTGCTCATTGTACTCCATGACTATCATTGACTCTTGATGAATGAATCTTTTCTTTTATGTATATTGAAAGTATTTGCACCAAGACAAATTTCTTGTGTGTCCAATCAGACTTGGCCAATAAACTATTCTATTCTATTCTATTCTATTCTATTCTATTCTATTCTATTCTATTCTATTCTATTCTATTCTATTCTATTCTATTCTGTTCTATGATGTTACCTAGTTGGGTAATGAAACACCTGCAAGGAAACAACCAAGTTCAGAGAACACCCAGGATCCATACTCTTCCTCCTTCTTCCCCCTCCTCTTCCTCGTCCTCCTCTCCACAAACCCCACTCCTTTCTAGCATGGATGATGTTACCTAGTCGGGTAATGAAACACCTGCAGGAAAAGAACCAAGCTCAAAGAGTAACAAGGCCCCCTGGTTCCATCCCTGAGCTGCATATATTTTCCTTCGTTTGGCATTGAGGATCCCGCGATACAGACGACAAACCATCCGATTTTATTCATCCTCGGGAAACAGCTACTGTTTTTCCAATGTGGTGGGATGACTTCCCCCAGACGCTTTCCAAGATACCGCTCCAGATGTCAGCTCAGAGGTGGATGAACCCATTCCTGGCAGATCTGGAGGGGATTGGTCAGTGGCTCTGGGCAGCTGTCTGAGAAGGATTTGGCAGAAGCACAGTTGCAGCAGGAACGCTTTTAAGCGTCAGGTGGAGCAAGCACGCAGCTGCAGCAGGTGAGCGAAGGGGGAGAGGAACTGCCTTCTGTACCTGGGCAGAGGAGAGGCAGGAGCGGAAGAGGTCGGCCAGATTACTCGCCGGGAGGCAGCCTCGCTCCTCTTGATGGGCCGCAGCTACGCCAGAGACTGGTTATTGAACGTAACAGACAGAGAGAGGCGATGCTGGGAACAACGTGTTCATTTCCAAGCTGTGTGTGTGGTTTTTTTGGGGGGGGCGTTGTGATTCTTGCCTGGTTTCGGATGGAGCCCCTGCCTTGATTTGGATCGGGCCTTGTGAACTCTGGGACTTTTCTTGCCTCGTGAATCCTCTTGTGTTGTGGATTTAATTTTGCCCGGGAGGGGGGAGGAATTATCTCAATTGGGACACTTTCATCTGCTGCATGGACTCCTTGCTTTGTGGACTAGCCTCGGTCTGCCTGTGACTGGACTTATTTGGGACGGTTCTGGGTCTCCAGTGAAGGGAGTTGTGGGGGATTAATAGAAAATCTACTAAACTACAGTTACGTGTGTTTGTATGTGTGTGTGCGTGCGTGCAGGGGTGGGATTCCAAAACTCTAGCAACTGGTTCGCTGCCATGGTGTGGCCATGCTGGATGTGGCCTACCAGAACTTCTGGGAGGGCTGTTTTCGCCTTTCCCAGAGTCCGGAGGCTTCCCTCGGGATTCTGGGAGGACAAAAATGGCCTCCCTGGGCTCTGGAGGCCCTCCGGAAGCTGGAAACAGGCCCGTTCCCAGACTTCCGGTACTTTCGGAAGGTCTGTTTTTCCCCCTCCCGAGAGCCTCCAAGCTGCACTTACCTGCATCGAAAATGGATCGCATAGAGATTCCTGGGAGGGGAGGGGCAGGGTGAGAGGGGCCAGCCAGTTGGTTCTGATACCGGTTCAGTGAACCAGATGCAAACTTAACATCCGGTTTGCCTGAACCGATCCAATCTGGTAGAATCCCACTCCTCTGTGTGTGTGTTTGTGTGTGTGCGTGTGTGTGTGTGAGAGAGAGAGAAATGGGGGGGATGAAGGGAGAGAAAGGGAGGGAGAGATGGGGAGGGAGGGAGGGAGAGAAGAGAAGAGAGAGAAGGAGAGAAAGGAGAGAGAGAGGAGAGAGAGGGGAAGGAAGGAGAGAGAGGAAGGGAGAGAGAGGGGAGGGAGAGAGAGGAGAGAGAGAGAGAGGAGAGAGATAGCAGAGAAAGGGAGGGAGGAGAGGAGAGGGAGAGAGAGAGGGAAGGAGAGAGAGGAGGAGAGAGAGGAGGGAGGAGGGGAGAGAGAGGGAGAGGGGGAGAGAGGAGGGAGGGAGAGGGAGGGAGGAGAGAGAGAGGGAGAACGTCCCCAACGTCCATCTCTGCATTTCCAATTTGGGCGATTACATCACCCAACTAGGTAAACTTTTCTACTTCCTCAAGTCGTTGTGATCCAAGTGTGATTCTCCGTCTCCATCTCTACCCATTAAAAGAATCTGCGGAGGAGGTCAATCAAATAAAATCAATGCATTTAGAAAGACTGGACGGAGAAAAACTGTACATTAGGAGCTAGTTACAAAGTGCTGACTTCACAGGGCATTAAATGGAAGCACTTAATTGGGACCTGGGCGACCCTGAAGCTCCCAGAAGTAAACCAATGGGATTAAGAGCTCCTCCATTTTCGTGGGGCCATTTTCCCCTAACTGCACTCTGAATATATTTTGTACTACAACTCCCATGGTCCAATAGCTTGTCTGGGATGATGGAACAAGTAGTGCAGCCCCTGTTTAAGATCTCATGAATGGAGAGTTTTATGTAGTGATGAAGGTGATCGCCTAGACACCAGAAGATAGTGAATTCTGGTCCAGCCTTTGACATAAAAGCTGGCTGGGGGACTTTGAGCCAACTACCAGGTGACTGTGGGTTCTAGTCCTGCCTTAGGAATCAAAGCGACTGGGTGACTTTGGGCCAATCACCAGGAGACAGTGAGTTCTAGTTCTGCCTTAGGAATCAAAGTGACTGGGTGACTTTGGGCCAATCACCAGGAGACAGTGTGGGTTCTAGTTCTGCCTTAGGAATCAAAGTGACTGGTGACTTTGGGCCAATCACCAGGTAACTGTGGGTTCTAGTCCTGCCTTAGGAATCAAAGTGACTGGGTGACTTTGGGCCAATCACCAGGAGACAGTGAGTTCTAGTTCTGCCTTAGGAATCAAAGTGACTTGGTGACTTTGGGCCAATCACCAAGAGACAGTGAATTCTAGTCTTGCCTTAGGAATGAAAGACAGCTGGGTGACTTTGGGCCAATCACCAGGAGACAGTGAGTTCTAGTTCTGCCTTAGGAATCAAAGTGAACTGGGTGATTTTGCCCAATCACCAGGAGACGGTGAGTTCTAGTTCTGCCTTAGGCATGAAAGCCAAGTGGGTGACTTTGGCCCAATCACCAGGAGACAGTGAGTTCTAGTTCTGCCTTAGGCATGAAAGCTAGCAAGGTGACTTTGGGCCAATCACCCCGAGATGGTGAGTTCTAGTCCTGCCTTAGGAATGGAAGTGACTGGGTGACTGTTTCCATAGCATTACCCACCATTCTAACCCACCTGGACCATAAGAACACCTATGCAAGAATGCTGTTCAGTTCAGCATTCTATGCAGTCATTCCCTCCAGGCTGATCACTAAATTTGGTGACCTTGGCATCAATACTACTCTCTGCAATTGGATACTGGACTTCTTGACCAACAGACCACAACATGTCAAGCTGAATAACTCCACACCATCCACCATCACACTAAATACTGGCTCAAGGCTGTGTGCTGGTCCTTCCTGTTCTCTCTTTCACCTATGACTGCAGGCCCGCGCATGGCTCTAACACCATTATCAAATTCGCAGATGACACCAGGGTGATCGGACTCATCAACGACAACGATGACTCAGAGCAGTGGTCCCCAACCACCAGGCCCTGGACCGGTACCGGTCCATGTATCATTTTGTACTGAGCTGCCTATTTTGCTTGGGCGCCGCCATCTTGTTTTGACGGCGCTTGAGAAAGTGCTTCCGGGTGAGCTTGTCGGTTGTCAGTTGGAAAGCGGCGTTTGGGTGCTGAAGGAATCCTCGTGCCTTAGTTTCGTCGAAGGGGGGTGGTGGCTTCGAACAAAGAGCCGTCCCGATGGCGGTGGAGTCTCGCGTTACTCAGGAGGAGATTAAGAAAGAGCCCCAAAAGCCCATTGACCGTGAGAAGGTACAAAGGAGGAGTTGAAGGTGGCAGGGAGAAGCGGGGGACGTCTGGCTGGCCGGTTGCTCTGCTTGCCTTGCCTTGGTCGTGCGTGCTGATGCTGGTACCGGTCCATGGATCATTTTGTACATTTTGTACCGGTCCGTGGTACAAAAATGGTTGCGGGACACTGACTCAGAGTACAGGGAGGAGGTGCAGAGCCTAGTTACATGGTGCACTGACCACAACTTATTACTCAACATTAACAAGACCAAAGAGCTCATTGTGGATTTCAGGAAGAAGAATGCTTACACACATTTTCCTATATACATCAACAGGAGAATGGTAGAATGGGTCACCAGCTTCAAGTTCCTGGGGATCCACCTCTCTGAGGATCTGTCCTGGTAGATCAACACCACCAGCCTGATCAAGAAAGCTCACCAGAGCCTCTTCTTTCTGACATTACGGAGGAAGAATCACCTTTCCCCAACTATTCTGATCAAATTCTACCGCTGTGCAATCGAGAGCATCCTAACCAGCTGTATCTTAGTCTGGTATGGAAATTGCACTATAAAAGAAAAGAAGGCATTACAGAAGGTGGTGAAAACTGTCCAACGCATTATAGGGATCCCACTTCCTGCCATTGTGGACATTCAGAGGAAACGATGCCTGTGAAGAGACCACAGCATCATTAAGGACTCCTCCCATCCAGCCCATAAACTGTTTACCCTTCTTCCATCTGGGAAGAGGTTCAGGTGCCTGCAGTCCAAGACCAGCAGGCTAAGGAAGAGCCTCTACCCTACAGCGGACCCCTTACTGAACTCCTCAACTTGTGTATCCCCACACACACACTGATACTTTCTCTGATAATATAATATATATCTTGTATAAACTCTCTGTGCATTATACTTATATTCAATATGTTCATAAACACTCTGTACAGTTGTATATATTCCTTCCATAGATATATATTCTGTATATTCATAGATATCCTGTATATCCATATATAGTTATATATTTTGTATATCTATATCTATCTATCTATCTATCTATCTATCTATCTATCTATCTATCTATCTATCTATCTATCTATCTATCTATCTATCTATCTAGTCCTGCCTTAGGCATGAAAGTCAACTGGGTGACTTTGGGCCAATCACCAGGAGACTGTGAGTTCTAGTCCCTCTTTAGGTATGAAAGCCAGCTGGGTGACTTTGGGCCAATCACCAGGAGACTGGGAGTTCTAGTCCCGCCTTAGGTATGAAAGCTGGCTGGGTGACTTTGGGCCAATCACCAGGAGACAGTGAGTTCTAGTCCCGCCTTAGGTATGAAAGCTGGCTGGATGACTTTGGGCCAATCACCAGGAGACTGTGAGTTCTAGTCCCTCCTTAGGTATGAAAGCTGGCTGGATGACTTTGGGCCAATCACCAGGAGACTGTGAGTTCTAGTCCCTCCTTAGGCATGAAAGCCAACTGGGTGACTTTGGGCCAATTACCAGGAGACTGTGAGTTCTAGTCCTGCCTTAGGCATGAAAGTCAACTGGGTGACTTTGGCCAATCACCAGGAGTCGGTGAGTTCTAGTCCCTCCTTAGGTATGAAAGCCGGCTGGGTGACTTTGGGCCAATCACCAGGAGACTGTGAGCTCTAGTCCCACCTTAGGCATGAAAGTCAACTGGGTGATTTGGGCCAATCACCAGGAGACTGTGAGTTCTAGTCCCTCCTTAGGTATGAAAGCTGGCTGGGTGACTTTGGGCCAATCACCAGGAGACAGTGAGTTCTACTCCCTCCTTAGGTATGAAAGCTGGCTGGATGACTTTGGGCCAATCACCAGGAGACTGGGAGTTCTAGTCCCTCCTTAGGTATGAAAGCTGGGTGGGTGACTTTGGGCCAATCACCAGGAGACAGTGAGTTCTAGTCCCTCCTTATGTATGAAAGCTGGCTGGGTGACTTTGGGCCAATCACCAGGAGACAGTGAGTTCTAGTCCCTCCTTAGGTATGAAAGCTGGCTGGGTGACTTTGGGCCAATCACCAGGAGACTGTGAGTTCTAGTTCTGCCTTAAGCATTGAAAGCCAGCTGGATGACCTTGGGCCAATCACCAGGAGTCTGTGAGACTGTGGACAGTTGCAGCCAGGCCTCGTGCACCTCAACACCCACCTTGCTGTTCCTTTTCTTCTGCAGCCAGCAAGGCTGGCAAGGCTTTCATGAAGGCCTCTAACAGTGAAAAGGAGGCCAAGGGCGACACACGCAAGTGAGGTTAGTCAGTGGATGCTTCCCCTCTGAAAATAAGCCCTGGTGCCTTTTTTTGGTGGGAAAAAAAATACAAGGCAGGGTCTTATTTTCGGGGAAACACAGTGTTTAGCTGGTTGTCCACTAAGACTCCGAGATCCCTTTCCCAGTTACTGCTATTAAGCCTGGTTTCACCCAGTCTATATGTGTCCTTTGGGTTTTTCTTGCCTAAGTGCAGGACTTTACTTTTCTCTTCATTGGATTTCGTTTGGAGGCTTATTGGAAAGAAAGTTTATTGATGGAAAGAACCACACACAAAGACAGCGTGCGGTTTTGGGTCAGCTGAACAAAATGGTGGAGCGGGTGGATGGATTCTTTATAGGTTTCTGTGACTTTGAAGTTTGAACTGTTCTGGGGGGCTTGTGCAATCCCAGAAGAATGAAATATTTGGGGAAATATTAAACATTCTTGTGCAATGAAGGGGGCTTGTGTTTCTAAAAGGGTGTTGGGCAATTCCAATTGTGGCTTTATGGCTTTCCTCCTGTGTTTGGATCTTGGGTGAGGCGCTGCTTGTTCTAATCCTACCATTCTGCTTTCGTTAGCTGTCCTACTTTGCTGCAAGGAGTCTCAAAATATCCTGTCTTGAATTGGTTTCTGCCTGGAGTATTTCCTTCGCTTATGAATAGAGCCATTTAGACAGTTATCTTCCTCTTTCAATTCTTTATCGCCTTAAGTGCTGGCATCTGTTGTGGGCTATTAAGAACGATTCAGGGGGTTGCTTTCTGCCTCTTAAAAAAACATGTTTTTCCTTTTTCTCCCTTAGGGGAATATAATATTCTGCCTTTTTTAAAAAATATTTCCCCAAATATTTTATGCTTCTGGGATGGGCTTCCCACAACCTGTATAGGTAGAAACTTACCAATGTTTCCGTTTTCCTTTCTTCCCCTTGCGCTTGAAGGGATCTGGCATTGTTTTCCTCCTTGCGGGGAGAAGAAAAATTGCAAGAATTTTTAGCAATGGCTAATGAATGGGATTTAACTGCTCAGATTCTGCAAGACTGACTCACTTTTAATGCCCGCAGCAAATTTCAATTTGCTAATCCCGCCGGCTGCGTGGCATTCACGGGTCGGTAATTGAGGGTATCACTTATCCAAACGGCTGGATAACACAACATTGTTGTGCAACAATACTACAGGTGAACGACAACCTTCGCAATACAGCCCGCCAGCAAACATCGTTTATTTCTCTTTTAACAGCTTGGCCCACTTAAGAGTCACAGTGATAAAATGCAAGCCGAAGAATGAATTAGAAAGATTTGCAGGTTTTAGCCCTCGACTTATCACCGTTGGTTCTGTCGTAAAAAAAAAAAAAAATTCAGTAAAAGAGGAACACAGACAAACCACAAGCAATAAATCCTACTTTGAAATCAGAGGTTTATTTCATGAGCAATTTGGAACATAAAAAGACATCATAACATAACAACATTTCAGTAAGATAATACAAACAACCCATTGCAATGAGGTCCACTGACATGGCTGAGTCTGGCAAGGAGTAGCCATGGCATTGGCCCTGATCTGAGGTAAAACCCCTTCTTATATAGTCTTTTCCCTACATCTCTTCTGTTCCTCTGGAAGATTACTAGAGTAACTTCCTCATTCACTATGCCATCCTGTCACTTGGCACTTATTTGAAAAACTCTTGTCATCTGCACTTTTTGGTTCTGTATTGTCATAATGTCCCAGAAAGTTATATCAAAAATAGCCCCAAAACTTATCTAACTGCAACTGTTAGCTTTACACAATTTCTGATTACAATTTCCCTTAGTTTGCGTCTTTTACCAAGTTACTGCTTTAATATATATCATATAAGAAGCAATAAAAGCCAGGTTCAAACTAGGCAGTATAGACACAGAAAAAGAGCTAAGGTTCTCACCTCACAGTTCAAAGTTATGACGGGCTTGGGAAAAGTGACTCGTGACCGGTCCTTGAAGTTACAGCTGTTGTAGTCACATGATGCCAATTTGGGCAATTGGTAACTACCTCATATTAATGACAATTATAGTGTCCTGAGGGGGTTTACCTCCCAGTTGTTCTCAAAATGGGAGCAAATGAATTAAAATGGGAATTGAAAGTTGGAAAAATGCAAAAAAACAAACAAACCCAAAATCCTTCAAAGAGAAACAGTCTGTGATGAGCCGGGGTATGGCACAGAGGTAACAGGCAGCTGGCAGTTCAAACTACCCCTTTATTGCTCCAAATTTCCCTCAAATGCTTCCATGGTCAGGTTTCCAAATGATGAAATCCATTTAAAAAGAAAAGGGCAAAGTCCGTCTTCCAAAACAATTTCTTTTATTTAGGAAAGCATCAAATTGGCAAAGTCTGTTGTAATTCCGGATCTGACACAACCCGGAATTACACCACATAATATTGGAAGTTAGAAACAGCCCCAATAAATAACATTCCCCAATAGAAGTAAATCAACGTTGCCTGGTGTGTCATCAATCTCCACCTCCAGGTCTCAGCAGGGTCAGCTTCTGTTCCCACGGGAAGGAGAGCCACCTAGCCTAAACAACTTTATCTCCACTCCTCCCACCTCAGGAATGTGGCAAGCCCAAAACCCTTTCCCCCCCCCCGATAACTAGCAAAAAGAAAGAAAGAAAAGAAATATATACTAAGGCTAAATAAAATGGCTACGCCTATATCAATTTCAGGCTTGACACCCACCACATTTTTGGCAAGTCCCAGAGCAAAGTGATGACACACACACACACATACACACCCCTCAAGCAGCTGCAAAAAGTCCAACCCAATGCTGTGAGCATCACAGCTGCAAAGCAAGAAAGCCAGCAGGACAAGTCATAGTGTCCAGGAAGCAAAGGAACAAGGCAAGTAATCCAGAAATCCAGGGAGACTGCGAGGAATCCAGGAAAATGCAAACATCAGTACTCAACACTCCATGAATTCAGTGTTTGCTCCTGACAGACGCCGCTCCCCACAGCCTCTCCTTAGTCTCCATCCCCAACTGTGCTTTGTGAAGAGGAGCGGGATGATCCTCTCCCTTCCAACTCGGATTATCTGTTACCCTAGAACACTCTAGACAAGTGGTTGTCCAGTCTCTTCTTGAAAACCTTCAGTGATGGAGCACCAACAACTTCTGAAGGCAAGGTGACTTGGGTTTGCTCTTCGTCAGAGTCAGAGTGGAATCCACGATTGTGCGTGGTTTCGCCCGAGCTCACTTGCTGGAGGGTCCCGATCGAGACCAGAACCACCCTGGTGGGGTGGTGAAGAAGGAGGGAGCCTGGAGGGTTGAGTGGAGTTACAACTCCCCTCCCTGACAGGAAAATCCCTCCCAAAGGCAAGCTGCAGTGGTGGTCCTAAAATGGCCACCACAAAGACAAAGAACATTCTGGTCAACTAAGTTTTGTGCTGGAGCAGACAAGTAGCGAGCAGAGTGTGAACCAGGCAAAGGACATCGCTTTTGAGGTACCCTGGTATCAAATTAAAGGGCTATCTTGGAGGAAAGTGTGTGGAAGCGGTGACCAGAGAAAGCGAGAAAGAAATTGGATCTTATAAAACTTGGATTGGATTACTGTACTGGATTAATTTGGAGGAGAGAATTTAAAGGAAAATACTTTAACACAACAAAGGTTTAGAAATTAAACTGAATTGAATTATGGGCAGTTAAAGGGTATAATTAAATGCTGAAATTAAGTGTGTTGAAAAGAAAAGAAATAATAGCCAATGATTGAAATTAGCGAACTTAATAAAAGTATTATATTCAATAAAGAAAGTTAAAGGTAAAAAGACAAGAGTGCCACCTGATGGTACAGGAAAACTTCAGTACATCTTAAAAAGTGTCTGGTCTTCTCAAGAGTTTGGATTTTGAAACTTAAAAGAAAATAAAAGAAACTTTATTATTGTTATAGAACCATCCGAACAAAGACTCAAGAGTATGGATTGTTGAAAATAAATCCAAAAGATATTGGCTGAAATAATATACTAGACTCTGGGACTGAATATATCTATTAAAGAAGAGGATTTTAACTTTTAAGGAAGAGGAAAGACAAAAAAAAAGGAGAAGATATAATGGAGGAACTATTTGTTGATATAAGACTGGACTTACAAGATACAAGATTGGATTTGCAAGATATAAGGAACATGATAAAAATTAAACTTGAAATGTGCAATTATGTACTACAGAAATTAGAAATGGTGACTCAGCATACACAAGAACAAAAAAAACCAGAGGGGGAGGAGTTCTATAGAGCCAACACTGAAGGACAAAATGAACAACAATTATTTAAGCAGAGGGGAAAAGGAATTAGAATTAAAAATTTGTGGTCTGATGGGATGATAAAAGGGAGAATGGTTCGGAAAATGGATAAAGAGAGAGGGAAAAAGCAGAGAACGGAAGGGCAAAAGAAAGATCCAAAGAGGAAGAGAGAAAAGTTTAATATTTATTTTATTTATTTTTATTTGTCAATTGCTTACAAGATAAAACATAGTTATGAATACACGGATACATATAAGAAAAATAAAAAGAAACAATAGGATAGGGACAAGGCACCTTGGTGCGCTAGGCACGCCCTATCTTAGGAAAGGGTAGAATAATAGAAAGTCTAAGGTTAAAGTTTTTGGGGTTTGGGGAAGAAACCACAGAGTTGGGTAGAGTATTCCAGACATTGACCCCTCTGTTGCTGAAGTTGTATTTCCTGTAATCAAGTTTGGTGTAGTAAACCTTGAGTTTGTATCTATTGTGTGCTCTTGTGTTGTTATGGTTGAAGCTGAAGTATTCATTGACAGGTAGGACATTGCAATGTATGATTTTATATACCATACTTACATCGGACTGAACGCGGGATAGTTCTAGGTTTTCTAGGTCTAGAATTTCGAGTCTGGTGGCATAAGGTCTCCTGCAACGAGTAGAGGAGTGGACAACTCTTCTTGTGAAATATTTCTGGACTTTCTCAACTGTGTTAATATCAGATACGTAATGTGGGTTCCAGACTGATGAGCTGTATTTGAGTATTGGTATAGCAAATGTTTTGTATTCTCTAGTTATTAGTGTAATATTACCAGAGAAAAAGCTATGTAAGATTAAGTTAACAACTCTTAACACCTTTTTGGCTATGTAGTTACAGTGGGCTCTAGAACTTAGGTCACTTGAGATGAGTACTCCAAGATCCTTGACAGAGTTTGGATACGGAGGGCAATAAGAATGTGAAAAAAGGGAATTAAGAGAAAGGACCAGAAAATAAAGAGGAATAGGAAACAAAAAAGGATGAAAAGAAAGTACATTGTCCAAAGAATGAGAGATAATGGGTGAAAAAAAAAAAAGGATAAGGAAGGAGATTCTGCAAAGTAATATGTTGTGATGTATAAGAATATATTGAAAATAGTATTTTGTAATGTATAGATGATTCATAAGGTTTTTGAGAAAATATAATGCAGAATCTGAGAAAAAATATATACATTTCTGTTATATACTGGATAAGGAGATTGATTTTAAGGTAGAATGAAGGTGGTTAGCTCGAATTATTAACCAGAGGGGACAATTATATTTACAGATAAGAACTGATAAAATGACAAATGTGACTGAAAAAAGTAATATGAGAAATGACAATAGAAATGAGAAGAGAATTTTAGATAACATTGTAAAATAAGATATGAGAATGTATTAATATAATATGAATTGGAATTGGATAAGATAAGCTTAATATTTAACAATAATAAGGATGATGCACTATGAAACTAAACAAATAAAATGAACAGGTAACTATGGTCATGTTTGTATTGAGATGTGAAACCTGGAACCACACTGCTTGCCAAATGAGAATTTTTTATTTAAAAAATAAAATAAAAGCAGAGAGAAAATTGAATAATGGAATTACTAGGTATGTTTAACTGATATGGTGGTAGGCGTTTGGACAGTTTTGAAAGGTTGAAAATAACCATTGAAGGATTATTAATGTGAATATATGCATTGAGAGATATGATTGGTATAATTAATTTTGCCTATACTAAAATGTATGATACATTGATGCCACACTGATAGCATATTGTTGTGCATATGCAGATTGAAATAAAAAATATTTTTGGAAAAAAAAACTTCTAGAGGCCAGCTGTTCCACTGATCAATTGTTCTCATGGTTAGGAAGTTTCTCCTTAATCCCAGGTTGCTTCTCTCCTTGATTAGTTTCCATCCGTTCTTTCTTGTTCTGCCTTCAGGGGCTTTGGAGAATAAGTGGACCCCATTCTCTTTGGGGCAGCCCCTCAGATATTGGAAGACTACTATCATGTCTCCCCTAGTCCTTCTTTTCATTAAAAGAGGCATACCCAATTCCAGCAACTGCCCATCCAAAGTTTTAGCCTACAGTCCTTTAATTACCTTTGTTGTTCTTCTCCATGCTCTTTCTAAAGACTTAACATCAGAATAGAACAGTGGAATAGAGCAGAGAACAGAACAGAAATAGAAAATAGAATAGTGGCATAGCATAGCATAGCATAGCATAGCATAGCATAGCATAGCATAGCATAGCATAGCAGAATAGAATAAGTAGCATAGCATAGAATAGAATAATAGCATAGAATTGAACAGAACAGAACACAATAGAATAGAATAGTAGAATAGAATAGAATAAGTAGCATAGCATAGCATAGCATAGCATAGCATAGATAGCATAGCATAGCATAGTAGCATAGAATAGAACAGAACAGAACAGAATAGTAGAATAGAATAGAATAGAATAGAATAATAGCATAGAATAGAACAGTAGAATGAATGGAATGGAATGGAATAGAATAGAATAGAATAGAATAGAATAGAATAGAATAGAATAAGTAGCATAGCATAGAATAGAATAATAGCATAGAATAGAACAGAACAGAACACAATAGAATAGAATAGTAGAATAGAATAGAATAAGTAGCATAGCATAGTATAGCATAGCATAGCATAGCATAGCATAGCATAGAATAATAACATAGAATAGAACAGAACAGAATAGTAGAATAGAATAGAATAGAATAGAATGGAATAGTAGCATAGAATAGAATAAAATGAAATAGAATGGAATGGAATGGAATAGAATAGAATAGAATAGAATAGAATAGAATAGAATAGAATAGAATAGAATAGAATAGAATAGAATAGAATAGAATAGAAGATAACACAGAAAAGAAGAGAACTGGAAGTCACAAAAACCGTCATAAGTACATGCCAGCCGCCAAGCAGCTGAATTTTGATCACATGACAACAAGGATGCTGCAATAGCATGGAAAACATAAGTCCCTTTTTTTCCAGGGCTGTTGTAAGTTCCCAAATTGAACTATCATAAGTCAAGCACTACCTGTCTGGTATGCAGAAAATCCTTGCCTCTCCTCCTTCCTTTCAACCTGAATTCAGTTATTTATTCGGAGGCTCCCGAGTGTCCGCAACCCAATAAATAAAGTCCATTCCAAAGATAATTGGATCGCAATCTCGCACCCGTGTCTCTTATCTTCCCGTGCCTATAATTGATAATATTGCCTACCCTGTTTTAAAAAGCTAAGGTAGTTTGTTTCTTCTTCTCCTTTGGTGAAGATAAGCTTAGAGAAAGGCTCTTGTCTTGCAATCTATTATCTGCAATTCAAAAGGCTTGTCGCACCAGCCGGCTGGCACGTTCACCAGCGCTTTTAATGTTCGATTGGTTCTAAAACAAGTTGTAAACTCTCTGTCGAGGAGGAGTACAACTCCAAGCCTCCCACGGCCTCTGCCCAAGCTGTGAGAGTACACCCTCCAACATACAGACAGCCCTCGACATACAACCGCGATGGGGCATGGGAATTTCTGTTGCTAAATGAGGCGGTCAGTAAGGGAGACACACCCCATGTTATGTTTTAACCTTTCTTGCCTTTAGGAACTGTGTACGTTCTCATCCCTGGAGGTTTTTAAGAAGTGAGTAATAGATGGTCACTTACCTTGAGATGGAATAGTGTTTCTTGCTGCTTGAGCAGGGGGTTGGACTAGAAGACCTCCAAGGTACCTTCCAACTCTGTTATTCTGTATTTTTTGCACTATAATACGCCCTTTTTTCCACAAAAAAGTGGGAGGAAATGTCTGTGCGTCTTATAAAATGAATGTTGCCAAAGCCCCACCCACCCAGTGTTCGATTTTTGGACTCTGAAATGCCCCATTTTTGGCTGTTTTATCGGTCCATTTTCAGCCTTTTTTCAGCCTAGTTTTGGCCTTCGCGCGCCCTGATTTCAGCCCTTGTCCTTTTTAAAGCCCCCTTCCACTCTGTTTTGCTCCTTTCTTGCCTGTTTTTGAACTCTGTGTACCCTGGGAAAACACGCCAAAATGAGCCGAAAAAGAGCCAAAAACAAGCTCAGAAAAGGACCAGAAAAGAGCTGGAAAAAGGGCCCAAAAACAGTCTGAAAACAGGGCGCACGGAGGCCAAAACTAATTTTTTTTCCTTTTTCTTTGCTAAATCTAGGTGTGTCTTATGGTCAGGTGCGAAAAATAGGGCATTTAATATCGCATGTCTTAACAGCAGGGAGGTTTATATTCACGCCACATTGGAAAAAGGAAGAAAAACCCCATGAGACGAAGCGATAATTAGGAAGATACTAGATTGGGCAGAAATGGACAGACTTCTGCTGAAGACGAAACAGAAAGAGGATGCCAAATATAATATCAAACGTGGGGTTTATTTGACCAGCAGTTGGGGAAAAAAAAGAGGTGGAGATGAAGAATGCAACCTGTATTGTTAAGCAAATTAAATAACCCAGACAACACAACGGCCAGCTTTGAAAGCCCATATTGAGACCAAGATGGCCACATTTTGAGCCTGGGAAAGTGGGGGAGGGGAATTTCTTGGAGTGTATGTGGTTAGACATAATAACCAGTGGTGGTATTCAGCCGGTTCGCACTGGATCGGGCGACCCGGTAGCAAGGATAGGGCATGGGTTGCCGAACCAGTAATAAGTTCTGACTGGTCACGCCCCCGACTTGATTGCTGGCTCGCTTGCCCTGCCCAGCTGGTGATGGCTCACCCTGCTCACCTGACACCTGCCCCTCCCAACAACCAGTTGTTCATACAATTAGCTGTGCCAGGATTCCCCTTTGCTGAGACCCAGGAAGGCAAAAAATGGAGGGAGGGGCTCTATTTTTGCCTTTCTGAGCCTCAGAGAAGCCTTCTGGGAGCAAAAACGCCCCCCTCCCAGGCTCCTTTGAGGCCCAGAAGGCCCCCAAAATGGGTGGGTGGGGGGAAAACTGCAAAAAAGCAAAAAAAAAAAAAAAAGCCACGCCCACCCAGTCACCTGGCCACAGCCATCTAACCACACATAGACAATAGTAAAATTTTTTGAATCCCACCACTGATAATAACATCCCTTTTCTAATTCAAGGTCATGTTATTTTGCACATAAGTGAGGGGACGTCTTAAGTTGGGACGGATGGCGATTGGTGCCTGTGAGGTGATGATGGGTGCAGGGGGTGGATTTGTAGTTTTTACTTATTGCATGGAAGCCCAGAACTTTCAGGTTTGCGATTCCCCAATTGGTGCCAGTTTATTATTGTCATGCCCTTGTTAGAGTCGGACTCTGAGGGAGGAACAACTGACCGGGAGTGGAAGTGTGGCTCCAGAGGTTGTGTCAGAGGCCGGCTGGGCAGTCAGAGGAAGAATCAGGCCCATCCCCTCTTCATCCTAGGATATGCAGGGAGGAACAGAGAGGAGAGCAACTTGGCTTACGAGAGAGGAAGCGGCCATGATCCCCCTCATTGGTTGTAGCTGGGGAGACTAGTATATAAGAGAGATGATTAAAACACAGCATTGCCAGAAGCAAAGTGTGTTTTATTTTGGGATGAAGTTATCTTGGTTGGTGTCCTTCCAACAGACTGTGCCTTGTTAACTCCTTGAAGTTGGTAATTACTTATCCTGGTCGTTGTGGAATTTCCTTCATTGCTGTTTGTTTTAGTTTTTTATTTCACCTCTATCTGCTCATTAAGTTCGGACTGTATTGCTTTCTTTTGAAGACTATTTTTGAATACGTTTTATCTCCAACTGAGAATTATTGAATGATGGGGCCAAGTTGGAGGCATTAAAGGACATTTATTTACGTTTTGGATTTTGTTCCGTTTGTGTTACACTCTGGGTCATCACAACTACCCCAAATAAAAAGAACTTTTGAGCAGAGAAGATGTCTGTCTTGGAGTTATTGGTTGGAGTGGAGGTTTGCTGGAACACTGACAACAATGTTTATTAAGCACTAACAAAATGTAAACAATACAAAACCAATAAAATCTTTTCTTTTAAAAAAAGACATTATATAGCAGTGGTGGCTAACCTTTTTGGGCTCCTGTGCCAAAAATTGTGCATGCGCTTGCATACTCGCATTCACGTGCCAGACCCAGAAGGCAGTGCACGCTCCCTATGCATACACGCGCAATCCCCACCCACCCCGCTGCCACCTTACCTGCACTGCACCTCACAGCTGATTTACGGGCGGTTTGAGACCTTTTCGGCCTCCCAATGGCTTCAGGAAGGTTTCTGCAGGCTTTTCAGGCCAAAAACTAGGCCCATTTCATCACTTCCGGGATTTCCAGAAACACAGTAAGTGACGAAACTGGCCTAGTTTTTGGCCTGAAAAGCCTGCAGAAGTCTTCCTGAAGCCTCTGAGAGGCTGAAAAAGGCCTCAAACCAGCTGAAAATCAGCTGTGAGGCGCGCGCATGCACACACGTGCCATAAGTTCACCATTACAGGTATATAGGAAATGGACTCGGTCCGCACTCCGAGAACAATATTTCAAAAGTTTGTCACCAAAATGTCACTTTTAATGAGGGGAAAAAACACACAGTGAGGGAATCCAATTAACTGTACTTCATTGATTTCCTTTGCAAGGAAATGAAATTCCAGTTTCATTCTTATTATTTTAACCAGCGTCTTTCTAGAGTTCAGCTGGAACAGAAAAAAAACAAAACAAAACATTTAACCAGGAAAAGTAAATGACATGGATTTTCCTCTGATTTCTGATTAAACAGTAGTCCTCAACTTACGTATCCGCAAATGAGCCCAACATTTACGTTGTCAAATGGGGAATCAGTTAAATGAGTTTGTCCTGTTTTACAAACTTCTCATGCCGCGGTCGTTAAGGGAATCACTGGCAGATGTTAAACGAGTAGCATGGTTGTTAAGTGAATCGGGCTTCCTTGTGGACGTTGCTTGTTGGAGGGTCGCAAAGGGGGATCACGTGACTCCTTCTCCCAGAACGCTGCGACTGTTATAAAGGTGAGTCAGTTGCCAACTGTCTGAATGTAAATCACGTGACCGCAGGGATGCTTGCAATGGTCGTAAGTGTGAAAAACTTATGTTCATGAGTCACTTTTTTTCAGTGCCGTTGTAACTTTGAACAGTCTCACTGAACAACTGTTGTAAGTTGAGGATTTCCTTCCTTTCTTTCCTCCCTCTTTCCTTCCTTCCTTTCTCATTTCTTTTTCCCCTGCCTTCCTCTTTCTTCCTTTTCTTTCCTTCCTTCCTTTTTATGTCCTTCCTTTTTTTCTCATTTCTTTTTCCCCTTCCTTCCTTCCTTCCTTCCTTCCTTCCTTCCTTCCTTCCTTCCTTCCTTCCTTCCTTCTTTTCTTCTCTCCTCCTCCTCTTCTTTCATTCTTTCTTTCCTCCTATCTCTATTAATCTTTCCTTCCTTCTTTCCTAACTTACTTCCTCTTTTTATGTCCTTCCTTCCTTCTTTTTATTTCCATCCTTCCTCAGTTTATGTCCTTCCTTCCTTCCTTCCTTCCTTCCTTCCTTCCTTCCTTCCTTCCTTCCTTCCTTCCTTCCTTCTCTCCTCCTCCTCTTCTTTCATTCTTTCTTTCCTCCCTCCTTTCCTCTTCTTCCTCTTCCTCCCTCCCTTCCTCTATTTCCATCCTTCCTCAGTTTATGTCCTCCTTCCTTCCTTCCTTCCTTCCTTCCTTCCTTCCTTTCTCCCCTCCTCCTCCCTCCCTCCCTCCCTCCTCTACAATAGACTGGGTGAAACCAGACTCAATAGCAGTAGCTGTGAGAGGGATGTTGGAATCTTAGTGGACAACCAGCTAAATAGGAGCCAGCCGTGTGCAGCAGCAGCCAAAAAAGCCAACGCAATCCTAAGCTGCATTAACAGAGGGATACAATCAAGATCAAGGGAGGTACTAATACCCCTCTATAAAGCCTTAGTAAGGCCACACCTAGAGTCCTGCATCCAGTTTTGGTCACCACATCATAAAAAAGATGTTGAGACTCTAGAAATAGTACAGAGAAGAGCAACCAGGATGATGAGGGGACTGGAGGATGAAACATACGATGAACGGTTACAAGAACTGGGCCTGGCTAGTCTAGGGAAGAGAAGGACCAGGGGAGACAGGAGACCATCTTCCAATATTTGAGGGGCTGCCACAGAGAGGAGGAAAGGGATCAAACTATTTTCTAAAGCACCTGAAGGCCAGACAAGGAATAATAATAAAACCTGGAAATAAGCAGAGATTTTCTGACAGTGAGAACAATCCACCCATGGAACAGAAGTTGCCCTTGGAAGTTGTGGGAGCTTCATCGCTGGAAGTTTTCAAGAAGAGACTGGATTGCCATTGGTCAGAAATGGTGTAGGGTATCCCGCTTGGGTGGGGGGTTGGACTAGATGAGCTACAAGGTCCCTTCCAACTCTGATTATCTGTATCTGTATCTTTTTATGTCCTTCCTTCCTTCCTAGTTTCCTTCCTTCCTCCTCCTCTTTTTTCATTCTTTCTTTCCTCCTATCTCCAGTAATCTTTCCTTCCTTCTTTCCTTCCTTCCTTCCTCTTTTTATTTCCATCCTTCTTTTTATTTCCATCCTTCTTCTTTTTATTTCCATCCTTCTTCTTTTTATGTCCTTCCTTCCTTCTTTTTATTTCCATCTTCCCTCTGTTTATGTTTTCCTTCCTTCCTTCCTTCCTTCCTTCCTTCCTTCCTTCCTTCCTTCCTTCCTTCCTTCCTTCCTTTTTATGTCCTTCCTTCCTTCCCCTTTCCTTCCCTCCTCCTCCTCTTCTTTCATTCTTTCTTTCCTATCTCTATTAATCTTTCCTTCCTTCCTTCCTTCCTTCCTTCCTTCCTTCCTTCCTTCCTTCCTTCCTTCCTTCCTTCCTCTTTTATATCTTCCTTCCTTCTTTTTATTTCCATCCTTCCTGTTTATGTTTTCCTTCCTCCCTCCTCCCTCTTTTTATGTCCTTCCTTCTTATTATTTCCATCCTTCCTCTTTTTATGTCCTTCCTTCTTTCCTTCCTTCCCTTCTTATTTCTTTTTCTCATTCCTTCCTCCTCCCTTCTTCTTTTTTACTTTTCTTTCTCTCTCTCTCTCTCTCTCTCTCTTTCTCTCTCTTTCTCCCTCCCTAATTGTTTAGGGGGCTTCTGCTGTGCTTCAGGTCCCCTCTTGGGTTCTCCCTGCCGGTGTTCCTGTTGCTATAGTAACTGGTACCATTACAAAATTATGCTCGAGCCCCGCAGAAGAAATGGATCTGTCAGCAGCAATTATTGAAAGGAGCAAGTTGTTTATGACTCCCTTCCTCCTTCCTTCCTTTCTTCCTGACCTCCTTCCTAGCTAATGTAATGTTTGGCTGCAACACAGGAATTTATTTCGAGGGGTTGAAGGCAGTGAAGGGCGGTCGCTGAGACAGGTGGGCTGTGTTACAAGCGGAAGGCACCGAAATCTTTGTCTGGTTTGGTTCTTCGTCCTTGGAGGAATTAAAAAGAAATAAAAAGCAATAAAACAGCATATCCAGCAACAACATACATATTTTTGGTCCTGTTTACTTTTCCGGGCTAGAAAGAGGGGAAAATATGTTTAGGGCGGCTATTCATCTTTTATTTTGTTATTTTATTCTTTCATTTGTCTTACGGCTTGTCAAATGTCTTGGGGATTGGAATTCAGGCAATCAAAACTTTCCAGAGATTCTCCGAGTTTCAAAAGTTTTCGTTATAGAGTTTCTATTCAGTTTTCAATGCGGAGGGGCACCCATTGAATTAGAAGAACAGAGTTGGAAGGGACCTTGGAGGTCTTCTAGCCCACCCCCACCCCCCGCTCAGGCAGGAAACCCTACACCACTTCAGACAAATGGTTGTCTAATCTCTTCTTAAAAGCCTCCAGAGTTGGTGCGTTCACAACTTCTGGAGGCAAGTCACTCCACTGATGAATTGTTCTCACCGTTGGGAAATTTCTTCTGAGTTCTAAACAAATGATTCCCTCAATGCTGTCCAACTATTTACAAAGTCTGCACTATTATTCCTATTAATCTTCTCATCACTCCTGATCACCCATCCCCTCCCACTTGTGACTGTACGACTGTAACTTTGTCGCTGGTATCCTTACAATTTATATGGACTGTTTCCTAGTATGATTTGATTGCTTATTGTGCCCTGTGACTGTTATTAAGTGATGTACCCGGTGATTCTTGACTCTTGATGAATGTATTTTTTCTTTTATGTATAAAGAGAGCATTTGCACCAAGACAAATTCCTTGTGTGTCCAATGACACTTGGTCAATAAAGAATTCTATTCTATTCTATTCTATTCTATTCTATTCTATTCTATTCTATTCTATTCTATTCTATTCTATTCTATTCTATTCTATTCTATTCCATATATTCTATTCTGTTCTATTCTATTCTATTCCATCTATTCTATTCTATTCTATTCTATTCTATTCTATTCCATATATTCTATTCTATTCTATTCTATTCTATTCTATTCTATTCTATTCCATTCTATTCTATTCTATTCTATTCTATTCTATTCTATTCTATTCTGTTCTGTTCTGTTCTGTTCTGTTCTGTTCTGTTCTATTCTATTCTATTCTATTCCATATATTCTATTCTATTCTATTCTATTCTGTTCTGTTCTGTTCTGTTCTGTTCCGTTCCGTTCCGTTCCGTTCCGTTCTGTTCTGTATTGTTTTGTTCTGTTCTGTTCTGTTCTGTTCCGTTCCGTTCCGTTCCATTCCATTCCATTCCATTCCATTCCATTCCTATTCCATTCCTATTCCTATTCCTATTCCTATTCCTATTCCTATTCCTATTCCTATTCCTATTCCTATTCCTATTTCTATTCTCCTTGATTAGTTTCCATCCGTTGCTTCTAGTCCTGCCTTCTGGGGCTTTGGAGAACTCCCTTCTTTGGGGCAGCCCCTCAAATATTGGAAAACTGTTCTTATTTTCCCCCTGGTCCTTATCTGATCTTAAGAAACATTGTAGGTTGGTTTGTTTTGCCTTGTAAATCTGAGCGCTTGTTTGTCTGAAGTTCTAACTCAATAACTTGACTTATTCCCCATTTAGAAGTTAGCAGGAACAATTTCCCGGGTAAGCGAAAGAAGACTCAATTATGCGCCTGCATAGTTCCATGAGGAGACATGCTCCTCCTTACGGTTTGTGTTTGTACGCATGTTTATAAATGAGCTGATTTATACACAACAGGCTCTCCTCCGAAGCAGAGAATCGCTCTTTAGATAATCTCTGCTTTGCTCCGTCGTATTCCCACCAGTTGCGACAAGATTTTGATCAGCAATGCTGGGGGAAGCCTCCTGCCAAGAGGCAGTTTTAAAATAAGCAACCAATTATTATCGATGGAGATTCTCCGTCCTCCAGTTCATGGTTGTCTCCAAGTTGCTTTTTCAAGAGGCAACTGGACTTACGGGTTCTTTTTTTTTTCCTTTTGAAGATATTTCACTTCTCATCCGAGAAACTCCTTCAGCTCTGAATGGTTGGCGGAGAATGGAAGGACTTATACTTCTTTGCAGACAGCTGGTCATTTGCATCCTTTCAGAGGGTCGTTGAGGCCACTTGGAGGTTTGTCTCTGTCTTTGGGGTCGCCTGAGGGTTGCAAACTGATGTGGAACCTTCTTGGAACTGTTTTGTAGACTGGGGATAGATGATGTGGCATCCCTGGCCTTCTGTTCAGAGCAGTCTGTTCAATTTTGACTAAGGCAACTTTGCACCATTCAGGTGACCCTGAGGACACAGATGAACCTCCAAGTGGCCTCAATGGCCTTCTGAAAGGATGCAAATGACCAGCTGTCTGCAAGGAATATAAATATTCCTGTCTGCAAGAAATATAAATCCTTCCATTCCCCACCATCCAGTCAGAGCTGAAGAAGCTTTCTTGGATGAGAAGCGAAACCTCTTCAAAGAAAAACCAGAAGGTCCAGTTGCTGTTTGAAAAAAAGCACCTTTGGGACAAGGAATGACTTATGTTCTTCATTACTATTTCTCTGGATGGCTCATCTATCTATCTATCTATCTATCTATCTATCTATCTATCTATCTATTTCTCTCTCTCTCTCAATCTATCTATCTATCTATCTATCTATCTATCTATCTATCTATCTATCTATCTATCTATCTATCTATCTATCTATTTCTCTCTCTCTCTCTATCTATCTATCTATCTATCTATCTATCTATCTATCTATCTATCTATTTCTCTCTCTCTCTCTCTCATATCTATCTATCTATCTATCTATCTATCTATCTATCTATCTATCTATCTATCTATCTATCTATCTCTCTCTCTCTCTCTCATCTATCTATCTATCTATCTATCTATCTATCTATCTATCTATCTATCTATTTCTCTCTCTCTCTCTCTCATATCTATCTATCTATCTATCTATCTTCTCTATCTATCAATCTCTATCTATCTATCTATCTATCTATCTATCTATCTCTCTCTCTCTCTCTCTCATATCTATCTATATCTATCTATCTATCTATCTATCTATCTATCTATCTATCTATCTATCTATCATCTATCTCTCTCTCTCTCTCTATCTATCTATCTATCTATCTATCTATCTATCTATCTATCTATCTATCTATCTATCTATCTATTTCTCTCTCTCTCTCTCTCATATCTATCTATCTATCTATCTATCTATCTATCTATCTATCTATCTATCTATCTATCTATGCCTATCTATCATTTATCTATCATCTATATCTATCATCTATCATCTATTCTTCTTGTCTTTGTCTCCTTTTTGTTTTTTTTTATAATTTCCTTTCCCCTCCTCCCAGTGTACAAGTAGTCCTCAACTTACAACCATTTATTTCATGACCATTCACACTTACGACCGTTGCAGCAGCATCCCCCTGGTCACGTGATCAAAAATTCAGAGGCTTGGCAATTGTCATATACTTATGACCATTGCCTTGTCCCAGGTCCATGTGATCACGTTTTACGACCTTCTGACCAGCAGCATCAACGGGGAAAGCCAGATTCACTTAACAACCATAATTCTAATTGGACAATCGTGGTGATTCACTTAACAACTTTGGCAAGAAAGGCAGTAAAATGAGACACAATTCCCTGGACAAACTTAGCAACTGCAGTGATCCCCTGAACCGTGTCAAAGAATGTTGTAAAACAGGGCAGAACTCGCTTAAGTTCTCACATAGCAACAAAACTCTTGGGTTCAGTTGTGGTCGTAAGTCAGAAACTGCCTGTAATTTGAGATTTTTTTAAAAAAAAAAAAATCCCCTAAATTGTGGTTCCTTATTTGTCCACATTTCTTCCTACAGGCCCATTTGGGCCTAAAAGCTCTTTTTAAAGTTATTTATTGGAGTTGATGTCTCTCCAATCCAGTACAATTAAGCAGCTTACATACCATAACTTTCTCCATTAAGAAGGTTAAAGCAATAAATCACCAGACCAACATAAACAATTACAATCCATTCTGTGTTTCCATATCATCTTCCTTAATTGAATGCATTATTGCACGTTATATTATCCTGACTACACATATTTTTCTTGGTGCACAGGCGTTTTTATCTAATGCACTTTATTTTTTTGGAAAAGTACGAAGAAATGGCCCAATTGTGGGGGGGAAAAAATCACTGATGTGCAAAATGATTCTTTTTGACTCTGATCCGGCCACGCTTAGGTGATGCACTGGTGGTTTTGCAGCTGTAAACCTTGCCGAAGAAAAGATGTTGAAAAGATAAGATCTTCCAGAAATTTCAGTGCTCCCCAGACAATAATGGGATCCTACCTTAGTCACTACTGGTTTGGTGAGTGATTGTGCATGTGTGCACACATGTGCCCCTAACATGCACAGTCCTAACACGCCAATCAGCTGTGAGGATGAAGAAAAGTTAGGAGTGACTCTCCCACCTTCCCATGTGCTTTTCGGTCTTTTATCCTCTCAGCTGATTTGGAGTCTTTCTTTTTTTTTTTTTTACTACCTGTTTGGCTGAACCGTTTGAACCGGTAGCATACCACCACTGTCCCCAGACCAAACCAGTGGGGCAAGCCCCAGAAAAGTCCAAAAAGTGAAGATGACTGCCAGAATTGAAGATTCACCCCTTCGTCCCTTCCACCTCTGTTATTGCTCACTCTATTTCAATCTATCTATCTATCTATCTATCTATCTATCTATCTATCTATCTATCTATCTATCTATTTCTCTCTCTCTTTCTCTCTCTCTCTCTCTATCATCTATCTATCATCCATCTATCATCTATACCTATCTATCATCTATCTATCATCTATCATCCATCTAACATCTATATCTATCTATCATATATATCTATCTATCTATATCATCTATATCTGTCTACCTAAATACCATCTCTCTCTCTCTCTCTCTCTCTCTCTCTCTCTCTCTCTCTCTCATCTATCTATCTATCTATCTATCTATCTATCTATCTATCTATCTATCTATCTATCATCTCTCTCTCTTATCTATCTATCTATCTATCATCTATATGTATCTATCTATAATCTATCTATCTATCATCTATATCTGTCTACCTAAATACTATCTATCTATCTATCTATCTATCTATCTATCTATCTATCTATCTATCATCTATCTATCTATCTATCTATCTATCTATCTATCATCTCTCTCTCTCTCTATTATCTATTATCAATCTATCAATCTATCTATCTATCTATCATCTATCTATCATCCATCTATCCTCTATACCTATTTATCATCTATCTATCATCTATATCTATCATCTATATCTATCATCTATCATCTATCATCTATATCTATCTATCATCTATATGTATCTATCTATAATCTATCTATCTACCTATCATCTATATCTGTCTACCTAAATACCATCTATCTATCTATCTATCTATCTATCTATCTATCTATCATCTATCATCCATCTATCCTCTATACCTATTTATCATCTATCTATCATCTATATTTATCATCTATCATCTATATCTATCTATCATCTATCATCCATCTATCATCTATATCTATCTATCATCTATATGTATCTATCTATAATCTATCTATCTACCTACCATCTATATCTGTCTATCTATCTATCTATCTATCTATCTATCTATCTATCTATCTATCTATCTATCTATCTATCATCTCTCTATATATCTATATATCTATCTATCTATCTATCTATCTATCTATCTATCTATCTATCTATCTATCTATCTATCTATCTATCTATCTATCTCTCTATCTCTCTCTCTATCTATCTATCTATCTATCTATCTATCTATCTATCTATCTATCTATCTATCATCTATCCATCATCCATCTATCCTCTATACCTATCTATCATCTATCTATCATCTATATCTATCATCTATATCTATCATCTATCTATCATCCATCTATCATCTATATCTATCATCTATCATCTATATCTATCTATCATCTATCATCCATCTATCATCTATATCTATCTATCATCTATATGTATCTATCTATAATCTATCTATCTACCTATCATCTATATCTGTCTACCTAAATACTATCTATCTATCTATCTATCTATCTATCTATCTATCTATCTATCTATCTATCTATCTATCTATCTATCTATCTATCTATCTATTTCTCTCTCTCTCATCTCATATCTATCTATCTATCTATCTATCTATCTATCTATCTATCTATCATCTATCCATCATCCATCTATCATCTATACCTATCTATCATCTATCTATCATCTATATGTTATAGATAGATACATATAGAGAGATTATAGATAATCTATCTATCTACCTATCATCTATATCTGTCTACCTAAATGCTATCTATCTATCTATCTATCTATCTATCTATCTATCTATCTATCTATCTATCTATCTATCCAGCTATCTATCTTCATGAAAGCTGTCTTCCAATATCTGAAGGGCTGCCCTGAAGAAGAGAGAAGAAGAAATGGATAGAAACTAATCAAGGAGATGAGATAATTGGAGTCCTTGATGCTCTCTGAGCTTGTTTGTCTTCTTGCAGACATCTCATTACCAGATTAGGTAACATGATCAGTGCTAGCCAGTGATCCCTAGCACTGATGATGTTGTCTAGTTGGGTAATGAAATGTCTGCAAGAAAAGCTCCTCCTCCTCCTCCTCCTCCTCCTCCTCCTCCTCCTCCTCCTCCTCCTCCTTTTCTTTTTTGAAAACTGTTCAGATATCATTCCAGACACTTAAAACTGAAAAAGAAATCTCTTCCACTCTTTTACCGTTTATTAAATTAAATTCTGTGCAGTTCTCCATTATGCACCGGAAACGTACACAAAATAATGATCAAAATCCACACAGCTGCCTAGACAGTTATGTTTATTTTAGACTTCATCGTGCAGATTGCAATTATTTAAACAGAGAGCAAGAGGGGGGAACCTTGCAAAAAAAAAAAAAAAAAGAAGAAGTCACTCCAAATTGTGTATTTGTTGCTTTCAGGTGTTACCGCGTTACTGTTGTCACTTAAGCTGTATCTCGCTCAGCGTTAAATATATTTACTTTGCAGCGTTCACTGGCAAAAATACTTTTCGGAGCCGATCGGAAGCACGATTTCACTTGGTGGTGGTGGTGGTGGAAACATGTATTTATATAGATATACGTGTATTTTGTATTTGCATTTTTAAGTGCGAGGTTTAAAGAAGGTTAGGGAGTGAAGGAACGGTAGGTTTACAGTTGGGGTGTCAAACTCAAGGCTCAAACTCAAACAAGGACCAGCCCGCGGTGTCTCTGCCAGCAAAAATGGAGCTCGAGAGGTCCATGTCAGTGGTAGTATTCAGCCGGTTTGCACCGGATTGGGTGAACCGGTAGCAAAGGTCGCCAAAACCTGTAGTAAGTTCTGGCTGTCCCTGACCTGGTCGCCCGGTCACCACTGGCTCGCCATCACTTGAGACTTTCAAGAAGAGATTGGACTCCCATCTATCAGAAAATGGCGTAGGGTCTCCCACTTGGGTGAGTGGGAGGTTGGACTAGATGACCTACAAGGTCCTTTCCAACTCTGTTAATCTGTTATCATCTGTTTGCCCCACCCACCTGATGCTGGCCCCTTAAGGTATTTCTTTCTTTTTTTTCCTCTCCCGACTATCAGCTGTTCATACAATCAGCTGTGCCAGGATTCCCCATGTTGAGGCCCAGAAAGGCAAAAAACGGAGAGAGGGGCTCAGGGCCCGCTCCATATTTTGCCTTTCCGAGCCCCAGAGAAGCCTTCTGGGAGCAAAAATGGCCCCCCAGAGGCTCCTCTGAGTCCCAGAAGACCCCCAAAATGGGTGGGGGAGGGTGGTTGCAAACAAAAAGAAGCCACGCCCAACCAGTCACATGGGCACGCCCACCTAGCCACACCCACCAAGCCACGCCCACAGAACAGGTAGTAAAAAATGTTTGAATCCCACCACTGGGCTGCGTGGCAGAGGGCTGCAGGAGGCCATCATGGCCAAAACTGGGGTACACGTCCCTCCCTCCCGGCTCCATTTTTGCTGGCAGAGGGCCAACAAAACAAACTAAGGGCGAAACAAACCAAGGACAAAGGTTTCTCCTTTTGCATTTGAGCACTCAAGAAGGGACAGGAAAGGAGAAAGGGAAAGAGGAAAGACAAAGAAAAAAAAGGGAAGATGGGAAGAGTGCAAGGAAGGAAAAAGAAGGAAGGAGGGGAAGGAAGGAAGGAAAGGAAAGGAAGGAAGGAAGGAAAGAAAGGGAAGGAAGGAAGGAAGGAAGGAAGGAAGGAAGGAAGGAAGGAAGGAAGGAAGGAAGGAAGGAAGGAAGGAAGGAGAAAAAGAGAAGGAAGAAAGGAAAGAAAGGGAAGGAAGGAAAGAAAGGAAAAAGGAAGGAGGAAAGAAAGGAAGGGAAGGAAAGAAAGAATGGGAAGGAAGAAAAGAAAGGGAAGGAAGGAAGGGAAGGAAGGAAGAAAAGAAAGAGAAGAAAGGAAAGGAAGGGAATGAAGGAAAGAAAGAAAAGGAAGGAAGGAAGGAAGGGAAGGGAAGGAAGGAAAAAAGAGAAGGAAGAAAGGAAAGAAAGGGAAGGAAGGAAGGAAAGAAAGGAAAACAGGAAGGAAGGAAAGAGGAAGGAAGAAAGGAAAGAAAGGGGAGGAAGGAAGGAAGGAAGGAAGGAAAAAGGAAAGGAAGGAAGGAAGGGAAGGAAGGAAGGAAAGAAAGGGAAGGAAGGAAGGAAGGAAGGAAGGGAAGGAAGGAAAAAGAGAAGGAAGAAAGGAAAGAAAGGGAAGGAAGGAAGGAAGGAAGGAAAAAAGAAGGAAGAAAGGAAAGAAAGGGAAGGAAGGAAGGAAAGAATGGGAAGGAAGAAAGGAAAGAAGAAGAGAAAGGAAGGGAAGGAAGGAAGGAAAGAAAGGGAAGGAAGGAAAGGAAGGGAACAAGGAAGGAAAGAAAGGGAAGGAAGGAAGGAAAGAAATGGAAGGAAGGAAAGAAGGGGATTATAATGAGAGGGAGGGAAGGTCTCAGGGAAGTCCGGCCTTAACACTTGGCCACCACAGGTGCCTCCAACATGAGTGACCTTGAGCTGACCACACACACCCTGCCCCTCCAAGGTCAAACATGACCCTTATGTGGTCTTCAATGAAATTGACACTCCTGGTTTACAGCTTTTGATACCTCGACCCACAAGAGAACCGCACGCTGCGTCAAAAGACGGAAGACAACCTACATGGCTGGCCAATTTTTAACCAGCTGTGTTGTGTCTAAACCTGAGGTCTCCAAACTTGGGCACTTTAAGACTTGTGGACTTCAACTCCCAGAATTCCTCTGCTGGGTCTTCCTTGGTTGCCCTGCACAGGAGAACGGAGCTGGAAAGCAGGTTCATGGGGTAGGGAGGGAAGGGAAGGGGATTTTCCAGTATCCTTCCTCTGCCACGCCCATCGAGCCACGCCCACAGAACCAAGAGTAAACTTTTTTTGAAGAAGAAGAAGAGGAGGAGGAGGAGGAAGAGGAGGAGGAAGAGGAAGAGGAAGGAGAAGGAGAAGAACTGGACAAGAAACTGGACAGCCATTTCTCTGAGATGTTATAAGGTTTCTTGCTTGAGCAGGGGGTTGGACTAGAAGACCTCCAAGGTCCCTTCCAACTCTTGTTATTCTATCATCCCAGATCAATTCTATCATTGCTGGTGGTTGTTCTTTTTTAAAGAGACTGGATAACCACTTGTCTCAAATTATAAAGGGTTAAGGTTAGGTTAGGGTTGGGGGGGTCAGACTAGAAGACCTTCGAGGTCCCTCCCAGCTCTATTATGATTCTACCCCATCCCTCAAGGAAAAGCAAAGAAGAAAGAGAAGATTAAAAAAAAAGAAAGAAATTGAGGTTTTCCTTTTCCACTGTCAGCGGGATTTGAGAACTCGCTCGAGTGTGTGCAAAACACTGACCGAGCGGATGGGTTAATTGGCAGCTGTGCGATCCTGTGTTGTGCCGAGTGTGCTAGGAGCCTCTTGAGTTCCACCCCGTAATTGCATAATCCTTTGCAGATTAATTGCACGCCCCTTTAGGTATTTATTTAACCAGGAAGCCCTTGGGGCTTCCAGGCTGAGGGTAAAAAAAAAAAAAAAGTGCTTTAGGAGCCTTAAACACACTAGAATGGCCTCCAAGAGTCAAACGGGGCTCGTGGCGTTTTGTTTGTTGACTTACGACCACGACTGAGATTAGCATTTCCATTGCCAAGTAAGCAATGGTGATAACGGGGCCGTGGAGCACCCCCCCCAAGCCCTCCCAAAGTACGGTAGCTCTGTGGGTGGCGGCGGCGGCGGCAGCAGAAGGAAAGGAAGCGGGCAGAGGCGGCGGAGGCGGCGGAGATGCTGCAGCGATGGCGCTTCTTATAGGAAGCCCTCATGTGGTAGGGAGATCTGGGAGCGTGCCATGTGGTGGCTTAGCAAACCAGCCGAGCCTATGGATGGCGGGGCGGGGTAGTGTTAGGAATATAAGTCACCTAACAATTATTTGGGTTAGAAATATATAAACCAGGATAGACATTTTAATAATGTCTCTTTAAGGGAATGCAAGAGCATGCAATTGGGTGTGGTTTCTCAAACGGCCATAAGATGGAGCCAGAAACCTGGTTTGTTTCAGTCTGAGTCTCAGAAGAGAGTGTGAGTAAGTCTCTGTTTCCTTCTGTTGGAAAGTATTGCCGTTGCTCCATTTTTCCTAATTGACTGATATTCCTGGATTTAATGTAAGTCTGATACTGAACTGTTTTTGACACTGGACTTTGTTACTGAATTATCCCTGGATTGAAAAACTGACTGATTTACTTGTGAATGACTTTGGATTGCTTATTTTGGACTTTGCTTAAACCATTTCTGGAAGTAAAAACCTACATTTACTATACAGTGTATCTGTGTACTGTGCGTGTATTATTCAAACACTTCTCTCAAATACGTCTCCCTGTATGCGCTCATTCTCCTAACAGGGAATTACCTCAACAGGGAGGTAGGTTGGGCGAGGCTCAGGGAGCCCCAGAAATGGCCCCGGGAGGCCCAGGGACAGTGGAGGAGAGGTTTGAGCGACTCACAGGCTTACTTGTGACCAGACAGGAGCTGTTTCCCAAAGGGAGGGACTGGAGACTTGCAAGCTTTTCCACTGCCGCCGTGAAAGGCAGCCAGCAATGATTTACTGGTTCTCCAAAGTACCAGGAACCATAACAACCGGTTCTATAGAACCGGGCTGAACCAGTAGAATCCCACTCCTGGCCTTACTAAGGCTTTATAGAATGGTATTAGTGCTTCCCTTGATCTCGATTGTATCCCTCTGTTAAGGCAATTTAGGGTTGTGTTGTGATTCTGGGATTGGAATCTGCTCCGTTGGCAGATGTGAGTTTGAATGAAGAGGACCTGGCAGTGGAATTTGAACCTGCATTGCTGAGTGACTTGGATGTTAGCCAGGATGAGGAAATGGATTTAACTAGGAGAGACGAACCTGATTTAATAGAGTTGTCAGGACCTTCGACCTCCTCCAATTCTTCCCCTCTGGCTGAGCAGCAGCCGGGAATAGCTAACCAGGAAAACAGGCGAGAGTTTTCCAGCGAAGAAGAGAACTTTGAGAGATCCTGGCTTGATGTGAGAAATAGATGGAGATTGAGGCGTCAATCTCAATTGGGAAGGAGGCGTTGAGCCAGTGACTAATTAAGGAGATTAACACGCCCCATAGAGGATAAAAGGAAACGGCTTGGCTGGTGAAATTCGCCAGAAGCAAAGTGATTAATGGGAGTGAAAATACGAAGAGAACTCTTTGAGGCATTGAGAATTTATAGCCACGTCAGGATTGCCGGACAGAGTTTGGATTTACTGCTGAGGACTGAAAATACCTCAGCAGTTCTCTTGTGGGGGTTTGTTTTTTTGGTTTGTGATATTTCTGAAACTGCTATATTTCGTTTTGCTCACCTGTAATTAAAGGGGAGACATAACAGGATTGCATTGGCTTTTTTGGCTGCTGCTGCACACGGCTGGCTCCTATTTAGCGGGTTGTCCACTAAGACTCCAAGATCCCTTTCACAGCTTTGACTATTGAGCCTGATTCACCCAGTCTGTACGTATCCTTTTGGTTTTTCTTGCCTGTGTTAAAACTTTACTTCCGTCCCCCTCTTCTTTGGGGGCAGCACCTCAAATATTGGAAGACTGCTATCATGTCATCCCTAGTTCTTCTTCGCATTAAACTAGACATTTCCCATTCATGCAACCGTTCTTCGTATGTTTCAGCCTCTAGTCCCCTAATCATCCTGGTTGCTCTTCTCTACACTCTTCTTCAAGTCTCAACATCTTTTTTATAGTGTGGTGATCAAAACCGGATGCAGGACTCTAGGAGTGGTCTTACTAAGGCTTTATAGAGGGGTATGAGCATCTCCCTTGATCTCGATTGTTTCCCTCTGTGGAAATAAAAGGAAATTGTTGAACGAGGCAACGGGAAACGGCTTTTGTATCATTGTTAAGAGAAACGGGAATGAAGCTGTCCGTGTCTTCAGCAGGAATTGAGGCCTGGCTGGCGCGCACTGTTATCTGATCACGAAACTCGCTATGCTCTTACATCAAAAGCCCGGAAAAAGAAGACCAACATCTCAACAGTTCTTAATACAAAACTGTCAAAGTCTCACAAGGTCTCACCTGCAAACCCCAGGGGATCTCAGAACAGTGCAAACTAAATCCTTCCAGCTTACAGTCATCAGAGAAAACCCTCTTTGTGTACACGATCTGAAAAAAGTGTCATATCAGCCGTGCCTCCAAGATTTGGAGCGGGGTTTTATTCCAAGGTTGTACCAGATCCTGTGGGTGGAACTTGCGCGCACAACAGAGGAAGCGCAATCTAATCTTCTTTTATTGAAGTCGCAAGATGTTGGCTAGGAATTGGGGTGGGGACGAAAAACAAACAAAAACAAAGCCCAGGAGCCTTAAAACTATGGGGTCCCAGGTGCTTTCGGAGCCTGGTTATTTTCCCGCAATCATTTCATTACCCAACTAGGTAACATTATCACCATGAGAAGGGAGAGGGGTATATGAAGAGAAGGAGATGGACAAGGAGAGGAGGGGAAGGAGGAAGACAATCATGGTTTTACCTACTTGGGTAATAAAATGCTTGCTAAAAACAGCCAAGCTCCATAGTCCTCTTCTTCCTCCTCTTCCTCTTCCTTTCTGCAAACCCCATTCCCTTAAAGACCTGATGATGTTGCCTACTTGGATCATGAAATGTCTGCAAGAAAACAACCAAGCTCAAATGGCCTCAAGGACCCCAATGTTGTCCTCCTCTTCTTCCTCTTCCTCCTCCTCCTCTTCCTCCTCCTCCTCCTCTCCACAAACTCCACTTCCTTCCAGCGCTGATGGTGTTACCTAGTTGGGTCATGAAACATCTGTAAGAAAGCAACCAATCTCAGATGGCACCAAGGACCTCAATGGTCTCCTCCTCCTCTTCCTCCTCCTCCTCCTCCTCCTCTTCCTCTTCCTCCTCCTCCTCCTCCTCCTCCTCCTCCTCCTCCTCTCCTCTTCCTCCTCTTCCTCCTCCTCCTCCTCCTCCTCCTCTTCCTCCTCCTCTTCCTCCTCCTCTCCTCCTCCTCCTCCTCCTCCTCCTCCTCCTCCTCCTCCTCCTCCTCCTCCTCCTCCTCCCTCCCTCTCTTCCTCTTTTCTGCAAACCCTATTCCCTTCTAGCACTGATGATGCTAACTAGTTGGGTTATGAAACGCCTCCAAGAAAACAACCCAGCTCCCAGAGAATAGAATAGTATAGAATAGAAAATAGAGAATAGAGTAGGGTAGAATAGGAATAGAACAGAACAGAATAGAATAACAGAATTGGAAGGGACCTTGGAGGTCTTCTAGTCCAACCCCCTGCTCAGCCACCAAAGGACCTCACCGTCGAAACCCAAGCTATAATCTTCTCTTCCATTGGAGCTTGAAGCTTTTTTTCCCCCTCCTTCTTCTTGTCTTCTCTTACTTTTGATTTTTTTTTTTTAAACAGCCACTTTCCTGGATGCGCAAAGTTCCCTGCAAAGCACCAGAGAGAAAGGAGGCTTTTTCGTGCAAACCCCATTCTCTTCCTGCATGCACCAAGAAACATTTCCTGCACGGTCCAGACAAGGAAAAAGCTTGTTTCATCGTCCAGTCCCTAATGACTGGCAAACCGCCCTGTGTTTTGACTTTCTCTCCTCCGACCTACCGGAATCTTTCTTTCCCATTTTTGCTTTCTGTGTTCGAAATACTTCCCCTCTCCTGCCCTGCCACTTGCCGTCATCCAAAGAGGAGCTGTGACGGCAGCGCCAAAGCTGGCGAGTCTTCCTCAAGCGCTCAGTCAGGGAAGGCAAAGTTCTAAGGTGGGAATCCCCTAAACCAGCCTGGCAGCTGTTTCTAACTGCCCTCTAGCTGTGAGGTTCTTCTGGCTGACGGGAGGTTTCTTGATAATCTATATATAGATCTATAAAATACCCCTCACGCGTCCTCACAAAATCTCCAGAACCGCCAAGCCTACAACCTTGCAGGAGTGCAAGGCCAGGCCCTGTTTCTGGCTCCCACAGAGCCTCCAGAGACCGGGGAGGGTAAAATTGCAGCGCCCCCACCCCCCACTGTGGTGCAGGAGGCTGACTAGGCCACGCCTGCCATGGCCACACCCACCCAGAAACCTGGCAAAGAACCGGTTGCTAATTTTTTTCAAGCCCATCCCTGTCCCACGATAGCAGTCGTCCAATACCTCAGGGACTGCATCAAAGAAAATGGGATCCATTTGTTCTCCAAAGCACCAGAAGGCTGGGAGAAGCAACAGATGGAAACGAACTGAGGAGAGATCCAAGCCAGAATTAAGGAGAAATTTCCACACAGGGAGAACAATTTAACCAGCGGAACGACTTGCCACTATGAAGTTTTGTGGGTGCTCCATCCCTGGAGGTTTTCAAGAAGAAATTCTGGGCAGTCATTTGTCCAGAATGGGTACACAGTCTCCTGCTTGAGTAAGGGGTTGGACTAGAAGACCTCCAAGGTCTCTTCCAACTCTATTCTGATTGATTCATAATTTATATGCTGCCCAGCTCCCAGTGGGTCATGTGACAGACTGAATTTGCTCCCATTCTATAAATTATTAGTATAGGGGATTTATCTGCTTTTTTAAAAAAAGATAAGTAGCTGCGTTATGTATGTTTGCAAAGATAGTCCAATACATTCATATCAACCAGAAGATACTTATCGCGCTTAGCATGTTTGCAATCTTCTTTTTTTTTTGGCAACCCTGTTTTGCTCAGGACTATAATTTAATGTTGTTCATGATTTATACCTTGATTGTTCAAGTATTTTTCAAAGTCTCTGCGGCAATCTTCCCCGCCATTACAGTAGCTGATCTTAATCTATTTTTCTGTTGAACTTGCGTTCCCAAATAAACACAGTAGGGTTTGCATATCTCAAACAGTTCGCTCTTATTGGTGAAAAGGAGGTACAAGTCTATCTTGAGAGACCGTTGATCAAAGTTTGCAATGACAGTTTTTCCTGCTCTTTGTTTTGATTGGCATGTGACTGCAAACAAGTTGCGATGGCTAGTTGGTTGGTTTGAATTCAAGCCAAAGAAAATACTTTCTTTTTATTTTTAGGCACAAGTCAATGGTTGGTTCATTTATTTATCTATTTTCTATGATTTAGTTCATATTCTGTATAGGTTTCCTAATATTTTATCTTTTTAATATTGTAAACTGCCCAGAATTATCTTGCAGTAAATTGGTGGTCAATAAATTATTTATAGATAAGATAGATAGATAGATGATAGATGATAGATAGATAGATAGATAGATAGATAGATAGATAGATAGATAGATAGATAGATAGATAAATAGATAAATAGATAGACAGGCAGACAGGCAGACAGACAGGCAGACAGAGATGGATGATAAATAGATAGATGAGGGAGAGAGAGAGAGAGAGAGAGAGAGAGAGAGAGAGAGAGATGGATGATAGATAGATAGATGGACAGACAGACAGACAGACAGATAGATAGATAATTATGCTCCTTCTAAGAAAACCTTATAGATAGATAGATAGATAGATAGATAGATAGATAGATAGATAGATAGATAGATAGATAGATAGATAGATAATTATGCTCCTTCTAAGAAAACCTTATAGATAGATAGATAGATAGATAGATAGATAGATAGATAGATAGATAGACAGATAGATAGACAGACAGACAGAGATGGATGATAAATAGATAGATGAGAGAAAGAGAGAGAGAGAGAGATATATGATAGATAGATAGATAGATAGATAGATAGATAGATAGATAGATAGATAGATAGATAGATCAGCATTTCTCAACCTCAGCCATTTTATGAGGTATGGACTTCAACTCCCAGAATTCCACAGCCAGGCTAGCAATTCTCCATGCTGGCTGGGGAATTCTGGGAATTGAAGTCCATACCTCATAAAATGGCTGAGGTTGAGGAACACTGAGATAGATAGATAGATAGATAGATAGATAGATAGATAGATAGATAGATAGATAGATAGACAGACAGATAAATTTAACCCAACTGCTAAGTCCACTTCCTTCATTTTCTTAATAACAGAATCGCAGAGTTGGAAGGGACTTAGAAGATCTTCTAGTCCAACCCCCTGCTCAAGCAAGAGACCCTATATCAGTGACGGTGAACCTTTTTGTTGTGGTGTGCCGATAGCACGCACGCATGCCAACGCCCACAATGCAATGTGCTCCGCCCCCCTCTGTATATGCCTGCGCAACACCCACGCCCCACTACCTTAACTGCACTGCGCATGTGCACACCTCCCAGCTGATTTTTGGCCCGTCTGAGGCCATTTTCACCCTCCCGGAGGCTCGAGGGAAGGGTCTGCATCCTTGGGAGGCTGAAAAACGGGCCCGTTTTGGCACTTCTGGTATTTCCGGAAGGCCCGTTTTTCGGCCTCCTGAGGCTGCAGAGGCTTCCCTCTGGGAGGCCCCAAAAGGCCTCAAATGGGTCGAAAATTCAGCTGGAAGGCACAGGCATGCGCAGTGCAGGTAAGTTTGGCTGGGGCTCGCATGCCCGCACAAATTGCTCTGCATACCACCTGTGGCACACGTGCCATAGGTTCGCCATCATGGCTCTACAGCATTTCAGATGTTGGAACAATTTAAATCAGCAGAATTCAGGTCACCAATCTCTTCTTGAAACCTCCAGCGATGGAACAGCACGCATAGTTAGGGCAGTGGTCCCCAAACTTTTTTGTACCACGGCCCAGTACAAAATGATCCACGGACCGGTACCGGCATCAGCACGCATGACAAGGCAAGGCGAGCCGAGCGACCGGCCAGCCAGCCGTCCCTCGCTTCTCCCCGCCACCTTCAACTCCTCCTTTGTACCTTCTCGCGGTCGATGGGCTTTTGGGGCTCTTTCTTAATCTCCTCCTGAGTAACACGAGACTCCACCGCCATCGGGACGGCTCTTCGTTCGAAGGTTCCCCCACCTTCGACGAAACTAAGGCACAAGGGTTCCTTCAGCACCCAAATGCCGCTTTCCAACCGACGACCGACAAGCTCACCTGGAAGCACTTTCTCAAGCGCCGTCAAAACAAGATGGCGGCACCCAAGCAAAATAGGTGGCCTGGTAAAAAATGATCCACGGACTGGTACTGGTCTGGGGCCCAGTGGTTGGGGACCACTGAGTTAGGGGACTGGAGGCTAAAATAGACAATGAACGATTGCAGAAACTGGGCTTGGCTAGTCTGGTGAAGAGAAGGACCAGGGGAGACAGGAGAGCATCTTCTTCCAATATTTGAGGGGCTGCCACAGAGACGAGGGGGTCAGGCTATTTTCCAAGGCACCCAAAGGCCAGATAAGGAATAATGGATAGAAACTGAACAAGGAGAGATTCAACCTGGAAATAAGGAGAAACTTTCTGACAGGGAGAACAATCAACCCATGGAACAGAAATTTGCCTTCAGAAGTTGTGGGAGCCCCATCAGTTGAGGCTTTCAAGAAGAGACTGGACTCCCATCTGTCAGAAATGGTGTAGGGTCTCCCACTTGGGCGGGTGGGGTGTGACTAGATGACCGCCAAGGTCCCTTCCCAACTCTGTTAATCTCTATCAGTCATACTAAGGGGAGGACTTCCTGCATTCTGCTGCTTTAAACTGTGCACCGTCCAGCGAATTAATTGGGTTGTGCTCTCCCATTCACATCCCTTTCTAAGTGTGCAAAGTCCATTCCTAAGCACAATTTACACGGCTGTGCAGCCGGAGCTGACCGACCTCTGCAATCAGCCTCTTAATTCAGCCAAAAGCGTTTTGCTTCTTCAAATCTTTGATTCCTGGCTTCGTTATAATTTAATTGACGTTTTCGTTAAAGCAAGCTTTTTTTCCCCCCCACGCACTTCTATCAACATTTCATTTGCAAAATTAATTTTTTTTTTCGGGCTGAGATTAATCAAGGCTAATGAACACTTATTAGCTGTAACTTTTATTGATGCGACGGTGCCCCATTATCCAGAAGAAGGAGAACAAGGAAAAAGAAGTCTGTTTTCCTTTTCCTCCAATTCGAAATAAACATTTCTCGATTAAGATGCCTGCCTCTTTCTCGGCCTGGACTTTCTGATTTCTGCAGTTCCTGGGCAGGCTTGGTTTTTCTTTTAAGGGTTTTTGATCTCTCTCTCTCTCTCCCTCTCCCTCCCTCTTTCTCTCCCTCCCTCTCTCTTTCTCTCACCCCCTTCCCTTCTCTCTCTCCCTCTTTCTCCCTCCCATTCCCCCCTCTCCCTCATTCTCTCCCTCCCTCCCCCTTTCTCCCTCCCTCCCTCCTTTATTCTCTCTCTCCATCCCTCTTTCTCTCCCTCCCTCTTTCTCTCTCCTTCCCTCCCTCATTCTCTCCCTCTCTTCCCCTTTCTCTTTCTCTCTCTCCCTTATTCTCTCTCTCCCTCCCCCTTTCTCTCTCTCCCTTGCTCTTTTTCTCTGTCCTTCTTTCTCTCCCTGTCGCTCTCCCTCCCTCCCTCTTTCTCCCCCTCCCTCTCTCCCTCCCTCCCCCTTCTCTCTCTCTCTCCCTGCCCCTTCTCTTCCTCCCTCTTTCTCTCTCCCTTTCTCCCTTATTCTCTCTCTCCCTCCCTCTTTCTCTCAGTCCCTCTTTCTCTCCCTTCCTCTCTCCCTCCTTCTCCCCCTTTCCCTCCCTCTTTCTCTCCCTCCCTCCCCTTTCTCTCTCTCTCTCCCTCCCTCCCTCTTTCTCTCTCCCCTCCTCCTTCACCCTCTGTGGAACCACCGCAGCGGTGAAATTAGCAACACAATTGCTAAGGGAATCTGGCTTCCCCGTCGACTTTAGCAACAGCCTTAGCACTTCGACTTATATACCACTTTATAGTGCTTGACAGTCCTCTCGTAGCGCTTTACAGAGTCAGCCTCTTGCCCCCCAACAATCTGGGTTCTCATTTGACCCACCTCGGAAGGAGGGATGGCTGAGTCAACCTTAAGCCCGGTGAGATTCGAACTGCCGAATTGCCGTGGGAGCAGCTTGCAGTACCGCACTCTAACCACCGCGCCACTGAAGCGCCTCTGACTTTGCTGACTTTGCTGGTCCGGCGATCTCAAAAACGGGACTGTGTGTCCCCGGGACACTGTGACCGTCTTAAACGTGAGCTGGTTCCCAAGGATCTGAGAATACTCACGACTCCCTTTTTTCAATGTCGGCGTGACTTCGAACGGTGCGTAAACGGACCATTGTAGGTCGAGGACTACCTGTAAAATGCTGACCTCCAGGCCTTCTTAATGACTAGGATCTCGCCTGTCCAAAACTGTCAAGGGTGACCTGCGCTGGGTTGAGATAAGGACAGCCAGCATTCGCTTTTCTTCGTGTTTAGCGAAATCCCTTCCTTTCCTTCATTCAAATGCAGCTAGCAGGCCTCCAATTTGGCAATTAGGTTCTCCAGGAAAATTTTACTTGATTAAACTCCACGATATATTTCTCCTTCTTTTGCTAATGAGCTTAATAACGGCCCTTTGATTAAACCATCAAAAAACTTGGGCGGCTTTTGAATGGGGAGGATTTTTTTTTTTTGAGACCTGTTCCAATAAATATAATTTGAGATTTGCTAGTGTCCTGGACATTAAAGCCGCCTTGTTCTTCCTAAGAACAAGCATTTCTCAGTCCCAAAAGAGGTTTTCTTTTCCGCAAAAGGCAACTGGACTTTCTTGTTTGTTTTTTTCCCCTTTGAAAATGTTTCGCATCTCATCCCAAAAAGATTCTTCAGTTTTAACTTCCCTGTGAAGCCCCTGAAGGCAGGACAAGAAGCAACGGAGGGAAACTAAGCAAGGAGAGAAGCAACCTGGAACTCAGGAGAAACTTCCTGACTGTGAAAACCATCAGTGGAACGGTCTATTTATTTTTATTTATTTTATTTGCTTTGTCAATCGCTTACAAGATAATAGGGATAAGTATTAAACATGAGTAAGAATACAGGAAATAGATACGAATGAATGGGGACAAATAAATGGGGACAATAGGACAGGGACAAGTCTTTGGAGACCCCCGGACTAGAAGACCTCCAAGTTCCTTTCTTCCTCCTCCTCCTCCTCCTCCTCCTCCTCCTCCTCCTCTTCCTCCTCCTCCTCCTCCTCCTCCTCTTCCTCCTCCTCCTCTTCCTCTTCCTCTTCCTCTTCTTCTTCTTCTTCTTCTTCCTCTTCCTCTTCCTCTTCCTCCTCCTCCTCTTCTTCTTCTTCTTCTGGTTCTTCTTCTTCTGGTTCTTCTTCTTCCTCCTCCTCCTCCTCCTCCTCTTCCTCTTCTTCTTCCTCCTCCTCCTCCTCTTCCTCCTCCTCCTCCTCCTCCTCCTCCTCCTCTTCTTCTTCTTCTTTTCCTCCTCCTCCTCCTCCTCCTCCTCCTCCTCCTCCTCCTCCTCCTCCTCCTCCTCCTCCTTCCTCTTCCCCTTCCCCTTCTGCTCCCCCTTCTCCTCCTCCTCCTCCTCCTCCTCCTCCTCCTCCTCCTCCTCCTCCACTTCCTCTTCTTCCTCTTCCTCTTCCTCCTCCTCTACCTCTTCTTTCTCTTTTTCTTCCTCCTTCATTATTCTGCTTTTCTATTCTCCAAATGCCCTGAAGGCAGGACAAGAAGCAATGGATAGAATCTAACCAGGAGAGAAGCAACCTGGAACTAAGGAGCAGAAATTTCCTGACACTAGCAGAATTAATCAGCGGAACAGCTTCCCTCCAGAAGGTTTTTAAAGAAGAATTTGGACAACCATTTGTCTGGCTTGAGTAGCGGGTTGGACTACAAGACCTCCAAGGTCCCTTCCAACTCTACTATTCCATGTTCTAAGAACCTGGGCATAGGGAATGACAAGGGGTGTGCTGGGTTCAAGCTACATTGGAAATCTCCCATGGTAATTGTGCAACCTTTTGTTTCTTTCTCAGCCTTCTGATTAAAGAAGTTATCAGCAAGGCAGATCAAGAATCTCTTGACATTTTTATTTTATTTATTTTATTTTATTTATTTTGTCAATCAATTATAAGATAACAGGTGTAAGTATAAACATAGTTATGAATACATGAAATGGGTACATATAAGAAAAAAAGAAAGAAACAATAGGACAGGGACGGTAGGCATATTGGTGCGCTTATGCACGCCCCCTACAGACCTCTTAGGAAAGGGGTGAGGTCAATAGTAGACAGTCTAAGTGTTATGTCCCTGGAACTTAAAGAAGTTCCCACCCAGGTCCGTCCGCGCTGCGGGGGCGGTTGCCCTCCCTCTCATTGGCTGGTTCTCCCCAGCAGCCAGCTATAAAAGCAGGCTGCGGGGTCCGACCAGTCGCTGATCGCTGCGAGCCAGTTCCAGGCTTGGCAAGCACGTTCAGTCCTTTATTATCCTAATAAAGTATTGTTGCACCATGCCCTGGTTCAGCCTCTCATTATCCGAACTTAACACTGGCGACGAGGATGGGATGGCTACCAGAGGCAAAATGCAACCGCTGAATCACTAGCCGCTGATCCACAGCCAGAGAGAACGATCAGCAGGCAACGAGAGCGAACGCTGATCCGCAGCCAGAGAGAGCGGTCAGCAAACAGTGAGAGTGAGAAGCGTCTGTAGCCGCTAGTTAGCCAGCTACAGGGAAAGTGTAGCGCTGCGAGCCGCAGCCGCTCGTTTCCTTAGGCGCGAAATTCAAACGGCTGTCATTTGAATTTCCGCCCAAGAGTACAGCGCGGTGCTGTATTTCGAAGTCACTGACGCCCACGCAGGCGCGAATTTCAAAACGCTGCCAACGGCCGTTGCAGCCTAACCTCGTGTTAATCCAGAGAGAGGGAGAGAGTTGTGAAAACCTCCCCAGAGCTGAAATCACTTGCCTGCCATAGGCACAAAAACCTTCCTGCTGCTGCCCCAGAGAGATTTTCTCAACAGATTATCCAACGAGATTCTCATCATGAACTCCAACCCAGCTTTCCCATCATTCAAGCCGGATGAGGAGAAGTGGGAGTCATACAAGAATCGCTTTAACCATTACATCGACGCCATTGGGCTGGCTGATGCAGGGGAGCACCGAAAAAAATCATATTTCCTGATCTACTGCGGAGCCATCGTCTTTGATACTGCCACAGCACTCGTGGCTCCATGTGAGTTAAAAAATGTCCCCTGGACAGAACTGTTAGAAATCCTTACTAACCACTATTCTCCTAGACCCTCACAGATTGCCAGGCAGTTCACCTTCCGTATGAGGAAACAATCAGACAAAGAAACTATCAACCAGTACATGGCTGCCCTCAGGACTGCAGCACTCCATTGTGGGTTTGGGACCTACCTGGAAGACATGCTCCTCGATCAGCTAGTCTGTGGGGTCAAGGATCTTCACCTTCAGAGGCGCCTACTCGCCAGGAAGGACCTCAACCTCGCTCAAGCCGTCGAGGAAGCCCTGGCAGCGGAGCTGGCAGCACACTCAGCCACCGAGATCCAAGGTCCTGGCTCCAAACAAATTGCAGTTTCCGTCCACTCTGAAGAGGTGGTCATCGAGGAGGACCACAGTGATGCGGCCGACATCCACCGCCTAGCCCACACCAGACAACCGCAGGTAGGAGCCAAGCGAGAAAGCATCAGTCCATCCAAGCACATCACCCTGTGCCTATCCTGTGGTGGATCTCACCTGAGGACCACCTGCAAATTCAAGGGAGCCACCTGCAACAATTGTCACAAAAAGGGGCACATCGCCAGAGTCTGTCAAGCCACTCACAACTCGGCACAAAGGGTCCCTTCCTTTTCACATTCCGGACCCCAAAGGCAAGTATTGAACTGTCGCACCCGCCACCATGCTAAGCACGCTTGCCATACCATTAGTAAAATCTCTCTCTCCGTTTTATTAGAAGGTAAACCTTGCCGCATGGAGGTTGACATGGGGTCAGCGCTCTCAATTATCTCTTGGAGCACCCTCAAGAAACTACAGCCCAGTCTATCCAGAAACCGGCTCCAGAAGTGCCAGCTTAGCCTGAAGGACTACCAGGGGAAGATCATTCCTGTAATTGGCAGAGGCAAGTTTCTTGTTAATTTTAAAACTTTCAAAGGCCACCTACCTCTAGTGGTAGTTAGCGGCAACCTTCCTACACTTTTGGGACTTGATTGGTTCCCCCACCTCGGCCTAGGGTTAACAGGAGTCCATGCGGTCTCAACCTCTGACACTGACTCCCTATTCGCTGACTACTCAGACGTATTCAGCAATGAGCTGGGGTGTTATAACGGTACCCCTATCTCATTCTCAGTCGACCCCCAAGCAGTCCCAATCCAGTTGAAACCTCGTAGAGTTCCATTCGCTATTCGGCCTAAATTAGATGCGGAACTGGATAAATTATTAAAACAAGGGGTCATTGAGCCAACAAATTTCGCCAAATGGGAGACGCCCATTGTCACACCCCTCAAAAAAGACGGTAGCCTGAGAATTTGCTCGGACTACAAAACCACAATTAATAAGTTTTTACAAGTTAGCGCTTACCCAGTGCCCGTCATTCAGCACTTATTACACACTTTTGAACCTGGCAGCATTTTTGCCAAATTGGACATGTCTCAAGCGTATCAACAGTTCCCTGTTGACAACCAAACAGCGGAACTCCAGACCATTGTCACCCACAGGGGTGCTTTCCAGTGCAAGCGTCTCCAATTTGGCGTAAGTGTTGCCCCAGGCATTTTTCAATCCCTCATGGAGCGGATTTTGCAGGGCCTCCCTGGTGTAGTACCCTACTTCGACGACATCTTAGTCTCAGCCAGGGACAGACCCCAACTCTTCCAGAGAGTTCGAGCAGTGTTAGAGAGGTTCAGACAGCATGGCCTCAAATTAAAAAAAGAAAAATGTGCCATTGCCACTAGACAGGTGGACTTTCTGGGTTATAAAATTGACGCCTCAGGCATTCACCCCCTGGAGTCCAAGGTTAAGGCAATTCACGAGGCACCCACTCCAACCTCCAAAGCGGAACTGCAGGCCTTCTTGGGGCTATTGAATTTTTATGCATCTTTCTTGCCCCATAAAGCATCTGTGGCAGAACCCCTGCACAGACTTTTGGATAAAAAATCGTCTTGGCATTGGGGACACAAGGAAGACTCCGCTTTTCGCGCAGTCAAATCACTACTCACGTCAGAGACGGTCCTTATTCAGTTTGACCCCAACCTTCCATTAGTACTAGCAGCGGACGCATCCCCTTTTGGAATTGGGGCAGTGTTAAGCCACAGGCTCCCCAATGGCTCCGAGGCTCCCATCGCGTTTTTTTCCAGGACGCTCTCTGCAACAGAGCGCAATTATAGCCAAATCGATAAGGAAGCTTTAGCAGCTGTCGCAGCAGTGAAGAAATTTCATGAATTTCTTTTTGGCCACTTTTTCGAGCTGGTCACGGATCATAAGCCTCTCCTAGGTCTACTAGCAGGTGACAAACAGACCCCTCAAGTCCTATCTCCTAGAATGACGAGGTGGACTCTTTTCCTAGCAGCATACTCGTATAGACTCATACACCGTCCAGGTAAAACATTGTCCCACGCAGACGCCTCAGCCGCTGCCCCTGCCTGCTCCAGCTGAGGATCCGGCCCCGGTCCATGCTATCTTTGAGGTCACCCAACTGGACCTCCCCATCACTGCCCTTGACATTGCCGCCAAATCCAAGGCAGACAAAACGATCGCCCAGGTACTGGACTGGGTGAGGAGGGGGTGGCCGGGCAGTGATGTTGAAACCAAATTCACGCCTTTTAAGACCCGCCTACAGGAGTTATCCAGTTTGCAGGGCTGTTTGCTGTGGGGCACACGAGTGGTCATCCCAACCTCACTGCGTACCCGAGTTTTGGAGGCGTTGCATGAGGGCCACCCTGGCATCGTCAGGATGAAGGCATTCGCACGCAGCTACGTATGGTGGCCTGGCCTCGACAATGACATCATCAGATGGGTAAGCTCCTGCCATCCCTGCCAGGAATCCCGTCCATCTCCTCCAATTGCCACCCCCACTAAGTGGGAAAGCGCCAGCGCACCTTGGTCCAGGATTCACATCGACCTAGCGGGCCCGATGCACGGCAAAATGTTCCTGGTGGTCGTGGACTCTTACTCTAAATGGATTGACGTGGCACAACTATCCACAACCACCACGCAAGCGGTTACCAAGGTATTGACTCGCCTGTTCGTAACACACGGGCTACCAGACTCTATTGTTTCCGACAATGGCCCCCAGTTCGCATCAGCCGAGTTCAGTCGCTTCGCTGCCAATCTGGGCATCCGCCACATCTTCACGGCTCCCTTTCATCCTGCCAGTAACGGATTGGCAGAAAGAGCCGTTAGGACAACTAAAGAAGCTCTAGCTAGGTTCAGCAAGGAAGACTGGCACCACAGACTCTCCTGTTTCTTGCTGAGCCAGCACTCAACCCCGTGCACCGTCACTAATAAGTCCCCGGCTGAACTCCTGATGGGTAGACGCCTGCGGACTGTATTGGACAGGCTTCACCCACATTACTGCCCTGACTCTCCCCTCGCTTCCACATCGGGGGTTAGGCATTTTGTCTTACAGGAAACCGTGTTCGCGAGGAACTTCGCTGGAGACCCTCTGTGGATCCCGGGCGAGATCGTGGCCATCACCGGACCCAGGTCGTATCGAGTCAGACTGGAGGATGGTCGAATCTGGAGAAGGCACCTGGACCAGCTGCGGAAGCGCCAAGGCACTATCGTTAGCAGTGACTCAGGGTTGCAGACCAGTGCGAGGCTACAGCATCAACCCCACATCAGCACCAATTCCGGTGACCTGTTTACACCTGCAGCCGAGCCGGGGAGCCCGAACACGAACCGGGACCATCAGACGGCTGACCAGTCCGAACCAGTCAACGGGAGCACGTCCCCAGTGACCAGCCCTACGAGTCCCGAACCAGCACTGACCGAGGAACGCGTTCGTGACACCCCACCGGTCCGACCTTCCTCTGCAGACTCTGAACTACCAGACAACTCACCAGAGTTGCGCCGTTCTGGGCGCCAGCATAAGCCTCCCGCGTACCTTAAGGACTATGCGTGTGCGCATCTGGGGGGAAGGGGTGTTATGTCCCTGGAACTTAAAGAAGTTCCCACCCAGGTCCGTCCGCGCTGCGGGGGCGGTTGCCCTCCCTCTCATTGGCTGGTTCTCCCCAGCAGCCAGCTATAAAAGCAGGCTGCGGGGTCCGACCAGTCGCTGATCGCTGCGAGCCAGTTCCAGGCTTGGCAAGCACGTTCAGTCCTTTATTATCCTAATAAAGTATTGTTGCACCATGCCCTGGTTCAGCCTCTCATTATCCGAACTTAACACTAAGGTTAAAGTTTTTGGGGTTTGGGGAAAAAACCACATAGTCAGGTAGAGTATTCCAGACATTGACCCCTCTGTTGTTGAAGTCGTATTTTCTGCAGTCAAGTTTGGTGCGATTAACCTTGAGTTTGTATCTATTGTGTGCTCTTGTATTGTTGTGGTTGAAGCTGAAGTATTCATTTGCAGGTAGGACATTGCAATGTATGATCTTATATACTATACTTAGATCGGACCAAAGGTGGCGTAGTTCTAGGTTGTCTAGGTCTAGAATTTCGAGTCTGGTGGCATAAGGTCTTCTTTAATGAGTACAGGAGTGGACCACCCCAATTGGCAGAACAAACTCTTCTAACAGATGTTGAAGTTTCACGCATCACCTCCAACCAGTTTTAAATATGGCTCATTAACTAAAGTCACAGCTGTCTTGATTCACTCAGCAATGCTAACTCATCAAGTACAGGCATGATTATGTGTAAGGTTATACAACATTTACTTTCCAAACAAGAGAGAGAGAAAGAGAGAGAGAGAAATGAAAAATTATGTTTCTTTTTCTCAACTATATACAGCTTTATCACCAAATGCAGGCTTTTAAGAAGAGGCTAGACAACCATTTGGCTGGAATTCTGTAGAGATTCTCCATCATCCAGGTCATGTTTATCCCAAAGGTACTTTTACAAGAGGCAACTGAACCTTGTTTTTCTTTTTCTTTTGAAGACGTTTCGCTTCTCATCCAAGAAGCTTCTTCAGCTCTGACAAGATGGTGGGGGAATGGAAGAATTTCATGGGGTGCAATGAAATCCAGTTTCGTTGAACTCACCGAAGACAAATTTCTTGTGCATCCAATAACACTTGGCCAATAAAGAATTCTATCCTATTCTATTTATATTCCTTGCAGACAAAGCTGGTCATTTGCGTCCCTTGAGTCGGTGGTTGAGGCCACTTGGAGGTTTATCTGGATCCTGAATGGTATCTCTCCTTCCTCTGGAAATCCATTCCTACTCCCATACCATTCAAAGGTTGTTCACCCAAAATTGTATAGCTAAAAGAATCGAAATATAAAAATGTTGTGGCTCCGGGCTTGGATTCAGCTCCTGTGACTGATATGAGTTCAAGTGAGGAGGTCATGGCAGAAAAATATGAGCCGGCATGGATCAGTGATTGGACTGATAACCAGGAGATGGACGTGACAAAGGACGACAGACCTGATGTATTAGAATTGTCAGGACCTTTGACCTCCTCTGGTTCCTTATCTGATCAACAGCTGGGAATGGCTGACAGGGAAGTTTTGAGAGAGTCTTCTAGTGGAGATGAGAACTTGGAAAATTTGGGATTAAATGTAAAAAATAGAAGACGGCAAAATCAGCTGGAGCGAATGAGGAGAGCAAGTCAGTAAATTAGCACGTTGCCTCAATGAGTATAAAAGGACACAGCTGGGCTGGTAAAATTTGCCAGGAACAAAGTGACTATTTGAGTGAGGACGTTACAACAAGAAGCTCTGAGACTGGAGATTTATTGCCAGGACTGGTTTGCCGGACAGAGTAAAGATTTATGCTGTGAGGTTTCTGCCAGCCGTTATCTTGTAAGACTTCTTTCCATTTGATTTAATTGTGAAGCGGCTGCTTTCTGTTTTGTTCGTTTGAATTTTGAAGGGGAGTCATAACATAAAAATATATAAAAGAACACAAATCATTCCATTCCCCACGCATTCTGTCTGAGCTGAGGAAGCCTCTCGGATGAGAAGCAAAACATCTTCAAAGAGAAAACAAATGAATGTTCAGTTGCCTCTGACCTGGATGAATCTCTGCAGACTTTTAGCTATACAATTTGGGACAAACACCCTTGGAATGGTGTGGAATGTATTTCCAGGGAGAAACGAAATGCAGACTTACAGGAACCATTTGCACCACTCAGGTGACCCTGAGGACTACAGACAAACTTCCAAGTGGCCTCAATGACCCTCTAAAAGGATGCAAATGACCAGCTGTCTGCAAGGACTATAAATCCTTCCATTCCCCACCATCCAGTCAGAGCCGAAGAAGCTTTTTGGATGAGAAGCAAAACCTCTTCAAAGAAAAAAATCAAAAACAGAAAGTCTTAGTTGCCTCCAGAAAAAGCAACATTTGCCATATTTATCTGGAATGGTATACGGTCTCCTGCTCTCCGTGAGGGGTTGGACTAGAAGACCTCGAAGGTCCCTTTCAGCTTTGTTATTCTGTGAAGAGGTATAAACCAGAGTGGAGGCTGAAAGAGCAAGTGAGCAAAGCAATTGAGAACAATCACATTTAAAGGAGGTGGAATCTAAGGCACGGAGCTCCAAAAACCGATAACCCAGCCTCACTCTAGTAACTATTTATTTAATCAGTGTTTACTGGAGGAATTCCCACCAGGAAATAACAGGAGGAGCTGCTGCAGGAAACAAGCGAACAAATAAAAAAAAAAAGACGCAGTTACTTTTGTACAAAGGAGGAGAGAAATGATTCAAAATCATACATATGCATAGGTAACCGAGGGTGTAAGCATACATATTCATAATTAGCAACCCTGGTGTTACTTCCCTCCCCTTCCTTCTATTGTTCTCGTCTCCAGGAAAGATTTCTTGTCTTAATAGAAAGAAATATATCGCTTATGTTTGATCGAAATAATACAAAAAAAATAAAAGATGTTGAGATACTGAAAACAGTGCACTGAAGAGTGCAGAGAACTAAGACAGTCGGGCGATTGGAGGCAGTGGTGGGATTCAAAATTTTTTTTACAACCAGTTCTGTGGACGTGGCTTGATGGGCGTGGCAGGGGAAGGATACTGCAAAATTCCCATTCCCTCCCCATCCCACTAACCTGCTTTCCAGTTACGTTCTCCTGTGCAGGGCAACCAAAGGAGACCCAGCCAATCAGCTGTGGGCATGGTTTGGTGGGTGTGGCTTGGTGGGCATGGCGTTCTGTGGGCGTGGCTTGTGGGCGTGGCAGGGAAGGATACTGCAAAATTCCATTCCTCCCATCCCACTAATCTGCTTTCCAGTTACGTCTCCTGTGCAGGGCACCAAAGGAGACCCAGCCAATCAGCTGTGGGCGTGGTTTGGTGGGTGTGGCTTGGTGGGCGTGGCATTCTGTGGGTGTGGCTTGGTGGGCGTGGCAGGGAAGGATATACTGCAAAATCCCCCTTCCCTCCCCACCCCACTAACCTGCTTTCCAGCTCTGTTCTCCTTCGCAGGGCAACCAAAGGAGACCCAGCCAATCAGCTGTGGGCACGATTTGGTGGGTGTGGCTTGGTGGGCATGGCGTTCTGTGGGCGTGGCTTGTTGGGCGTGGCAGGGGAAGGATACTGCAAAATCCCCAGTCCCTCCCCACCCCACTAACCTGCTTTCCAGCTCCGTTCTCCTGTGCAGGGCAACCAAAGGAGACCCAGCCAATCAGCTGTGGGCATGGTTTGATGGGTGTGGCTTGGTGGGCGTGGCGTTCTGTGGGCGTGGCTTGGTGGGCGTGGCAGAGGAAGGATACTGCAAAATCCCCCTTCCCTGCCCACCCCACTAACCTGCTTTCCAGCTCCGTTCTCCTTCGCAGGGCAACCAAAGAAGGCCCAGCCGATCATCTGGGACTCAATGGGAGGCGGAGAATAGAGGGGGGTGGGTGGGGCCAGACAGAGGTGGGATTTGCCGGTTCTCCAAACTACTCAAAATTTCTGCTACTGGTTCTCCAGAACTGGTCAGAACCTGCTGAATTCACCACCTCTGGCTGGAGGCTAAAACTTAAAAAGAATGGTTGCAGGACTTGGGTAAGTCTAGTTTAATGAAAAGAAGGACTAGGGGAGACGTGATAGCCGTCTTCCAATATTTGAGCAGCTGCCCCAAAGAAGAAAGGAGTCAAGCTATTCTCCAAAGCCCCTGAAGGCAGAACAAGAAGCAACGGGTGGAAACTAACCAAGAAGAGAAGCAACTTAGAACTAAGGAGAAATTTCCTCACAGTTAGAACAACCAACCAGTGGGACAACTGGCCTCCTTAAGTTGTAAATGCTCAAACACTGGAGGTTTTTAAGAAAAGACTGGATAACTATTTGTCGGAAGTGGTGTAGGGTTTCCTGCCTAAGCAGGGGGTTGGACTAGAAGACCTCCAAGGTCCCTGACAACTCTTCTATTCTATTCTATTCTATTCTATTCTATTCTATTCTATTCTATTCTATTCTATTCTATTCTACTCTACTCTACTCTACTCTACTCTACTCTATTCTACTCTACTCTACTCTATTCTATTCTATTCTATTCTATTCTATTCTATTCTACTCTACTCTATTTTTCTCTATTGTATTCTACTCTACTCTATTCTACTCTATTTTTCTCTATTGTATTCTACTCTACTCTACTCTATTCTATTCTATTCTATTCTATTCTATTCTAATCAACTCAGCTCTGCTCTACTCTACTCTACTCTACTCTACTCTACTCTATTCTACTCTATTCTACTCTACTCTATTTTTCTCTATTGTATTCTACTCTACTCTACTCTACTCTATTCTATTCTATTCTATTCTATTCTATTCTATTCTATTCTATTCTATTCTATTCTATTCTATTCTAATCAACTCAGCTCTGCTCTGCTCTACTCTACTCTACTCTACTCTATTCTACTCTATTCTACTCTACTCTATTTTTCTCTATTGTATTCTACTCTACTCTACTCTATTCTATTCTATTCTATTCTATTCTATTCTATTCTATTCTATTCTAATCAACTCAGCTCTGCTCTACTCTACTCTACTCTACTCTACTCTATTCTACTCTATTCTACTCTACTCTATTTTTCTCTATTGTATTCTACTCTACTCTACTCTACTCTACTCTACTCTACTCTACTCTATTCTATTCTATTCTATTCTATTCTATTCTATTCTAATCAACTCAGCTCTGCTCTGCTCTACTCTACTCTACTCTATTCTACTCTATTCTACTCTACTCTATTTTTCTCTATTGTATTCTACTCTACTCTACTCTACTCTATTCTATTCTATTCTATTCTAATCAACTCAGCTCTGCTCTGCTCTACTCTACTCTACTCTACTCTATTCTACTCTATTCTACTCTACTCTATTTTTCTCTATTGTATTCTACTCTACTCTACTCTACTCTACTCTACTCTACTCTACTCTATTCTATTCTATTCTATTCTATTCTATTCTATTCTATTCTATTCTATTCTAATCAACTCAGCTCTGCTCTGCTCTACTCTACTCTACTCTACTCTATTCTACTCTATTCTACTCTACTCTATTTTTCTCTATTGTATTCTACTCTACTCTACTCTACTCTATTCTATTCTATTCTATTCTAATCAACTCTGCTCTGCTCTGCTCTACTCTACTCTACTCTACTCTACTCTACTCTACTCTATTCTACTCTATTCTACTCTACTCTATTTTTCTCTATTGTATTCTACTCTACTCTACTCTACTCTACTCTACTCCACTCCATTCCATTCCATTCCATTCCATTCCATTCTCCACTCCACTCCACGCCACTCCACTCTACTCTACTCTATTCTACTTTATTGTTATGGTGATAGTGATCAGCCAGTGGAACGACTTGCCTCCAGAAGTTGTGGGGGCTCCATCACTGGAGGCTTTCCAGAAGAGACTGGACAGCCATTTGTCTGAAATGATATGGAGTCTGCTGCTCGAGCAGCAGGGGGTTGGGCTAGAAGACCTCCAAGGTCCCTCCCCACTCTATGATTCTATCGTTCTATGTTGCCATAGACGTTTTGATAAAGCCTCCTGAGAAGGGAGCTCTTCGTGGGTGCCTCGGTTAGTTTTCAGGGAGGCCTCGACTTACCACACTCGAGCTGCAAATTTTGGTTCCTAAGCGAGACACTTGTGAAGTGGCTTCGGCCTCGTTTCACCCTTTTTCTTGTCAGTGACTGCAATGGTTCAGTTAGTCACATGATGGGAAGCGCGAACAAAAAGACAAAAGAACTGTTTAAAAAAAAAGAAAAGCTACTTTCAACCTTCTTCCGTAAGGATAAAAACATAAAATTAATGAAACTCAAAAATAGAATAAACCATTAACAAACAGGGTTTCTATCATCCCACACCCATGTAATTATCAAGCCCCGAGGTTAAAATTTTGCTTCTTTGGATTTCAAAATAATAATAATAATAATAATAATAATAATAATAATAATAACAACAACAACAACCATCATCATCATCATCATCATCTACGAGTGTTTTCCTAAGTGGAAAGGAAGCTAGATAAAGTCTTTTTTTTTTAAAAAAAAAAAAGTCAAAATCAGTCAATTTCATCGTCTTGCACAACTCCATTCATTTCACCATCCATTGTGGGTTTGTGTGACCACTTCCTTCTCGGAGGGTACGGAAACCTCGCTGCTCTTGTGTTGTCATATATAAAAAAAAAGTTGTGTGGGTGTTTTTTTTTTTTCACAACCGGTTTAATCTGTCCAATCTAAAAGAAAACCCTCTGCTTCCATTGTCCATTCAGTTTAAGAGTTTAATGGTGAAGACACCAGGGTAAAAACCAGGGGTTTGGGAGTTCTAGTCAGGAATAAGGCATGAAAGCTGGCTGGGTGACTTTGGGCCAATCACCAGGAGACTGGGAGTTCTAGTCCGGCCTTAGGCATGAAAACCAGCTGGGTGACTTTGGGCCAATCACCAGGAGACTGGGAGTTCTAGTCCGGCCTTAGGCATGAAAACCAGCTGGGTGACTTTGGGCCAATCACCAGGAGACTGGGAGTTCTAGTCCGCCTTAGGCATGAAAACCAGCTGGGTGACTTTGGGCCAATCACCAGGAGACTGGGAGTTCTAGTCCGGCCTTAGGCATGAAAACCAGCTGGGTGACTTTGGGCCAATCACCAGGAGACTGGGAGTTCTAGTCCGGCCTTAGGCATGAAAACCAGCTGGGTGAGTTTTGGCCAATCACCAGGAGATGGTGAGTTCTAGTTCTGCCTTAGGCATGAAAGATGGTTAGTGACTTTGGGCCAATCACCAGGAGACAGTGAGTTCTAGTCCCACCATAGGCATGAAAGCCAACTGGGTGATTTGGGACCAATCACCAGGAGACTGGGAGTACCAGTTCTGCCTTAGGCAAAGCTGATTTGGTTGACTTTGGACCAATTGTCAGGTGACTATGAGTTCTAGTCCTGCTTTAGGCATGAAAGCTGGCTGGGTGACTTTGGGCCGATCACCAGGAGACTGGGAGTTCTAGTTCTGTTTTAGGCATGAAAAAACGGTTGCAGGAACTGGGCCTGGCTAGTCTAGCAAAGAGAAGGACCAGGGGAGACAGGATAGCATCTTCCAATATTTGAGAGGCTGCCACAGAGAGGAGGAAGGGGGTCAAGTTATTTTCTAAAGCCCCCAAAGGCCAGACAAGGAATAATGGATGGAAACTGAACAAGGAGAGATTCAACCTGGAAATAAGGAGAAACTTTCTGACAGTGAGAATAATCAACCCATGGAACAGAAGTTGCCCTCAGAAGTTGTGGGAGCTTCATCACTGGAGGCTTTCAAGAAGAGATTGGACAGCCATTTGTCAGAAATGGTGTAGGGTCTCCCGCTTGGGCGGGGGGTTGGACTAGATGACCTACAAGGTCCCTTCCAACTCTGATTATCTGTTAAATCTGTTAAAGATGGTTAGCGACTTTGGGCCAATCACCAGGAGGCAGTTCTAGTCCAGCCTTAGGCATGAAAGATGGCTGGGTGATTTTGGATCAATCCCCAGGAGATGGTGAGTTCTAGTCCTGCCTTAGACATGAAAGAGAGCTGGGTGACTTTGGGCCAATTACCAGGAGATGGTGAGTTCTAGTCCTGCCTTACGCATTTGAATAACGGTTTATATGATTCATTCAAACAATTGCAGCGATTCATTTAACAACCACGGCAAAAGAAAAAAAACCACGATCTGAAATCATGCCTGACTCACTTAACAACCACTTTCCTTAAAAAAAGAACTTACGGTTCCAATCGGGGGCTGTAATTCGAGGACTACACGTAACCTGTAATCCCAGAAGTATTGGCTTATTATTTGGCCTGAAAATTCTTGCAGAGGCTTTTTTTCAACCCTCTGGAAGGCCGAAAAAGACCTCAAACCAGAAGAAAAATCAGCTGTGAGGTGCAGTGCAGGTAAGGGGGTGGCGTGGGGGGGATTGCAAGCGCATGCGCAGGGAGTGTGGGAAGCGTGCGCCTATTGCCTTCTGGGTGCTGGCACATGAGTGTGTGCACACGCGTGTGCATGCAATTTTTGGCACAGGAGCCCAAAAAGGTTAGCCACCCCATGTATATAGGATTGCTTCAAGCAGTTGAAAAATACAGATTTTTTTTTCTTATTAACAGCCAAAAGCAAAGCTGTTTTTTTACCTCCTTCCCCTTGCCCCCCCTGAGAAGGTGTCATATTTTAAAGCCAGGAAAGAGAAATTGTTCATTTCTTACTGGAATAAACCCAGCCATTAACTCTAATTGAACCAGCCATTGTCCTAAGGAAGCACAAATAACAATTTTATGCTTTTGGGAAGTGGGGAAAAAAAAAATGCAGCTGCCTTTCTCCTTTAAGGAAAAGCTTTCGGAACAAAACAGCAGCAAGCGGATAAAATGCCCATATTATCCTGCACTTAAACGAGATCACACACAAGCGAGGTGATTTTATATTGTAAAGTTAGCAAATGTTATGAAATGGATTTGTGCAGAGAACTTTCTTTTGTTCAGAAAAAGGTTCTCGCACACAGATAAGAGAAATTTAGGGTGTTCCCATTGGTAACCCGAGTTTCCCCCGAAAATAAGACCCTGTTGGCTGGCAAGGCTTTCCTCTTTCCTTTTTAAGGTAGGAAAAAAAAATATATTAGTTTTTGCTTTTGTTAGACATTTTGGAAATAAGAAATTACCTACTGCAAAAAATTTTCAGATCTATGAGTAGATTCCACCAGCTTTGTTATTTGACGCAAATGTGTGTGTGTGTGTGTGTGTGTGTGTGTGTGTGTGTGTGTGTAAAACTTTTACATACAATAAATCTATGCCATTTCAATTCTGTGTCGATTAGGTACATATTTCATGTGCTTACAATTAATAATAATGCACTTCTTATCAATATAACAATATAACAATATTGTTATGTAAGTAATATCCAATATATCCATTTCACAAACTTCTCTTACTGCATTATAAATACATCTGGTCTATTTTAGTTTGTTTTATTTTCTAACCATTGATAAAACAAACCTCATACCATATAATATTCCGTTTCTTCTTTTCCTTTAATTTCTATTGTTAATCTATTCATTTCTACATGTTCAAATACTTTTGGCCTGGCTTTCCTGAAGGTGTCTGCAGGCGATAACTGAGCTCCAGATTATCAGCTCCAGAGGCCTTCTGGAAAGCATTGCCGGCTGCAGAAGAAGTGGACCAGCCAGGCAGGTGTCGGGGTGTGTGAGGCCTGGCTACAACTGTCCAAAAGTAAGTAATAGGGCAGCTCCACTGCCCCCAATCCCCACCCTAACTTAATTTTTACCCATCCGCTCTGGAGTGGGTGGGATCTTAATTAGGGCTTATTTTGGGGGTAGGGCTAATATTGGATGCACATGTAAAAATCAAGCTAGGACTTACTTTCAGGGTAGGTCGTATTTTCAGGGAAACAGGTTAGTTCTCAATCACAGTTGAGCGTAGTATTTCTGTGGTTAGTGTTGTGGTTCACTGGCAGCCGGTGCAGACGGCAGCGGAATCGGACAGTGGGGAAGAATGGGGACCAGTCTGGGAGTCTGGGGAGGACTCAGATGAGGGTCCTGCATCCAATGCAGAGATGGGGCCAGAACCATCTGGAAGTGGCGTGCTGACTCCGGAGCCTCTGGAGTCTGGCAGCAGCGAGGCAGAGGAACAAAGGGAGCCTGTTCCCAGTGCGCGTGTGCGCAGAGCTGCTAGAAGGCGAGAGCAGCTGAGACAAAAGGGGCGACTTGGGAGTAAGGCTTGGAGGTAATTGCCCCTCCCCTAAGGTATAAAGGAGGTACAAAGGTAGAGAAACCTTTGCAGGAAGCAACATCATTCGCGCTGTTTGGATTAAACCTTGAAGGTCTGGGTGGACTTTGTATTTTTTTTATAGTTCATTTGGCACTTTAATTGTTGGCAGCAATTCAAAGGAGAGAAAGGTGGGTGCTTATCTTGAGGAACTGTTTGGGACTCATTACAGGCTGGGAATGCACATAATTCCCAGCATTGGAATAAAATAAGAGTTGTTTGGACTAAGAGCATGCTTAATTATGGTCTCAGGAAGCCTTGGTCACAACTGTTAGAGTCACACTATTGTTAAGTGAGTCTTGCTCCATTTTACGACCTGTCTTGCCACAACTGTGAGCTCAACCCCAGCGGTTGTTAAGGTAATAGCAGGGTTCTTAAGTGAATCTGATTTTCCCCTTTGAGTTTGCTGATCGGAAGGGCGCAACAGCGGATCACATGACTCCAGGATGCTGCTACCGTCATAAATATGAGTCAGTTGGCCAAGGATCCGAATTTGGATCACATGACCCTGGGATTGCTGCAATGGTCGTAAGGGTAAAAACCGGTCATAAATCATATTTTTCAGTGCCGTTGTAACTTTGGCCACTAAGTGAACTGTTGTAAGTCGAGGACTACCTGTATTTTTCTGAAGTTGAGTCTGGCTTAATCCCTTGGTGAGTTTTTCTGTGTCAGAAGAATTTCATTCAAACATTCAATTCTCCAAAAATCAATACATATATTAAACACCTACAGGTAATCTTCAACTTACTCCTGCAATTTAGGGCTGGGATTCCCATTGCTAAGCCAGGTGGTCATTAAGTGAGACATAATGTCTGGCTAGGGTGTATCCCTAACAATGTCAACTCATCAAACATTTCTATGATGGTTTTAGAATTGCCATGAACAGAGAAGTGGGGAAATTGAAAGAGGAGTGCAGCAGTCTGAACTGAAACTGCGTTCCACCTGAATTTCTGCCTGCAAATCCCTAATTGGAGAATATGATTGATGACACTTGTCTATAAACGTGTTTCATTAGAGAATATGAACTACGATACACCCAGAGGAGTGGGGGGGGAAACCAGGGTCAAGGGTGACAGTGAATTACGTGTCTCAGAATCGGGTCACGCCGACATGTTGCTCCTAATAAATCCTTTGAAGATTTTGAAGTTTGGATTGTGGGCGGGTGTCATGATTTAATTAGGGCAACGGCCGGAATCCTGACACATATCCAATTTTACCACCACTGTTGCCGCAATTGTTAAGCCAATGGCTGCGGTTGTGACATGAACTTGTACGGATGTTTAAGCAATTCCAGGTTCATCTGTTGACAGCGGCCTCCCTCTTAAACCAGGGCCTGCAACTTTAAGTACTCAAAGAGCCATTTGGACCCGTTTCCTACAGAAAAGGAAACACCGGGAAACACAGCCTCAAAACCTGGGTGAGCGTGAGCGCCAACTCAACATCACTCCCACCCAGTTACATGACACCCCCACCCCCTGCCACCCGACCCAGGTTTTGTGGTTCCCAGGGTTTTTCTGTGGGAAATGGGTTTCTTTCTCTCTCTCTCTCTCCCTCCCTCTCTCCTTCCCTCCCTCCTCCTCTCCTTTCTCTCCCCTCTCTCTTTCTCTCCCCCCCACTCTCTCCCTCCCTCTCTCTTTCTCCCTCTCTCTCCCTCCCTCTCTCTTTCTCCCTGTCTCTCTCCCTCCCTCTCTCTTTCTCCCTGTCTCTCTCCCTCCCTCTCTCTTTCTCTCCCTGTCACTCTCTCCCTCCCTCTCTCTTCTCCCTGTCTCTCTCCCTCCCTCCTTCTCTCTTTTCCCTCCCCTCTCTCTTTCTCTCTCCCCCTCTCTCCCTCCCTCCTCTCTCTTTCTCCCTGTCTCTCTCCCTCCCTCTCTCTTTCTCCCTGTCTCTCTCCCTCCCTCTCTGTCTCTTTCTCTCTCTCCCTCCCTCCCTCCTTCTCTCTTTTCCCCTCCCCCTCTCTCTTTCTCTCCCCTGCACTCTCTCCTTCCCTCTCTCTTTCTCCCTGTCCTCTCCCTCCCTCTCTGTCTCTTTCTCTCTCTCCCTCCCTCCCTCCTTCTCTCTTTTCCCCTCCCCTCTCTCTTTCTCTCCCCTGCACTCTCTCTCCCTCCCTCTCTCTTTCCCCCTCTCTCTCCTGCCTACCTCACTCCCCCTCTCTCTCCTTCTCTCTCTCTCTGTTTTCTCTCTCTCCTTCCCTCCTTCTCTCTTTTTCCCTCCCCACTCTCTCTTTCTCCCCCCGCCACACTCTCTCTCCCTTCCTTCCTCCCATTTCTGTTTTTTCTGTTTTACCTTCTCAGGCTAGGCAGGGAGTGACTGGGAGGGGCGAGGAGAGGGGTGGGGCCAGCCAGCGGTGGGATTGCCCAACAGGGAGCCACAGCAGACAGCCCAAAGAGCCGCATGAGGCTCCAGAGCCGCCGGTGGCTGACACCCGCTCTAAGAAAAACATTGCACATTCGGCTTCCGATTTTGTGTTTTTTATTTTCAGAGAAAAAGTTGAGCACCAGATGTCACCCGCCCTCAAATGGGAACGGCGAATGAAAAAAGGAGCTAGTTTGCAAACTGCAAAGATTTTAAATAAATCATCGTTTTCCCAAACGGTTTCCTAATATATATATATATATATATAATCTTGGCCGAATGTAAACGAAAGAGATTGGTTTTGAAACCAGCCAAAAGGCAGCAGATTATATGTATTTTCCTAATAGAGCAAGCTAGACGGTAGTTCAGATGCGAACTCTTAAGGGTGTTTGAAAATATAATTACTGTGTATTCATTTCCTTCTCAGAGATGCAGCCTTTTTGGGATGGATCCAAATTTCGGGGAAAAATATGTGTCAGAAGAGAACGGTAGTTTATGAGCGTGGATTTCTCTATGAGACGCCAATCAAAACGAGGAAAAGGCTTTCGCCATCGGCAATCCTAAAGATCGATTATCCCAGATCAAGCGTTCTGGGGACTCTTTCCTAACCCCGATCCATAGTTTGAGGAATCAATCTGAATTAATTGAATTTTCACATGCCAATTAACAGAAAAGGCCACATTTTATTAGGTTCTTGTGGTCACTGAGCTTGATGGTTTTCTTAAAGATGTTTTATGACCCAACTATGTAACATCATCAGTCCTCCTCTTCCTCCTCTTCCTCTTCCTTCTCTTCTTCCTCCTCCCCTCCTCCTCCTCCTGCTCCTACTCCACTTCCTCCTCCTTCTCTTCTTCCTCCCCTCCTCCTGTTCCACTTCCTCCTCATCCTCTTCTCCTTCTCTTCCTTCTTCTTTTCCTCCTTCTCCTGCTCTACTTCCTCCTTCTCTTCTTCCTCCCCTCCTCCTGCTCCTACTCCACTTCCTCAACCTCCTCCTCTTCCTCCTCCTCCTCTTCCTCCTTCTCTTCTCTTCCTCCTTCTTTTCCTCCTCTTGCTGCTCTACTTCCTCCTCCTCCTCCCCTCCTCCTCTCCTCCTCCAGCTCCTGCTCCACTTCCTCCTCCTCCTCTTCCTCCTTCTCTCCTCCTCCTCCTGTTCCTCCTCCTCCTCCTGTTCCACCTCCTCTTCCTCCTCCTCTTTCTCCTCCTCCTCTTCCTCCTTCTCTTCTCTTCCTCCTTCTCTCCTCCTCCTCCTCCTGTTCCTCCTCCTGTTCCTCCTCCTCCTCCTCCTGTTCCACCTCCTCTTCCTCCTCCTCTTTCTCCTCCTCTTCTCTTCCTTCTTCTTTTCCTCCTCCTGCTGCTCTACTTCCACCTCCTCCTCTTCCTCCTCCTCTCCTCCTCCTCCACCTCCTCCTCCTCCTTCTGTTCCTCCTCCTCCTGTTCCACCTCCTCTTCCTCCTCCTCTTTCTCCTCCTCCTCTTCCTCCTTCTCTTCTCTTCCTCCTTCTTTTCCTCCTCCTGCTGCTCTACTTCCTCCTCCTCCCCCTCCCCTCCTCCTCCTGCTTCTGCTCCACTTCCTCCTCCTCCACTTCCTCCTCCCCTCCTGCTCCTGCTCCTTCTCCATTTCCTCCTCCCCTTTTCTTCCTTCTTCCCTCCCCCTCCTCATCTTCCTCCCCTCCTCCTCCACTTCCTCCTGCTCCACTTCCTCCTCTCCTCCTTTCCTTCTCTTCCTTCTCCCCTCCTGTTCCTAGTTCTCTTCCTCCTACTCCTCCTCCTGCTCCCCTTCCTCCTCCTCCTTTGCTCTTGGGAATACTATGACGTTCATAAGTGCGAGGATAAGTGACTTTCTTTCTGACAAGCAGAGTCGAGGGGGGAAGCTGGATTTACTTGATGACCGTGTGATTCGCTTAACAACTGCAGTGGTTAGCTTAGCAACCATGGCAGGACAGGTGGTTGTTCTAACAGTCAGGAAATGTCTCCTTAGTTCTAGGTTGCTTCTCTCCTTGATTAATTTCCATCCTTTGTTTCTTGCCTTGCCTTCAGGGGCTTTGGAGAATAGCTTGACCCCCTCCTCCTCTTTGGGGCAAACCCCTCAAATACTGTAATACTGCCAGCATGTCACCCCTTCGTCCTTCTTTTCCCTAGACGAGTCAAACCAAATCCCGTAACTGTTCTTCGTTAGGTATTAGCCTCCAGTCCCCTTGTTCCTTGTTTACAGGTGGGTTTCCAAAAAAAATTAGCAACCGGTTCTCTGCCGGGTTGCTGGCTTGGTGTGGCTATGGTAGGTGTGGCCTAGTCATCCTCCTGCACCATGGCAGGGGACGCATTTTCCCCTTCCCCGAGCTCCGGAGGCTTTATGTCAACTCAAAACATTTCTATGCCGGTTTTAGAGTTGCCGTGAACTGTTCTGACCCAAACCCTTTCCCAAGAAGACAAACACAAACCAAAGGGGGGGACAGAAACCTTTTTAACGAGTCTTACAAATCCCCGGTGAAAAGGCTGCGGCAAACGAATTAACTTTGGAGAAGCACAAGCCTCGCCAAAACTGTACGAGACTGCCAAGAATCGCAGATAAAAAAAATATTTCACAGCACAAGAGTCCCACTTAAGATACTGTAATGTTCACGAGGCTGAGTTTCAAAACGTCTTTGCTTTCTGCAAGCAACGTTCAGCTTCACAGCTGGCTTTTATCTTCTTGAAGGAAGGGCCATCGTCTTGTAGCCTTACTCCCGAGTCGCCCGGGTTGCTTGTAGCTGCTCCTTCCTGCGAGCAGCCCTGTGAGCACACTTTGCACTTGGCCCAGGCTCCTCGGGAACCTCCTCATCGCTGCTGCCAGCCCTCACCATCTCTGAAGGCAGCAGTCCACTCCCTGATGGTCCTGGCCCCTCCTCTGAGTCCTCGCTCTCCTCAGCCGTCCTCACCTGCTGCCGGCTAACGACAACATGAACAAATGTGGTCTTACCAAGCAAGCAGGGGTGGGCTTCAAAATTTTTAGCAAGGGGTTTTCTGCCCGGGGGCTGGGTGGGCGTGGCCTAGTTGGCCTCCTGCACCATGGCAGTGGGGGGGGTGGCATTTATGCCCTCCCCGGGATCCTGAGGCTTTTTTCGAGCCTCTGGGAGGTGAAAACAGCCACCCGGGGTCCGGGGCTCTCTGGAAGCCAGAAACAGGCCCATATCTGGCCTTCCTGAACTTCCTGAAGGCTTGTTTTTTGCCCTCTCCAAGACTCCACACAGGCCCTGCATTTACCTGCATCCAAAACAGGTGGGGGGGTGGGGACTCCTGGGAAGGGTGGGGTGGGTGAGGCGAACCAAGAGTGGGGATTTGGGGATTCTTGGAACTGCATAGAATCTTAGCTAGGGGGTTTCTGAACTCGTCCAAACCCCCAGCAGCCCAGCCGTGTGAGGAAGGCATTATGAAACACGACACCCACTGTCGTGCATTTCAGCCACCCTGCAAAATTCTTAACATTTGCAAAACCTGGGCGTGGGGGTGGGGAGAGAGAGAGAGAGGAGGAGGGAGAGAGAGGGAGGGAGAGGGAGAGAAAGAGAAGGGGAGGGAGGGAGAGAAGGAGGAGAGAGAAGGAGGAGAGAGAGGGGAGGGAGGAGAGGGAGGGAGAGGGAAGAAAGAGAAGAGGGAGGGAGAGAGAGAGAGGAGGGAGAGAATGAGGGAGAGAGAGAGAGAGAGGAGGGAGGGAGAGGGAAGAGAGAGAATGAGGGAGGGAGAGAGAGAGAGAGGGAGGGAGAGTGTGAGAGAGAGACAGAGAAGGAGGGAGGGGGAAGAGAGAGAGGAGGGAGAGGGAAGGAGGTGAGAGAGAGACAGAGAAGGAGGGAGGGAGGAAGAGAGAGAGGGAGGGAGGAGAGGGAGGGAGATGGAGAGAAAGAGAAGGAGGGAGGGAGAGAGAGAGAGAAGGAGGGAGGAGGAGAGAGGAGGGGGAGAGTGTGAGAGAGAGACAGAGAAGGAGGGAGGGGAAGAGAGAGGGGAGGGAGAGAGGGAAGGAGTGTGAGAGAGAGACAGAGAAGGAGGGAGGAGGAAGAGAGAGAGGGAGGGAGGGAGGGAGAGGAGAGAAGAGAAGGAGGGGGAGAGAGAGAGAAGGAGAGAGAGAGAGGGAGGGAGAGAGAGAGAGAGAGAGAGAGAGAGAGGGAGAGAGAGAGAGAGAGAGAGAAAGAGAAAAATTATTAATTTCTCAGATTTTTTTTCCGCAGCCTTGTTTTCTCAACAGCATAAATATTTCTCTTTGAACATTTTCTTCGCTCCATCTTATAAAAGGTTTGATTTGCATGCCTTAATTGCTACGGAAGCTCCCTGCCTCCGGTACTCTTGGATCCTGGGTTCAAAAGAAGTCAGGAACAAAAAACACCAAAGTAAAAACAAAACAAAAATCATGAACACTTTTTCACTTTATTCGCTTCGTTCTGTTCTTCTTTGGAATAAAATTTACACTGAACATTCGGATAACCACATCATGTAGGGTGGGAAAAAAAAAGAAAGGATGCAGGAAAGAAGGCAACGAGAGGTGGGGGGCAGTATAGGTAGTCCTCAACTTACAACAGTTCATTTAGTGACCATTGGAAGTTACAAGAGCACTGAAAAAAAGTGACGGAGGGCCGTTTTTCACTCTTATGACCGTTGCTGCATCCCCATGAACAAAAACAGAGACTGAGTTTGATTTGTGACTTGTATTTATGATGGCTGGCAAGTCAATGGGCAGGCCTGATTCACTTAACGACCGTGTTGCCAATTTAACAACTATAGTGATCCACTTAACAACTGTGGCGAGGAAAGTTGTGGGGCAAACTCACTTCAGAAGCGACTCGCTTAGCAACAGAAATGTTGGGCTCTCTTGCAATCATACATTGAGGACTACTTATAGAAAAGAGCAAGAATTTAACTGGACAAAAAGACACACATGGTTAGAAAAAAATACTAAAGCAACACATAGATCTAAAGCCAGAAATATTTTTGTTGAGTATCCTGCCAGAAAAATACAATAAAGGGAATACAGATTTAATTGTACGTGTGTTAACTGCAGCTAGAATTGTGTTTGCACAACAATGGAAAAATGAAGAGATCCCTACAGAGGAAAACGTTATTAAAAAAATATTAGAATGTGCAGAAATGGATAGATTAACATTCAAAATTAAGAAGGAAGAGTACTTTTTAACCTGGGATTTGTTTTATCAATGGCTAACAAGCAGAAACAGAAGTTAGAAAATTAAAAGCATAAGGAAATGATGAACTATATTGAAGATTGATTAAAATGGACGAGTAAATATTATTATTGTGTGATTATCATTAATGTTCTGTTATCGTTCATGTTTATCATTAATGTTAGGAATATTATTGTTATTATTATCAATATTAACCTGCTTCCCTGAAAATACGACCTACCCTGAAAATAAGTCCTAGCCTGATTTTTACACCTGTGCCCAATATAAGCCCTACCCTCAAAATACTCCAGAGTGGATGGGTAAAAATTAAGCTAAGGTGGGAATGAGAGGTGGAGCTGCCCTACTACTTACCTTGCAGTAAGCTTCACACACCCCGACACCTGCCTTGTTGGCCCATTTCTTTTGCAGCCAGCAAGACTGGGAAGGCTTTCTGAAGGTCTCTGGAGCTGATGACAAAGCTCTGGATCGATCCAGAGCTCTGTTATCAGCTGCAGAGGCCTTCAGGAAAGCCGTGCCAGCTGAAGAAGGCCTCTGACAGCGAAAAGGAGGCCAGGGGGTGACACGCGCAAGTGAAGTTAGTGAAGACCTGGTGCCTTTTTTGGTGGCAAAAAATAAATAAATAAAAATAAGAAAAGGTCTTATTTTCGGGGAAACACAGTAGTTCTCAAATATAACTGCACTCGGACAACACACTGTTCATATAGACATTGAATTTTTAGGTTTAATATCAAAGAAAAGCAAAGAGCAGGAATTTGAAAGCATTGTTATGGACGTCCCAAATTATACTATTAAAAACAGGGGAAAATTCAGTCCTTGTTGTGGGCTTGGGGTCAAGACCCCGTCCTGTGAATTTATCTAATCTCAACAGAAGGAGAATGAAGAGACTCCTTCTAATAAATTGGCTCGCATGGGCCGATCGAGGGTTAATAGCGATTAAATTTTAATTTCTTTTCCGCTCGAGTAATCACTGCGTTATTATAATGTACACCCATTCTGCTAATTGCATGTCAGAGGCCACGTTGTCCCATCTTCCTCCTCCTCATTTCAGGCTGGGGAATTGGAAAGGTAATAATTACGGACGAGGTGCCCTACCGGGCTGTGTCATCATTATTATGGTGGCTGGTCACCCAATTAGACAGATGTTTGGGCTGGATTTGGCATTTTTGTCTACCTGGTGAGTCCTTCCCAAGGATTGGAGATGGGAGGAGGTTAGAATAGAATAGAGCTGGATGTTTCATAACCCAACCAGGTAAAGAATAGGATAGGATAGGATAGGATAGGATAGGATAGGATAGGATAGGACAGGACAGACAGGACAGGACAGGATAGGATAGGACAGAATAGAACAGAATAGTACAGAATAAAACAGAATGCAGAATAGAACAGAATGCAGAAAAGAATAGAACACAATAGTACAGAATAAAACAGAATGCAGAATAGAACAGAATGCTGAATAGAGCAGAATAGAGCAGAATGCAGAATAGAATAAAACAGAATGCAGAATAGAACAGAATGCAGAATAGAATGCAGAATAGAATAATAGAATAGAATAGAGCAGAACAGAATACAGAATAGAATAGAATAGAGCAGAATAGAAAAGAATGCAGAATAGAACAGAACAGAATGAAGAAAAGAACAGAATAGAATAGACTTCTTTATTGGCCAAGTGTGATTGGACACACAAGGAATACAGAATAGAATAGAGCAGAATAGAACAGAACAGAAATAGAATAGAATAGAATGGAATGGAATGGAACGGAATGGAACGGAACGGAACAGAACAGAATAGAATAGAATAACAGAGTTAGAAGAGACCTTGGAGGTCTTCTAGTCCAGCCCTTTGCTCAAGCAGGAGAACCTAAGGTAGTCCAACCCCCTGCTTAGGTAGTCCAACCACTTCAGACAAACTGTCATCGAATCTCGTCTTAAAAACCTCCAGTGATGAAGCACCCACAACTTCTGGTGGCAAGCAGTTCCACTGGTTAATTGTTCCGACTGTCAGGAAATTCCTCCTTAGTTCTAGGTTGCTTCTCTCCTTGATTCGTTTCCGCCCTTTGCTTCTTGTCCTGCCTTCTGGTGCGTTGGAGAAGAGCCTGACCAAGTTGACCCCCCTCTTTTCAGGGCAACCCCCTCAAATACCAGAACACTGCGATCATCACACCCTTAACTTCTTCTTTTCATCAGAGTAGACCTACCCAGTTCCTGCAACCGTCCATCGTATGTTTCAGCCTCCAGTCTCTTCATCCGCTTTGTGGCTCTTCTCTGCACTCTTTCCAGAGGTCTCAGCATCTTTCGTACATCGTGGTGACCAAAACTGGATGCAGGATTCAAGGCGTGGCCTTACCAAGGCCTTATAAAGTGGTATTGAGACTTCACGTGATCTCGATGCTATCCCTCTGTTGATGCAGTCTTCTGCTAGTCTTCAACTTACGACCACAATTGTGTCCCGATTTTCTGTTGTTAAGCAAGACATTCTTTAAGTGAGTTTTGTCCCGTTTTACGACTTTTCTCACCGTGATTGTTAAGTGAGTCCTTAAATGAATAACACAATCATTCAGTGAATCTGGATTTTCCCACGGACTTCCCTTGTCAGAAAGTCACAAAGGGGGATTAACGGGACTCCCAGGGACACTGAACCTGTCATAAATGTGAGACAATTTTCAAGCATCCGAATGTAAAGCACACAGGGATGCCGCAACAGTGATACGTGTGAAAAAACAGTCATAATGCGCTTTTTCCAGTGCTTGTTGTAGCTCCCCAGTGGCCAGCAGAGCTGGCGGCAGACTTGGAGAGTGAGGAGATTGGGGAGGGACATGGGCCAGCCCTGGAGTGTGGGGAAGACTTGGACGAGGGCTCTGGGTCGGAGGCAGAGATGGGGCCAGGGCCCTCCGACAGTTATCAGCTGCCTTTGGAGTCGGAGATCAGTGAGGAAGAAGAACAGCTGGAGCCTGTTCCCAGTGTGCTCATGCACAGAGCTGCCAGATGAAGGGAACAGCTAAGGAACAAGGGTCGACTCGGGAGTAAAGGCTCAGGTGGATGGTGAATGGCCCCTCCCACAGGGAATAAAGAGGAGCAAAAGGGGAGTGGGGTTTGCAGGAGACAAGCAGTTCAATTCATTAGGGTGAAGATCTCTTCCTGACTCCTTGCCAAGTCATTGCTGCTACAGCGTGGCATTTGGGAGATATCAGCCTGGCAACTCTCCCAGCCTGATAAAGGTTTGTAGTTGTGAAATCTCTTGAAAGACTGTTTGCCGGGACTTTGCTGGAGTAGAATTCCCTTGAACCTAAATAAAAAGGGATTTTATCGGAACGAGGAGTCGGCTTCGTGATCTTGGGAACCCTAGGTCAGAACAGTGCCGTTGTAACTCTGAACAGTCCTTAAATGAATTGTTGTATGCCCGGGACTATCTGTATCTTCTCCAATTCTTTCTTTTCTCTTCTCCTCTCTCTAAGAACTGAAGAAATGAACATCAAAGCGATCTGGGAGTTTCCAAACCACAACGCCCCCTCCCCACCCCAGACTTAACAATTGTTGCTAAGAAAGACAGAAAAAGTCACTATTCAGACTTTTTTGTCTTTTAGCAGCAATTGTTAAGTCTGGGATGGGAGGGGTCGTTTGTGGTTTGGAAACTCCCAGATCGCTTTGATGTCTTCATTTCTTTATGATTTTCTTGATTTTACGGTTCCATCCATTTTTCCTGCTTGAAGGCAACTGGCATTTGTTGCAGACCTTCCAATGCACCATTGTCGCTCTTTTGTCGTGTTGTGGTTTGTAGTCGGTTTGTACGATCGTCTTGCAGCCACTAACTCTGTGGCTCACTGTTCCTTCACCTGCTTTATTGTTATTACAAGTAGCCCTCGACTTACGACATTTCGCTTAGTGACCGACCAGAGTTCCAACGGCACTGAAAAAAAAGGTGACCTTTTTTGACCGTTTTTTTGCACTTGTGACCATTGCATCGTTCCCGTGGTCGCGGGATCAAAACTCAGATTCTTGGCAACTGAGTCATATCTATAATGGACTCAGGTTCCTGTCAACTGACTCCTATTTATGATGGTTGCAATGTCCCGGGGTCATGTGATCCCCTTTTGTGACTTTCTGACAAGCCAAGTCAATTCGGAAGCCAGATTCACTTAGCAACGGCATTACCCAGGGATGGGATTCAGCCGGTTCAGATTGGTTCAGGTGAACCGGATATTATATTTACATCTGGTTCTCAGAACTTGTAGTTGAACTGACTGGCTGGCCCCGTACACCCCACCCTGCACGGCGCCTGTTCTGCCCTTTATAATTACTGGCTGAATGTATAAATGCAGACAGATTTAAACTCTCCACAAAGGCATCCATACAAAGTCTCTTGATTGGTTCATCAGGCATCCTCAATAACTCACGGTTATGTTGAGATTCATCTCAATGTCCAACTCTTTGCATAGCTGACTTTCTAGCGTAAAAGGATGGTAATCTTTCGTCCCCAAAATGAAGGAGGAAGGGGGTGAGGCTGGTTTCCAGGCAAGAGTGCAGAAACCTCCACCAACCCACCAAGGGCCAATTCAGTGACCAATCAGGATTACAGATGTGGCCACATGACATGGAACTATATTTCCCAGGATGCCTTAACTACATGTACCATGATGCATTCCCTTAAGGGGACAGCTCTCAATTTCTAACTAACTATACCAATTCCCCATTAACTATATACTGTCTGGACAGGACAGGGCCTGTTTTGGATGCAGGTAAACGCAGGATCTGCATGGAGGCTTTGGGCAGGCAAAAAAAACAGGCCTTCAAATAAATTTGACAGAATGGGAAAGCATGTGGAATCGAAATGATAAATTAATGAAATCAGCTGCATATAAAGAGAATTCTTACAAGATCTTTTATAGATAGTATCTTCCTCCTTCAAGATTAGCAAAAATGTATCCCAACACGAATCCAGCATGCTGGAAGTGCAAAAAAAATAAAGGTACATTCTACAACATATGGTGGTCCTACCCGGAGTCCCAAAGAGATTAATTAAAAATTAAACAATGGTTGCAAGAGATTATTAATGGACCAATAGAACTAGAACCGGAATTATTTTTATTGGGGATATTCAAAAAGAAATACGGAAGAAATATAAACTATATAGCATTACATATTCTAACTGCAGCCAGAATTGCTTATACCCAGTGCTGGAAACATACATGTACACCACCAGATGAACTGATCATTCAAAAAATAATGATTTGTGCTGAGAAGGATAAATTAACTCTGATGTTACAAGAGAAAGAGGAGACCGAGTTTTATAAGACTTGGGAAAAATGGTATGACTGGATTGAGCAAAGATAGAAAAATGGATGATGAAAAAAAACAACGATAAGCAACATATAAACTAATGTTTATATGCATAAATTGTATATATTTGTAAATAATCCGCAAAATAGTAGTATAAGATGAATGCCACAAACTGTTGAAGCTAAGATATTTCTAGTTTTTTTCTTTTTTTAAGTTATAAAAGACTAATAAAGTTTATTTTAAAAAAAGAAAAGAAAAACAGGCCTGTTTCCAGCTTCCGGAGGGCCTCCGGACCACGGGGGAGGATGTTTTCACCTTCCCAGAGGCCCGAGGGAAGCCTCCGGACTCTGGGGAAGGTGAAAAACAGCCCTCCCGGAAGTTCTGCTAGGCCGCGCCCACCATGGCCACGCCCACCCAGCAACCGGGCAGCAAACTGGTTGCTGGGATTTTTGAATCCCACCCCCAGGGTTACCCACTTAACAACTGCACTGATTTGCTTCACCACGGTAGCAAGAAAGGCTGTAAAAAGGGGACGAAACTCACGTATCCACTGTCTCGCTTAGCAATGGACATGTTGGGCTCTATCATACTCGTAAGCCGAGGACTGCCCTGCGTTATTCATTTCCTGTTCGTTATTCCAGTTTCTTGGTTAAATTTCACCCGCATGTGGTAAAAATAATCATGGCAGCAGACATTCACCAATGTGAGAATCCAACTGGGTAGGAAAATAAATGGCACATTTGGACACCAATGAGATGGCGGCATTTTAAAAAAGGGAGGCGGGGCCTCCATTGCATAGCCATCACGGCCTCTTCTTGACTACTACTACTACTACTACTACAACTACTACTACTACTATTATTATTATTATTATTATTATTATTATTATTATTATTATTATTATTTTGGGGAGGCCTTAATTCCAGGCTGACCCTTATTCCTCCCCCCCACCCCTCCACCCCCCCACCCCGCCCTGAGGACCACTTCAAGTGAATTGAATTCAAATCCTGGAACGGATGTCTGCTTAAGGACCGTTGCAAAATTGCAGCCAGCGCGAGTCATTTGTTATAATTTCTGCCCCAGCGGCTCATAGCCTTCTCCCAGTCTTTTGTCAGTTAATTAGTATTTCACTCGGAGGATTATATTTTACAAGGGGGACATTTAGTGAAACAATTCTGCTGATGTCTGAAGCGCCCTGAGCTCCTAGCCCTTGAAATGGGAATCCAACCAGGCGTAACTACTTCTTTTTTTCTCTCTCTCTCTCTCTCCTTCTCTCCCCTTCCCCTTTCTTTCTTTCTTTCTTTCTTTCTTTCTTTCTTTCTTTCTTTCTTTCTTTCTTTCTTTCTTTCTTTTCCTCTCTCCCCTCTTTCACCCCCTCTCTCCCTCTCTGTCTCTCTCACTCCCCTTTCTTTCTCTCTCTTCTCTCCCTCTTTCTTTCTCTCCCCCTCTCTCTCCCTCTCTCTTTCTCTCCCCCTCTCTGGCTCTCTGTCTCTCTTTCTCCCCCATCTCTCTCCCTCCCTCTCCCTCTCTCTGTCTCTCTCCCTCTCTCTCCCTCTCTCTTTTTTTCTCTTTCTCTTTCTCTCCCTCTCTCTGTCTCTCTCCCTCTCTCTTTCTCTCTCCCCCCTCTTTCTCT